>NW_020837960.1:6146284-6204629 GCF_003676395.1 Aethalodelphis obliquidens
AGAAAGAAAGAAAGAAAGAAAGAAAGAAAGAAAGAAAGAAAGAAAGAAAGAAAGAAAGAAAGAGAGAAAGAGGAAGAAAGAAGAGAAAGAAAGAAAGAAAGAAAGAAAGAAGTAAGAAAGAAAGAAAGAAAGAAGGGAGGGAAGGAGGGAGGAAGGAAGGAAAGAAAGAAAAAAGAAAGAAAGAGAGAGAGAGAAGACAAAATAAAATAATATAAAATAAAGATATTAAAATAAAACAATTATTAAGGAAAAAAATTTAAAGAAAAAGAAAGAAAAAACAAAAATGGACAGATAGAACCCTAGGACAAATGGTGGAAGCAAAGCTATACAGACAAAATCTCACACAGAAGCAAACACATACACACTCACAAAAAGAGGAAAAGGGGAAAAAATCATAAATCCGGCTCTCAAAGTCCACCTCCTCAATTTGGGATTATTCATTGTCTATTCAAGTATTCCACAGATGCAGGTACATCAACTTGATTGTGGAGCTTTAATTTGCTGCTTCTTAGGCTGCTGGGAGAGATTTCCCTTTCTCTTTGTTCTCACAGCTCCCAGAACTCAGCTTTGGATTTGGCCCTGCCTCTGCGTGTAGGTCGCCGGAGGGAGTCTGTTTTTCGCTCAGACAGGATGAGGTTAAAGGAGCAGCTGCTTTGGGAACTCTGGCTCACTCAGGCTGGGGGGAGGGAGGGGTACGGAGTGCAGGGCGATCCTGTGGCGGCAGACGTTGCACCAGCCTGAGGCATGCCCTGCATTCTCCCTGGGAAGTTGTCCCTGGATCCTGGGACCCTGGCAGTGGCGGGCTGCACATCTCTCCAGAAGAGGTGTGTGGATAGTGACCTGTGCTCGCACACCAGCTTCTTGGTGGCGGCAGCAGCAGCCTTAATGTCTCATGCCCGTCTCTGTGGTCTGCACTGATAGCCGTGGCTCGTGCCCGTCTCTGGAGCTCCTTTAAGCAGCACTCTTAATCCCCTCTCCCCACACACCAGGAAACAAAGAGGGAAGACCTCTTCAACAGGTCCAGACTTTTCCCCGGACTTCCTCCCGGCTAGCCGTTGTACACTAACCCCCTGCAGGCTGTGTTCACGCCGCCAACCCCAGTCCTCTCCCTGTGCTCTGACCGAAGCCCGAGACTCAGCTCCCAGCCCCGCCTGCCCCGGCAGTTGAGCAGACAAGCCTCTCGGGTTGGTGAGTGCCAGTTGGCACCGATCCACTCTGCAGGAATCTCTCCACTTTGCCCTCCACACTGCTGTTGCTGTCCTGTCCTCCGTGGCTCCAAAACTTTTCCCCTCTGCCACCCAAAATCTACCCCCACGAAGGGGCTTCCCAGTGTGTGGGAACCTTTCCTCCTTCACAGCTCCCTCCCACTGGTACAGGTCCCATCCCTATCCTTTTGTCCTGCTTATTCTTTTTTTTTTTTTGCCCTACCCAGGTACATGGGGACTTTCTTGACTTTTGGGAGGTCTGAGGTCTTCTGCCAGAGTTCAGTAGCTGTTCTGTAGGAGTTGTTCCACGTGTAGATGTATTTCTGGTGTATCTTGGTAATTTTTTGTACAGGAATCATTTTAGGTTTCGGATCATCCGCCATGATCACAAACCATGTATCTTTAAAATAAGTTTTTGGAAAGAAAACTGAGTGAAGAACATTCCAGGAATACTATACCATTCCTAAATTGTTTCAAAATTATTGTATAAACACATCCATTTGAAAAAAATGTTATGGATAAGTTTCAACTGTACCAACAACACCAGTTGTAATTACAATAAACATGTCGGATACTGAAACAGAAATTAAAATTATTTGGATTATAGATAAAGGAATTCTACAATTTATGGGATAAATTTTGGAATAAGACTTCAACATTGAAAATGACAACATATTTTATCTGAGGAAACGTGGATAAATTCTTTTTTTTTTTTTTTTGATCATGCTGTACTGCTTGCAGAATCTTATTTGCTCAGCTGTGATTGAACCCGAGCCCATGACAGTGAAAGCACTGAGTTCTAACCACTGGACTACCAGGGAATTCTCTGGATAAATTCCTTTAAAGACAAAACTGCCAAGGTTCAGTCAAGAATAATTGTTTATCTTAAGAAAAATTTAATTTGTAATTAAAAGTTTCCCACAAAGAAAACCCCCGACTCAGATAACTTCATTGAAAAAATCTGCCAAACATATGGAATATGTAGCATAATGGCAATTCTACTCAAGTCTACCCAGAAATTTTAGAGGAGGAATTGTATTAGTCAGGGTTCTTTAAGAAATAGAACCAATAGAGAGAGAAATACAGAGACAGAGAGAGAAAGAGGGACAGAGAGAGAGGGAGCTATTTGATATAGGAAATGGTTCACATGAATGTGGTGGGGGAGAAGTCCCATAGTCTGCCATCTGCAAGCTGGAGAACCAGAAAAGCTGGTGGTATAATTCAGTCTGAGGCCAAAAGCCTGGGAATTGGGCCACTGGTTTAAGTCCCAGAGTTTAAAACCCTGATATCCAGGAGCTGTGATGTCTGAAGGCAGGTAGAGATAGATGGCTCAGCTCCAGAAGAGACAGTTTGCCATGTTTAGCATTTTTGCTCCATTCAGGACCCCAAGGGATTGAATGATGCCAGCCTACATCAGAGAGGATGAATCTCTTTACTCAGTCTACTGAATCAGATACTAAAATCCTTTCAGAAACACTCCCACAGACACATCCAGAAATAACGTTGTATCATCTATCTGGGAATCCCTTAGGCCAGTCAACTTGACACATAAAATTAACCATCACAGGGAAAATTCATTCAATGAAGTGAACATTACTCTGATACCATAACCAAATGAAGACATTATAAGAAAATAAAACTATAAATCAATATGTTTTATAAGTATAGGTGCCAAAATTCTTAACAAAATCTTAGCAAGTTGTGTTCAACAATACAAAAGAAAAAAAAAATAGAACCCGAAAAAACCAAAAACATCTCGACTGTTGTTTATTTCATGAAACAAGGTTGTTGTACATTAGCAGATCAATTATTTTAACTTATTAATGTTAAAGTTTTTATTAATTAATCTTATTAATAGACTTAAAAATCATCCTAATGCAGCTGGAAAAGCATTTGGAAAAAATTAATGTTCAGACTTGATAATAATTCCTAGCAAATTAGATATAGTAAGGAATTCCTTTAGCCTAATAGAGGGCAACATAGAAACTTAGTCAACATCATACTTAATGGTAAAAAACTCAATATGGGTTAGTGTGGTGACAAGACAGAAACTGGCAGGAAACACAGATAAGAAGAGCTCACACACACACATAAATTATAAAAAAAAATATATGAAAATGTGGAAAAGTGTAGTTTCAATCAATGACACATAGTAAATTATGATAATTGCAAGAGTAAAGCTTAACAAATGGATTGTTTTGTCACAGTGAAATATCATGTTTCTAACAGTTGTAAATATCTATTCTACACTGTGATCAATGTTCCCAGTTTTGCCTCAATGTTATTTTTCCCTTTTTACATAGTAATAGGATTTTAGCTTTTCTGGTATCTGAGCTAAATATCCCAGTCATCTTTGGAACAAGATATGACCTTGTAGCTAATTTCTGACTAACAAGTGTATTAGGCTTTTAATATGCATATTAATTAATGTCCTGAGTTCACATGCAATGTTTCTATAGTGGAGCAGACTATTTTTACTTACAAGCAAATAATATCAGTGTGGTTTCTGTACCCACTTTTTACCCTTGAGTAGGCATGATAAGAACTAAATACCATACACATATATAAAAGGTCTGTGTTTTACAATAGGACCACTCAAAAAAATGAACATGGGGTATTTGTATGGAGGAAAGAGGCATCTATTACCCTTCCCCTTCTGAGACAATCACCTTGGAACTTAATGGGAAGAATCTCCACTTGAACACAGATATGTCAGTAAATATCTCCAGATAAAAGATAAGGCTATGTGCTCAGTTTTACAAACTTGTAATTTCTCCATGATTGTTCGTCTCAAGCCTCTTGAAGTACAAACAAATACATCTGGAGTTAAGTAAGTCTCTCCAGGGTCTTTAATATCTATATTGTTGTAAATTAATTTGTAAGTCTTTGGTTCAGACCTCAAGATCTGCTCAGAAAGCCCTAAATGCAGAAATACAAAAATATTTTCTCCTAATTCCACATGTGGAAGCTAAGTCATATTTTCAAAATTTGTGTTATAACATCATGCAAAGGGTGTGTCTTGCACTTTGCTTTTCTCTCTTTCTGGTTAGCACTATCCAAATGTGATAGTTGGCATGGTGCCAGTCATGTGGACAATAGTATAGAAGCTTCATAATGAAAATGGCAGAACAGCAAGTTTGAATGAATCTGGCCACTGTTCTGATTTTCTATTTTTGCATAACTAATTACCCCCAAAATTGGCAGGTGAAACCAACAACAATTTTATTACATCTCATGATTTTGTAGTTAGGACATGAATAGCTATGGTGTCTAATTCTTCTACTCTACATGATTTTGACTGAATTTGGGCTCGTATAGCTGGTTTTGTATGGAGGATCCAAGATGCCTTCCCTTAAATGACTAGCCTCTTGGCAGAGAGGCTTAGAACGCTGGGTCCAGCTCTCTTTCCATGTAGTATCAGTATCTCTGCACCTGTTCTTTCTACCGGGTAACTGAAACTCTCACACAGGAACTGTAAGTTTCAGGAAGAAGTCTTTCAAGACACAGAAAGTGGACACTGTCACACTCAAGGTCAGGGCAAGGAAACTAGTACAATCTTCATTCTGCCATATTCTATTGATCAAAACAGTTACAGAGTCCTTTCAGGTTGAAGGGGAAGACACAGTGAATACATAACTTCACTAGAGAAGTATCAAGAATGTTACCATCTTTAATCTGCTACAGTCTTTGTCATAGAGAAACCTCCATACTTACTGGCATGAATATAACTTTTATGTTAGGTAGAAATAATATTTTATATTCTAAGCAGCTACAGTTACATAGAGTGTCTTTTTAAAATAATGCATCTTTTGTTAGAATTTCTTTGACTAAATACCAAATTCAGAGCTATATTATCTTAATTGAATATTATATATTTACTTTCCTATCTCTAATTCAGGCCACTTTGCTTAGTCATTTTGTACACCATTTTTCTCAAGAAAGTCTCTATTTTTCTCAACATTTATACATATAAACACAAACACTTATATATATATATATATATATACACATATATATATAATATATACGTAAGACATTTCATAGGTTGGACATTTTACTCTCTTTGAATATAACATAAATAACTGATTTTATTGCCTCCAATTTCCTCACAATAATAATGATAAAACCTCATTTTTGGTAATGGCCTCAGTGTTATTAATGCCATTATATTAAAATCAAGTACTAAATAACTTAATAAAAAAATAATATATAAATCAATGCCTAAGATATTTGATCATAGTGAATTTTAAACAAATGTTTCCAAAAGTGTCAGTAACTGGGATTTTTCTTTTTTTCCCTGAGGTTAATGCCTCACATCTATTTTTCGTGCCATATTAGATTCTTGAAAAATTGTATGCACGTAAACTGTTAAGACATATGGGAGTTTCTGTAACATGGTGAAGAGCAAATGTTTTATGTTGGCAGAAAAACTAGCGATAAGAAAGGGCAACATTTACAGACATTCTCAGTTCCATTTCTATTGTAAGAATGAAGAATTGAGGTATTATAGTGATGTGGAAAATGTATATTTGATGTCTTTTGAAGAAAAAACTAATAACAGATAGAGGAATAAACCATAGTTCAAGAGAAAGGTACAGAAAGAAAGGGGTGACAGGCTTTTTGCAGCACTTGAGAGAAATCATCTCTTTTGATTGCTTGACATTCCTGAAGAGAATATTGCACATAAAATTTTATGCTAGTATCTTAGCATCTATTTTTATGATAAAGAAATTTTCCAAGCAATCAGAACTTCGATACTTAAAAAAAACTAGTGTATTTTAATAAAAACCATTCCCCAAAATGAAAGGAAAGTTTAAGTTATCCTTTATAAATTTGTTTTAAAGCTAGTCCCTGAAATGTATGCATACTTTTGAGACCTAGTTGGATTTGGGGATATTTTGATAAGGCAGTAATAACTTCCATTAGCACTTAATTAGCATTTGTATCTTCAGGATATTCTGTCAACAACAAATGTACAGGTGTAAAATCTGAGGCATAAAATTGACATGATAAGTCTAAGGCCACCATGGATTTAAAAGTAAATTTTAATCAAACAATACAAAAATCTTAAGACTGATACATAAACTGTTATAAAACAAAGCATGCTATTACTGTGTATGGAGAATGAGTTATTAAAGTCAATAACCTAAGTCTGGACCTCAGTTTTAAAAGGAGTGTCACTCCAAGAGACACTGTTTATGTATGTTTTATGAGTGTTCAATGTTAAGATCGGGGTTATTTATTGCACTTTGTTTTTATTGTGGTTTGGGGGGGTAATAATAATTTTTCATGTATTTGATAGAAACAGGTACCATAGAGCCTTAAAACAGTAAACCAACTGTCAATGAGGTAAAAATTTTATATAGTAAAATTCAAGATGTTAACATACTTTCACAATCTAAATTTCATAGCATTTGTCATTTTAAAAAACATTTTATTATAAACATCTTGAAACATAAAAGTAGAGACAATGGTAAAATGAATCATCATGGATACATAACCTAGATGGAAAAATTACTCATTTTTTTAACATTTATTATTTTTTCTTTTTACTGAAGTATTTTAAAACAAGTCCAAGATATCATGACATTTTATCTCTAAATACTTCAATATAAAACTCTGTGAAATAGGACATTTTCTTATATAACAGCAATCTCATTATCATAGTGAAATAAATTTACAACAATTCTTCTGAATCAACTAATTGGTGGCTATATTAAAAGTTCTGTAATTGCCCCAAAAATGCCTTCTTTTAGTTCATTTGTTTTGAAGATTATGTAAACAAAGTATACTGCAATTCATTGTTCTATATCTTAAATAATTTTGCTGTTTGTTTTCATTGCTGTTGTAAAAAAAAAATCTTGTCTTTTTTCTAATTTCTGTTTGGATCTATGATTTTTAGTTTATTTTCCCTTTCTTTTCTCATTTTTAAAATTGCAATATAATTCAGAGAGCATAAAATTGAGTTTCTTAAAACATGGAATTCAGTGCTCTATAGTATATTCATAAAGATGTGCAACTGTCACCACTGTCTACAAACAGAACATTTTTGTCACCCCAAGAAGAAACCCCATACCAGTCACTTCCTAATTCCCACCCCACCCTTCTCCATACACCTGACAACTACTAATGTACCTCTCTCTATGTATTCGATTACTCTGGGCATTTCATTTGTATGTAATTATTCAACATGTTGTCTTTGATGTTGACTTCTTTCACATAGAATAATGTTTTCAAGGATCATCCATGTGTTATCATGTAGCAGTAATTTGTTATATTATGACTGAATAATATTCCACTGTAAGGATACACCACATTTTCATTCATTCATTCATTCATCCATTCATCCATTGATGGATTTTTAGGTTGCTTCTATGCTTTGCTTTTTACAAGTAATGTTCATATTAACAATCATGCTCAGGTTTTGTGTGGACATATATTTTCAGTTCTCTTGGGAATAAACCTAAAATTGCTAAGTCATGACACCAAAAGCACATGCAACAAAAATGAAATAAATGAGTGAGATTACATCAAACTAAAAAGATTTGCATGGCAAAGGAAACAATCAACAAAATGAAGTGGGGGTCTACAGGAGTGGCAGAGAAAATATTTACAAACCATTTATCTGATGACTGAATATCAAAAACATATAAGGAACTCACTCAACTCAATATTAAAAATATAAATAATCTGATTAAATGAACAAAGAACCTAAATAGACATTTTCCAAAGAAAACATACAAATAACCCACAGGTCTATGAAAAAGTGCCCAATATCCCTAATCATCAGGGAAATGCAAGCCAAAACCACAGTGACAGATTCTTTAAATTCTATAATGCATTACAATTTTCAAAAGTTTCCACACACATGATTTCATATAATCTCATTTAAAAGAAACACAATGAGATATCACCTCACACTTTTTAGGGTGGTCATTATCAAAAAGGTAAGAGATAATAAATGTTGGTAAATGTGTAGAGAAAAGAAAATCCTTATACACAGTTGGTGGGAATATAAATTGGTACAGCCATTATGGAAAACAGTATGAGGTATCACCTCACACCAGTTAGAATGGGCATCATCAGAAAATCTACAAACAACAATGCTGGAGAAGGTGTGGAGAAAAGGGACCCCTGTTGCACTGTTGGTGGGAATGTAAATTGATACAGCCACTATGGAGAACAGTATGGAGGTTCCTTAAAGAACTAAAAATAAAATTACCATATGACCCAGCAGTCCCACTACTGGGCATATACCCAGAGAAAACCATAATTCAAAAAGACACATGCACCTCAATATTCATTGCAGCACTGTTTTTAATAGCCAGGTCATGGAAGCAACCTAAATGCCCATCGACAGACAAATGGATAAAGAAGATGTGTACATATATGCAATGGAATATTACTCAGCCATAAAACGGAATGAAATTGGGTCATTTGTAGAGATGTGGATGAATCTAGAGACTGTCATACAGAGTGAAGTAAGCAGAAAGAGAAAAACAAATATCGTATATTAACGCATGTATGTGGAACCTAGAAAAATGGTACAGATGAACCAGTCTGCAGGGCAGGAATCGAGACACAGATGCAGAGAACAAACGTATGATCACCAAGGGGGGAACGTGGTGGGGGGATGGTACTGTGATGAATTGGGAGATTGGGATTGACATGTATACACTATTATGTATAAAATGGATAACTGATAAGAACCTGCTACATAAAAAATTTTTAATAATTAAAAAAAAAAAAAAAAAAAAACAGTATGGAGGTTCCTCAGAAATTTTAAAACAGATCTACCTATGAATGATATGAATCAGCATTTCCATTTCTGAATATTTATTTAAAGGAATTGAAATCAGGATGTTGAAGATACATCTGCACTCCCATGTTCATTTTATTTGGCAATTATACCTCAATACAACTGGAAAATTATGAAAATAAACAAATTAAATTACTGAGTCATGTGGTAACTTTGTGTTTAACATTTACAGGAACTGGAAAACACATTTTCCAAGATGGCTGCATCATCTTATATTTCCAAAAACAACATATAATGATTTAAATATCTCTATATCCATGCCAGCAATGTTTATTGTCTCTGCCATTTTAAAAACCATCTTAGTGAGTATGAAGTAGTATGTTATAAACAACTTTGATTTGCATTTCCATATTGAGACCTGATGTTGAGCATCTTTTCCTGTGCTTTTTGCTTATTTGTATATCTTCTTTGGAGGATGTTTATTTTGTTTACTTAATGTTATTTAATATTTATTTAAATATTTAAATATGTGCTTCTTTAAAAAAATATTGATGTATAGCTGATTTACAATGCTGTGTTAATTTCCACTGTACAGGAAAGTGAATCAGTTATACATATATCCACTCTTTTTTTAGATTTTTTTTCTATATAGGTCACTACAGAGTACTGAGTGGAGTTCCCTGTTCTATATAGTAGGTCCTTATTTGTTATCTATTTTATATATAGTAGTGTGTATATGTCAATCCCAATGTCCCAGTTTATCCTTCTTCCCCTTTTTCCTGCTGGTTAGGGTTAGGGTTTTCTGCATCTGTGACTCTATTTCTGTCTTATAAATAAGTTCATTTGTATCATGTTTTTAGATTCCACATATAAGCAATATTATATGATATTTGTCTTTCTCTATCTGACTTACTTCCCTTAGTACGATAATCTCTAGTTCCACCCATGTTGCTGTAAATGATATGATTTTATTCTTTTTTTTTAATTAGTTAATTTATTTTTGGCTGTGTTGGATCTTCGTTGCTGCACACAGGCTCTCTCCAGCTACGGCGAGCAGGAGCTATATTTCATTGCAGTGTGGGCCTCTCATTGCAGTGGCTTCTCCTGTTGTGGAGCATGGACTCTATGTGTGTGGGCTTCAGTAGTTATGGCACATGAGGTCAGTAGTTGTAGCTCATGGGCTCTAGAGCGCAGGCTCAGTAGTTGTGGCACACAGGCTTAGTTGCTCCACAGCATGTGGGATCTTCCCAGACCAGGGATCAAACCCATGTCCCTTGCATTGGCAGGCAGATTCTTAACCACTGTGCTACCAGGGAAGTCCCAACATTATTTTATTCATTTTTATGGCTGAGTAACATTCCATTGTATATATGGACCAAGTCTTCTTTATCCATTCTTCTGTCAATGGACATTTAGGTTGTTTCCATGTCTTGGCTATTGTAAAGAGTGCTGCGATGAACATTGGGGTGCATATATCCTTTCAGACCATTTTTTTCTCCAGATATATGTCCGGGAGTGGGATTTCTGGATCACATGTTAGCTCCATTTTTAGATTTTTTAAGGAAACTCCATACTGCTCTCCATAGTGGTTGTACCAATGTATATTCCCACCAACAGTGTAAAAGGGTTCCCTTTTCTCCACATCCTCTCCAGCATTTATGGTGTAGACTTTTTGATGATGGCCATTCTGATCAGTGTGAGGTGATGCCTCATTGTAGTTTTGATTTGCATTTCTCTAATAATTAGTGATGCTGAGCATTTCTAAAGTGCATTTTGGCCATCTGTATGTCTTCTTTGGAGAAATATCTATTTAGATATTCTTCCCATTTTTTGATTGGCTTGTCTGTATTTTTTTTACATTGAGCTGCATGGGCTCTTTGTATATTTTGGAGATTAATCCCTTGTCAATTGCTTCATTTGCAAATATTTTCTCCCATTCTGTGGGTCATCTTTTTGTCTTGTTTATTGTTTCCTTTGCTGTGCAAAAGCTTTTAAATTTAATTATGTCCCATTTGTTTATTTTTTGTTTTTATTTTCATTACTCTAGGAGGTGGATCCAAAAAGATCTTGCTGTGATTTATGTCAAAGTGTGTTCTGCCTATGTTCTCCTCTAAGAGTTTTTTTTTATGGTCCAGCCTCACATTTATGTCTTTCATCCATTTCAAGTTAATTTCATGTATGGTGTTAGAGAGTGTTCTAATTTTATTTTATTTTTTTTACATGTAGCTGTCTAGTTTGCCCAGCACCACTTATTGAAGAGACTGTTTTTTCTCCATTGTATATTCTTGCTTTCTTTGGCATAAATTAGGTGACCATGGGTGCATGAGTTTACTTCTGGGCTTTCTATTTTGTTCCATTGATTTATATTTCTTTTTGTATGCCATTACCATACTGTTTTGATTACTGTAGCTTTGTAGTATAGTCTGAACCCAGGGAGTCTAATTTCTCAAGATCCATTTTTCTTTCTCAGGATTGCTTTGGCTATGTGGGGTCTTTTGTGTTTCTACATAAATTTTAGAATTTTTTTCTCTAGTTCCATAAAAAATTTCATTGGTAATTTGATAGGGATTGCATTGAATCTGTAGATTGCCTTGGGTAATATAGTCATTTTGACAATATTTATTCTTCTAAGAATATAGTAGATCCTTCTATCTGCTTGTGTTACCACTGACTTATTTCATCAGCATCACATAGTTTTCAGAGTAGAGGTCTTTTGTCTCCTTAGGCAGGTTTATTCCTAGGTATTTTACTCTTTCTTTTGCAATGGTAAATGGGACTGTTTCCTTGATTTCTCTTTCTGATCTTTAATCATTAATGTATAGGAATGCAAGAGATTTCTGTGTATTAATTTTGTATCCTGTAACTTTACCAAATTCATTGATGTGCTCTAGTAGTTTTCTGGTAGCATCTTCAGGATTTTCTATGTATAGTATCATGTCATCTGCAAACAGTGACAGTTTTACTTCTTTTCCAATTTGGATTCCTTTGATTTCTTTTTCTTCTCTGATTGCCATGGCTAGAACTTCCAAAACTATGTTGAATAAATGTGGTGACAATGGACATACTTGTCTTGTTCCTGATCTCAGAAGGAATGCTTTCAGCTTTTCACCATTGAGAATGACATTAACTGTGGCCTTGTCATATATGGCCTTTATTATTTTGAAGTAAATAACCCAATATTTAAGTGAGTTACTTTTCCTTTTTTGCTGTTGTTATGCTATAAGAAAGAAGTTCCTTATAATATAAATGTTTTGCAAATATTTGTCCCATCTTTAGATTACCATTTCAGTTTTTTGATGGGGTTCTTTGAAATACATTTTTTTTAAATTATGAACATGTCAAATTTATTTATTTATTTTCTTTTGTTTCTTGCATTTTTACTCTGACTTAATCTAAAATCATAAAGATTCATACCTACTTTTCTTCCATGAGTTTTATAGGTTTAACTTTTACATTTAGGTCTTTGATTCACTTTGAGTTAATTTTTGTATGTGGAGGGAGGTAAAAATCCAATCTCATTATTTTGCTTGTGGAGAAAACCATGGAACTCTGTCAAAAACCACTTGACTCTAAACATACGGGTTTATTTCTGGACTCTCAATTCTACTTCATTGATATATATATATATATATATATATATATATATATATATATATCTGTCATTGTGCCAGTACCACACTGTCTTTAGTACTGTAATCCCATAGTAAGTTTTGAAATTGAGAACTGTGTCCTACAGCTTTGTTCTTCTTTTTCAAGGTTGTATAGCTATTCCTTGTAAACTTTGTTGCAGGTGAATGTCATACCTTTTGGCATGTTGTCTTTTCATTCTCATTCATCTCAAAGTATTTTCTAATTTCCTTTTAAATTTACTTTTTAACTCATTGATAATTTAGAAATGTGCTTAATCGTTATATATTTGTGAATTTCCCATATACCTTTTAAATTTATTAAGACTTATTTCATGGCCTGATATATGATTTAACCTCTCCTGGAGAATATTTCATTTACATTTGAGAAATATGTGCATTCTTGAGTTGTGGAGTAGAGTGTTGTATAGATGTCTGTTAGGTTTAGTTTGGCTTGTAGCTTGTTCAACTCTTCTATGTCTTTATGGTCTTGCATCCAATTGTTATATAAATTATTGTAACTGAGATATTGATGACTCTGAGTCATGGAATCTAGACAACAATATTTCTTTCTAGTTTCGATGCATTACAATGAACAGCCACATGTGAGAAAAAAAGTGTTTTCTGAACAGTGCTATTATAGAGCAATTGTTTGTGAACTCATGCTATTAGTTAAAGACATAAGTACTAAAATTGAGAGTAGAATTTTTATGCTTTGATAACAATTTAAGATGATAATTTTATATCTGTTGACAATAATATAACAAGAGTTTGTATTCTTTCATTTTGTTTTTATTTTTCTATTAATTTTTATTATATTTTACAAAAGAAATGGTTTGTGATAATTGAAAAAAATCCTTTCTTGTCCATAAACAATTTGAAAAAGATTGAGTATTAGTATTTTCACCAACAGTAGTATATCTTAAACATTTATTTAATTTTTTAGAAAACGTAACTTTCTTGTTCCACTACCCATTCCAGTCCAGGAAAAATCTCAAATCTCTGTCACTATAAGTATGTGGATAGGTAGTTGGATGGATTCCTAGGTAGGATAGGTTTACTTCAGAAAATTTCAGTTTTGTGTGTGTGTGTTCAGTCCTACATCTCAGTTCTAACCTTTACAAGCAATGACAATGACTACATAAAAAGAATATGTTCCTAGATTCAGATGGGCCCAGGAGGTGAAGAAATAGAGAAAATGTCTATAAGTCTTAGAGGGAGATAAAGTGGCAAAAGTTGCTTGTTTGTGTTTGTATATAGCTTATTAAGTCATGAGTTTTATAAAGTTTTTGAACATGTTATAAGGCTTAGGGAAGAAGTTAATGAAGATGGAGCAAATAAATATTATAGCTGGGACATAGTGGAATTTAGAAGTGGGGTAGATGGCTCAATCTTGAGCAACAAAAAGAAAAAAAAAATCCACTGTGAATACTGTGATGGTTCTAAGCATATTTATGTGTATGTGTTTGCATGTGTATGTGTGCATACTTTCTCATATTGTTCGTTCATGTAGTATATGAGACTTATTGTTCTTGAATACATTATTCTAATGATGATATTGAAGAGACATAGTTTGTTCAAAGGCATTATCTTTTAAACCCCATAAGCAAAATACTAATAGCATAAAAAACTAATCACCAGGTGGGTAAAGTGTTCGTTCACATGAAACCCATCAATTACTTCAGGACATTTGTACTTGACATAAGTTGTCATTCATGAAATGCTACTTTTGTTTACTGAAATAATTTGTTGTGTGCAGGAATGAACATTTTAATTCAATAATTGTTTAATACCTCATAAGATTTATTCCTAAGACATCTGAAATTCTAAACATTTTGACATATAAGGAGAAAAAAGTCAACTAAATATCCCATTTGTACTTAAAAGTGTGAAGTGTAGATATACTTTGTATTTTTATATCTCCTCCTTTTATTAGACAATTTATAATTTGCATTTCAATGTTTATTACCATTCCCTAAGTAATGTATAAATATATTATTAAAATAATTCTCATAAATATTTAAGGAGCAAATTATATATAATTTTCCAAATTCTCTCATTAGTAAAAAACATATTTTCTTACACACTTCCAAAAGTACACCATGTATAGATTTACACAACATCAAAAATCCTCTCTGAAATTATTTTATTTAGTGCATCTACATTATTATAATTTATTACTTTACAGATTCCCCAGAAGAAAAGAAAACAAAACAAAGAAAAATATATGTAAGTTTCTATGGTAATTAACTAGGATGCTAATCACAAATGTGGCATCCTAGATATAGCATAGAGATGACAAGGACCAATTTGTTATCTACCACCATCCTGGAAGCAATTTATATCTCTTATAAAATCTAAGTATGGAGAGGACACTTTTACAATCTTAGTGTCATTAAAATTGTATCATTTAAGTGTCTTCCCATTTTCTTCCAGATTTGTTGTCATCCATCAATATAACAACATAATATAACACCGAAAAAGAATCATTAGGAAAAACAGTAAAACAAATGAAACAAATAGGAAAGGTAGAGGGATGCTCACCTATTGGTGACTGTCCTTATAGAATAAAATTTGAATAGATTTTTTGTCAGAAGTTTTCAGCATCTCATCATTTTTTACTAATTTGGATATAAAAATTGTTTCCTCTAGTAAATCCCTAAATCTGTGCAATTAATATGATATATTAAGACCTAAAATTTCCAGTTCAATGTGTTTGGTATCTGGTTACCAAAGATATAAAATTGTGTAATTCAAATATATCATCCCAGAGGAAACGTGACCTTTCTATTGTATGTCAACAAAAATAATAGATGATAAATAGAGCAGAAGAATACATATATATATATGATGTAAGCGAATGAGTACTCTAAAGAACTCTGACCCAGAAAAGTCATTTATGAAAATGAAAAGATCAAATAAATGTTGTCAGGAAACATGCATGATAAGAGTACTAATGAAGAGGAGCTCTATCAGAAGTCTCCAACATTTTGAGTCATCTATACTATATTTGTAATTTTGGTTAATATTGAACTTCTGCAATACTTATGAACTTCATCAATTTCAGGATATAGATAAGCAAAAAATGTAAATTTTCATCTTATAATTTTTTATTGAAGTACAGTTGATTTACAATGTTGTGTTAGTTTCAGGTGTATAGAAAAGTGATTCAGTTATACATATATATTCTTTCTCAGATTCTTTTCCATTATAGGTTATTACAAGATATTGAAATATTTCCCTAGGATGTACAGTAGTTCTTTGTTGTTTATCTATTTTATATATAATAGTGTGTATTTGTTAATTCCAAACTCCTTATTTATCCCTCCCTCTCCACCCCCTTTCCCTTTGCATAAGTTTGTTTTCCATGTTGGTCAATCTATGTCTGTTTTTTAAATAAGTTAATTTGAAACATTTTTTTAGATTCCTCATAAAAGTGATATCATATGATATTTGTTTTTATCTCATCTTTTTTAAAAAAATTGATAACATATAACATAAAAGTGACCATTTCCGAGTGAACATTCAGTATCATTTTACACATTCACTATGTTGTGTAACTTATAATTTAGTGTTGTGGAGAGTTTCTCATAAATTCATTTAATCAGTCCTTCTTAGTTTTCTGAATGTTATTTGCCATGAAAACACATTAGATTGGGCCAAATGATTTTTCTGTATTAACTGAGATGGTCATGTTTTTTTTTCCCCTTTGTACTTTAAGTGTTGATTTTTAAGAGTGTATTTCTTAATTTTCACATATTTATTAATTTTTCAAATTTCTTTGTTATTGATGTCTGTCCTCTAGCTTTTACAATCTATTGAGTATTATGTTGTGTGTTAATATATGGTCTGTCCTGAAGAATGTTTCTTGTGTACTTGAGAAGAATGTGTATCCTGTTGTAATTGGGTGGTGTATGTTATGTATATCTGTTACATCTTGTTGGTTTACAGTTGCATTAGTTTCCTGGTTGGCTTAACCAACTCAAATTTATTGATTCATAGCTTTGGAAGTTATAATTCCAAGATCAAGGTGTCAGTGGGATTTTTCCCTTCTGCGGGCTGTGAGGAAGGATCAGTTCAATGCCTCTCTCTTAGCTTCTGGTTGATTGCTAGAAATGTTTGGTGATTCTTGGCTTGGAGAAACATCACTCTAACCTTTGTCTTCATGTTGGCATGGTGTTTCCTTGCATATTTATTTGCATCCAAATTCCTTTTTACTTCAGCACCAGTCATATTGGAACAGGGACTCACCTTACTCCAGTGTAAACTCATCTTAGCCTAACTAGTTACATTTGCAATGGCCGTTATTTCCAAGTAAACTCATATTCTGAGGTACTGGAAATTTGGACTTTTACATATGAATTTTGGAAGGGACACAATTCAACCTATAACAATAAGATTTTTCCATCCTTCAGTTCTCTTATTACAAAGTGTTGGGGGAGCCCATCAGCTAGGTGGGTGCTTCTGCAGTTGAGGTATCCTTTGGGGTCCTAGCCAGAGTTCTCAGTGGAATCCCTGAACCAGTTTGTAAGATCTGTAGTTGGTTATTGAGTTCCATGCACCAGTTGTGGTGACCTCCATTTCCCCTAATCTTATCTTTCCCCAGACTATTCATTTGTGCTGATCCACTCAGTGTTCAGCTTGGGATGAGAAGTGGACCACTTGGGCCATATCCCAAAAGGCTGGGGAAGTTGAGATCTCACTTTTCTATCACTTTATCCTATGGAGAGATCACAGACTGTGAGGTAACTCTTGGCAGTGAATTGTGCTGCTTTGGAGGAAGGGTGACCCATGTAAGGAAAAACTATTCTTACCTTCTTCAATGAATCTATTCTCATATTTTTCTCCACTGAGGAACTGGAACCTCTCAGCTAGACTCCCAGGCTCCTATAAAGGTGTTCTCATCAATAAGTGTTTGTTAAAATTGGTTTTCTATGGAAGTTTGAGGGCTACAACCTCCTTTTTCACCATCTAACTGATTTCTCAAAATTCTTTCAGTAATGTTTGTTAATTTTCTTTACACAAGCCTTAAATCTCCTTCATTAAATTTAATCTTCTTCTTGTTAATCTTTGGACGTTATTGTGAGTGTAATTGTCTACTTATACCCTTTTCAATTTTATTTACTGTGGGTACATTCAAATTTGTATGTTGATCTTGTACTTTGCAACTTTAATTATTTTATTAGCTCTAGTATCTTCCTTGTGGATTCTTTAGGACGTTCTGTATGTAGAATCATGTCATTTGTGAGTAGATATAGTTTTGCTTATATCTTTCCTGTTTAGATAATTTTTACTTCATTTTCTTGCTGAATTGTTCTGGCCGAACTTTCAGTACAAGGTTGAACAACAGAGGTGGTAGTGGGTTATTTACTCTTGTTCTAGATTTAGGGAAAACTTTTATTCTTTCAAAATTGAGCATAATGTTACCTGTGTGTTTTTCATTAATGTCTTCTATCATGTTTAAGAAGTTCTCTTCTATTCCCAGTCTTCTGTGTTTTCATCATGAAATGGTGTTGGATTTTATCAAATGCCTTTTCTCCCTTAATTTAGATGATCATGTGTATTTTCCCTTCATTCTATCTATGTGGTGTATTATATGGATTATGTTCTTGTCTTGAATTACCCTTGCATTCCTGGGATAAATTGCACTTGGCTATGATGCATAACCCTTTTCATATGCTGTTTATTTTGACATATTTTGTTGAGGATATTTACATCTATATTCATAAAGGATTCTAGTCTGTAATTTTCTTTTCTTGTGATTTATGTGTCTTGATATTAGGGTAATGCTGACCTCAAATAATGAGTTAGGAAGTGTTCCTTCCTTTTCATTTTTTAATGAGTTTTAGAAGGATTGTTGTTCATTTATCTTTAAGTTTTTGTCTTCCAGTGAAGACATCTCTTCCTGGACTTTTCTTTGGTTTGAAGTATTTGATTACCTATTTTACTTGTTCAGTTGTTATCAGGTGCTGAGATTTTCTATTTCTTCTTGAGCCTCCGTATTTCTAGAAATGTATCCAATTTATCTAGGTCATTTAATAATTACATAATTTTCCTCTAATTCTCTTTATTTCTATAAGTTTGATAGTAAAATCCCCACTTTCATTTGTTTTCAGTTATTTTCATCTTTCTTTTTTTCTTTATCAGATTAGCTAAAGGTATGTCAATTCTGTTGATCTTTTTGAAGAACCACTTTTTGGTATAATTGATTCTTTCAACATTTTTCTTCTATTGTCTCTGTAGTTTCTCTATAATCTTTATAATTTTATTTCCTTCTCCTGGCTTTCAATTTAGTTGGTTCTTGTTTTTCTAGTTCCTCAAGATGTAAAATTAGATTACTGATTTGATATTTTTCTTTTTTTAATGTAAGCATTTACAGCTCTAAATTTCCCATGGAATATTGCCTTCACTGTATCTCTTAAGTTTTGGTATGCTGTGTTTTCATTTTTCTCTATGTATTTTCTAATTTCCTGTGTCATTTCTTCTTTGACCCATTCATTGTTTAACAGTGTGCTGTTTAATTTCCACATATTTGTTTATTTTCTAGGTTTCCTTCTGTTGATTACTAGATTCATTCCATTGTGATCTTAGAAAACACTTTGTACGGTTTTAATCTTTTTAAATTTAATGAGACATATTGTGGCTTAATGTATGGTCTATCCTCGAGAATATTCCATGTACATTTATAAAGAATGTGTATTCTGCTGTTGTTGGCCAGAGGAATTTATATATGTTTGTTAGGTCTAGTTCATCTATAATATTGTTTAAGCCCTTAATTGCTTTATAGATCTTCTGTCTATATGTTCTATCCATTATTGAAAGTGATGTATTGATGTTTCCAACTATTGTTGTAGAACTGTCTATTTTTCCTTTCAGTTCTTTCAATGGGTGGATTCCTGGTCCTAGGATACTTCAGCATCAACTGGGAATAAGTCAGAAAACTTGACCTTATGAAGACATTAGAAATCAGCTGTACATTTAGGTTTAAACTAGAACCCACTTTTTTGTTATGTTTTTGGTGAATATACATCAGAAACAACACCACCTCATATTTATGTTAATTCTCAACTTGCAAAGCATCTTGGCATGCATTAATTATTTTATCTTTTCTGGTAACCATGTGAGCTAGTAGAGACAGTATAGTCATCATTTTATAAACAGAGGACTAATCCTCTGAAGTAGTAAATATAATGCACATGATTACATTCATTCTATATGAAGAGTCAGCTCTGAACTTGCTCTTCCACATTCTGTTTGTTTTTATTTTTACATATTCTACTCTAGCAGGATATATCACAGTCTGCTAAAGTAAGCTTGTAACCAAAATTTTTCAGTATGTAATGTGAGACAAAGCAGGTTAAGTTATTGTATTGTCTGTCACATTGAATCTTCGTTCAATGTGTCAAATCATTTCATATTTAAAATATTTTTAAAGAAAACACTTTAATATATAATGCCATTTAAAGTTATCTACATATGTGCATTCAAAGAAAGTTAGATATTTTATATAGTATTTCTTTCTTATGTAGGAATTCTTATATAGGAATTATTTCTGTCCTGCAGAAAGCAATTTTAAAGAAAGCATTTTAACAGAAATAATCTTTATTTATTTCTGAATAAAGAATGTAAGAATTAGGACTTCTTGATATCAAACATCAGTCCATTTTAGGTAAGCTATCACAATCTTCATATTTAAAAGAGTTAAATGAAAATGACAAACTGAATAAGAAAACTTCCTTTCTATAATTTTCAAAAGTAAACTTACAATTAAATGTTAGAGAATTTGAGATGATTAATCCCTTTAGAGTAACTTTCCTGTGTATCTCAAAATGACTTTCTTTACGATATTTTTTATTACTTTATTTTTTAAAATTTTTATTGAGGCATAATTGACATATAACATTATGTTAGTTTCAGTTGTGCCATGCAATGATTTGATATTTGTATACATTGCAAAATGATCTCTTCAGTAAGTCTGGTTAACAGCTATCACCATACATAGTTACAAAACTGTTTTATCTTATGATAAGGACCTTTAAGGTCTACTTTCCAGAATATTTTTAAAAAAGAAAGAGATTAATTGAGACTACTAATCTGGACAGAAGAATTACGAGTGGAGATATAAACTATCATTTTTACATATGAGAATTTGCTCTTGTATATTTTTCTTCTACTTACATTTGTATTTCTTGGCTAACACAGGAAATCTCAGCTACAAATTAAAGTAAAAGTAGTATGAAATGATACAATTTATGTTTGGTTCTTTAATCAGCAAAAAAATGTACATTTTATATAAATGCATCATATCGAAACAGTTTTCTGTACAAGTGAATCTGTGTAAAATTCTAGTTTCAAATCATTTCTACTATAATATCAAAAGTATTTTGATAAGCAGATTTTAATGTAGCTATAAATCAGAGGTAAATCTCAAGGAAACATTAAAAAAAAAACTTGTGAAATAAATTACCACAGGTCTTGAAAATTGTAATAATGCAGTATCTTGAGATCACTTGGTAATGTTTAATATTAGATATTCTGTTATTTTTGTCCATGAATTAAACTATTTTAGCTTCATTGTGCTATTTAAATGTAAATATTGATATTAGATGTCATGACTTTATCTTACGGTCTTTTAATCTCATTTTCTGGTAAAAGAACTAAACTCATAAATATATAATAAAGGAATAGAATTCCAATATGCAAATGTTACATAAATGACTATTACGTGGACTGCCTTTTTCCATACCTTATGATATGTATTATCTATGATGTATTTTTGTATTAATTTAATTTATGCTTAACTAAACACCACTGATACAATATTGAAGAAAATTATTTTAAGTATATTATAATATTCAAAATTTGTATGTTTAAAAAGATCCTTACACATTTGCAAAAAATACTAAGGGTAAAGGAACTTATCATTTATTAATCGACCACTACTACCCAGGCACTTGCCTAAAACTGCATACTTTCCATTTGATTTTTTTGAACAACCACATGAAGTAAATATTGCAATTTCCATTATATGTAATCAAAAGCACAGTCTCTGAGATAAGAAATAACTTCCTAAAGAAGTAAAAATACAAACACATATTTGACTCATTTCCCATTTTGTTCCTCCCAACTACTCAATAAAATATAAGCCTTTGTGTATATTTAAAACATATGCTTACTCCAGTTCTCTGAGAAGTTAAGCAATAAACCATTTGTTGATCATTTGTTGATTTGTTAAAAAATATTTTAAAATAGTATTTTAAAATTTTATATAATTATTATGTTTTTGAGACTCAAGTTACCCACTAATTTAAATTGAACCTTCCATAAATATGACACAATTAGCAAATTATTACTTCATTCTAATTTTCTATTTCCTTAATTAAAATAGTAACTTCTAGAAAAGTTTTGTTTCTTTGAATTCTTGGAAAGTAAAATACTTTGGTTCAGCAAGGCAGTTTGCCTCAATTTTTGTTACACTTTTATTTTTTATATTGGGATCTTTTAAATTTGTGTCATGTCAAAGATCATATGCCATCTATCAGCATGATATGTGAAATTACAAAGCTTGCATTAAAGTTTTATGATGTTGACAGTTTCTTCTGTTTAAATGTGCAGCATTTTATTTTCAGAGAGAATTTATTTTTCAGAGAGAAATTATTTTATTTCATTTAGTGTTCTCTTTTGGAAGGCAATTTATCATGTTTGATCTACATTGTTCATTATTTAGGATATTTTCTGGTATCATTTTGACGCCTAATGCAAGAATCTTACAAAACTGAAAACAATTTTACTGTATCTCATATTCAAATTTAATTTCATGTTGTGATACTTCATCTTTCATGGAGGAATTTTTGCTAGTGGCTTTAAATATAGCAGAGTTGAAAGTGAAAATATTTTAAAATTGGTTTATCTTTTATTATTGTACCAGTATCATCTTTTTGAGTTTTGAAATCATATACATCCAGAGTCTAATTAAATGTGTTTTTAATATATCACAGCCAGGGTGTATGCATTTTAATTTAAAAACAACAAACAGTTATGTTGTTAATGTTGAGAGAAGTTTGGTTTAACAGAAAATGCATTTCCATCATTAGGGACCTAATTATCTATTTACGTATGAAGAGAAAGGTACAGAATCAATACAGGTACATTGTTGCTAAACATAGCCTTAATTTTTGAAATCTGGTACAAAGTAGGAGAATTGAGAGTTACTCTGTACAAGAAATCTATTACTTCTGCCTTTGTACTTCAGATTTCTTGGACTTTTCATCACTGAATTTGAAATACGCTCTTTTTAATCTAGAAGTAGCAAATTTGTAACGTATAGTCTGTACTATTTTTTTGCCTGGTAAAAATCAAGGTATAAATCGCATACAGTGAACTACACAGATCTTAACTTTTATATTTTATAGTTTTGGCAAATGTGTATACTCTTGTAATCCACAGCCCTATAAAAATACAGACTATTCATCACCATAGATTCAATTCTCTCTCAAACCCTAGTTAACCATAACAACATACACTCGATTAGATTTTTAAATAATAGAAATGCAATTAGAACTGTTAGAAGATATGACTGACAAAATTATATAACATTAACTCTGTACAATATTATTTTTCTTCTTTTATGCTTTGTCTATGGTTTAAGGAATGATGTAACACCTGGAAATGCAAATAACACTCTATAAACCTTGTTTTAGTTTTTTAATATGTCCTGATTAATGGGAGGTAGATATCCACAATTTTTTTTCCTTTGAATATATGCGTGTATATTTATGCAGATAAAGTATACCATTCAAATTTTAGAATAACTTTCTATTATATAGTATAGATTATTTTTAAAATTGGTGTTGAAAAATACTATTGATTTTTCATGTTGATTTTACAATTGACCATCTTTTGGAATATCCTTATTAGATCTGATAAGTGGACTCTTCTGTTCTTTGTTTCTTTGGTTTTTCGTGCTAGACGATTCTCTTTTTTCTGTTGTTGTTGCGGTATGTGGACCTCTCACTGTTGTGGCCTCTCCCGTTGCGGAGCACAGGCTCCAGACACGCAGGCTCAGCGGCCATGGCTTACGGGCCCAGCCGCTCTGCGGCATGTGGGATCTTCCCGGACTTGGGCATGAACCCGTGTCCCCTGCATTGGCAGGTGGACTCCCAACCACTGCGCCACCAGGGAAGCCCTAGACGATTCTCTTTTAAGCAAATAATATTTAAAACACTTGTATAAGTATAAATGTTACATTTTAAAAGTGGAACATTTGACCAAACAGGCTAAGTTTAAAAAATTAGTCTCAATTCCAGTCATGGTTACTGAGTTATCTTCTTCCCTCTCTGAAAAACCGTTTATTCTTTATGAATTTTGACGGGTTCTGTGAAGTTTAAGATGATGATATTTTTAATTCAATTTTAGTACATCTGAGAAACAATATAGTGTATTACCATTTGATCTTTAACATTCATCACATATTAATATGGTCAATTCCTGTATCCTCAAGATTCTCCCTAGATCTAACATTGTACCTTGCTTCAATAGACAATATAAATAGTTATAAATAAAATATTTTAAACATAGCTATAGAACTAAAACCTTTTTCTGTGTATGAAAACCACCTTATCAAATAAAAGTATAATACTCAAGAGTAATTGTGCATTCCCTTCATCTTTAGGAAACTTAGAGCTAGTGATCTTTAAATAGATACAAAATAATTATGAATAGACTCCCATCAGACATTTGCTGTTTAAACAAGATTCAACTCTATATTTAACTAATGATCATTTATTTTATAACTTGATGGAGATTAAGTTTACAATTAATTGCATCATTTTTTCTTTGGCAAAATAAATTAATAAGTATTAAATTTTTCTTTTATTCCTTTCTAGAAAACTACATTCCTTAGTTGGCAAGCAAAAACATAAGTTTCTTAATTTTCATGACTCCCTATGGTTGAAAACAAGATGACAGGTCCAAAATGGAGTTGCTTATGCTAAGCCCCACATCACCAAATTGAGACTTAACCTTACTGCAGTTTCAGGTCTCCCAGAAACTACATCTTAAAACAATCAATCACCAGATCAGCACAAGTTGTGTTATCTGCCTGATAGAATCCAGCCATCCCCTGAAGGAAACTACCCTTGACATAGCAAAACAATTGTTTTTTGCCTAGTGTAACTTCTTTGTATAAAAGTCTCTCATTCTGTACAGTTTCTAGGAGTGTCTTTCTATCTGCTAGATCAAAATCTGCCCAATTCATGAATCACTGAACAAAGCCAATAAGATATTTAAAATATACTCAGTTGAAATTTTTTTTTTTTTTTTTTGCGGTACGCGTGCCTCTCACTGTTGTGGCCTCTCCTGTTACGGAGCACGGGCTCCAGACGCGCAGGCTCAGCAGCCATGGCTCACGGGGCCAGCCGCTCCGCAGCATGCGGGATCCTCCCGAACCGGGACACGAGCCCGTGTCCCCTGCATCGGCAGGTGGACTCTCAACCACTGCACCACCAGGGAATCCCTGAATTTTGTTTTTTTGACACTATTCTCCTTACTCTGTCTTACACTTTAAATACCAGTACCTGAGCAACAGAAGCCAAAGACAAAACCACAAATCAAGCTAAGAGGCAGTAAGGCAGTGTTTTTCTGAGAAGGTCAAAAACTCAAGTATGCTCTCACTCACAGAGCAAAAGAGCTATTTGATGTGAGGAGTACATCTCTCTTTGGGGCATTACCTGCTGATATTTCAATTTAGTATCAGTCAAAATTTTTTATGATTTAAAGACTAAGAATGGAGTAATGCACTAGAATTATTTACTTTTCTTCATTCATTCATATCTCAAGCTTTCAATATCTGCTGTACACCTGTCATATTCCAATGTCTGAGCTTATCTCTGTTATCTGTCTTTGTAAACCTTGAAATGTGGAAAGTGTAAGAATACTGTCAGCACAATGCAGTATGTGCTACATTGCAGATATACACAGGGATGCACAGTGGGGAAGCACATGGAAAACTCAGTCAGACTGTACCAGCCAATCCTCAGAAAGAGACATACTTAGTTATATATTAAGAAATGACTAAGAGTTCATCAGAGGAAGAAAAGGGAAAGGGACAATATCTTTGCTTCTGTGTCTCTTAAAAATGTAAAGGAACTCCTATTTCTTATATTTCTGATAACAGAAAATTAATCTAATTAAATAAATAACATGGCAATAAAGGATAAATTATCTCTCTTAACCAAGTTTTTTTTCTGAATATTCATGTCATATTCTTTTTGGAATAAAATATATCACACACTCTCACTTCATTGTTTATTTTTTGACAATGCCCTAGATAGTAAATTGTTTAACAATATATTATACATTCTATAATACATGGTATTATATATAACATATGCTGTATCATACATAATATGATATAATATACATTATTATATATTTATTGATACAATTAAATGCAGGCTCCTTCCCAGGTGTAGTATTTGAGGACAATATTTAAGGTTTGATCCAACCTCATCTTCTTGTAGTTTCTTTTCCTTGTTCTCTTTCTTAAATTTCTAGATGTTCTATGGTTTGAATTGTTGGTCACATGGAGCTATCAGCCTCCTCTTAGTTGATTATCAAAAACAATTGTTTTCAACAATACTCATGTTCTTGAATTTTACCAAACTTTGTTCTTAAAAAGTTTGTTACTGAGGAGAGAGCTATAGAAGTGTTTACTCTTATGGTTGGCTTCTCCCTATGGAAAAGATCTCTTTACTAGTTTCCAGACCTAGGGGCAGGGACTTCTTCTCTTGGAATGCTACCCTTACTTTACAACTGGGGTCCTGGATAGGGTGATAGTATCTGGGCTTCTTGGCTTGCTCCATCCACAATGTAACCTTTATTCTATAAGCAAGCTGAAGCAAGGGTAATCAGGATCCAGTATTTTTGGTCTGCTATCCTTGAGAAAGAGCTTCTGCCCTACAGATGCAGGCTGGTTGGAGGAATGGAGCCCCACATCTTTCTGTCTCTCTTCCTGGAATAGAGCTCAGTGCTGAATGAAGATGGAGCCCTGTGTTCCTGTGCTCTGTTTCTACAACCGAAATTTGGGGGTGGGGAATAAGTGGGTCTTGAATCAAATGGCATAGACTTAAACACTGTTTTAACCAAGAGGTAGTAGATTTTCTGGAATAAATATTTCTCCATTTACTTATCCATTTACTTTATCCATTCCCTTATACATATGACCCTTAAGATAATTTCCAGAGACTTTAAATGTTGTCTTTTAAAATATGTTTTTAAATAAATTTTGGTTGTCTTGCTGGGGACAGGATCTATGGAGCTTCCTATACTACCATTCTAGAAATATCATATAAATTTTATAAATGTGATCATTGTGTGCTTCATGACACATGAGCAAAAAATTGAAGAACTTGAGAAAATTGACCCCCCAAAATATATTGAGAAGTAACAGTCCAAGTTAAGGGAATAGTAAGCAAAAAATCCTTAAATTACTACCATTTCTAATAAGTTTACAGAAAGGAAAGGACTCTTACATAGATGAACAGGAGTGACCAATACATAGATATTTAGTTTTCTTTGATGATGGTAAAGGGAATGCAATTATTTAAATATACCTTACTGAAATTACTTCCATTACTTCAAAGTCAATATGTCTAAAAGTAATATCATCGTTTTAAAATTAACTATATGTTTTGAGGACAGAGTAAACTCAAGTAAAAGTCAGTCTTCTTTCTGTTATATGTCCTATTCTATTGTAATTTGTCTAAATTCCTCATCTCACTGTACACTTTTAAATTTGTAATGATCATCATCTATTATTTCTCTTTCAGGTTAAATGACAAGGGACAATTTCATCAGATTAATTTAATTGCTCAGAAAGTCAATGTCAGAGTTTATATGTATAAGATGGTTATAAATTAAGGTCACTCTTATCAGAAGTTTGGACTTTTGTAAAAAGTTTGGACTTCTTCTTTTTTTTTTTTTTTTTTTTTTTGCAGTACATGGGCCTCTCACTGTTGTGGCCTCTCCCGTTGCAGAGCACAGGCTCCGGATGCGCAGGCTCAGTGGCCATGGCTCACGGGCCCAGCTGCTCCACGGCATGTGGGATCTTCCCAGACCGGGGCAGGAACCTGTGTCCCCTGCATTGGCAGGCGGACTCTCAACCACTGCGCCACCAGGGAAGCCCTGGAGTTTTTTTGTTAAAAAAAAAAGATATTTGTATAAGTTAGCTGGTATCAGCAGTCTCCATAGTGACCCAAGGATGGGACTATTTAGTTTATGACAATTTTATCTTGTGATCTGTGGGCTTTGCTCCTCTTAAATCATATACAGGCTCTAAGAATATAGTAGACTGTGGAAAAGGTTTATTTTGCTGCTATAAATAGAGGCACTTCTTCATTCTTCAATAAGGCATAACATAATTGCTTTAATGGAGCCAAATAAATAAATTCTGAGGTAATAATAGCATTTAATATTACCTTATAGTTTTATGAATGAGATGAAACTAAATTGTAGCATTTGATATCATCAACAGTTTAAAACCCTTATTTCTCTACAGTCTCTGAAATGAAAGGTCACTGGGGCATAAAATCTGTACTACCATGATGTAGAAACCATAATTACATTAACATATATTTGAAATGTTTAAATTAAACCTATTAAAAGGACTAACTTGGGAATTTTCCCATCTCTGTCTTAGTGAATTTTAACTTTACAAATAAGCTTACTGGGTAGTTTTAACTTATTCACTTTCAAAACTACATAAATAAGATATCAAAATCTATGTGTGCCTCCCTAGGTTGTGTTCGGGTCAATATACACTTTTGGCCCAGGGCACATTTTCCCCATACTATCATAGTACTATTAGTTCCTTTAAAATGAATCTCTTTCCCTCTGTAGTCCCTTTCTTTGCTGCTTAGTTAGTTCACTGCCTCTGATCAATTTTCCCTGAGCCTCATTCCAAAGTACCCTTTGGAATGAGCAATTACTCCCAGAAATCGGACTTGCTAATGCTGCTCATCACTGTTTTATAACACTTAACAGTCACCACTAACTCCTTCAAGATAATTAGGCTTCCCATGTGGCCTCATGACCAAAATTCTCATCGATGGAACATTTACATAAGTATATCAACTCATTTTAAATAGAAATTTACCATTGACAGTGGACTCTCAATGGAATGAGCCTAACAACACACAACGCTGGCCCAGAATAAACTGACTCACATGCTATTACAACAAATAAGATACAGATGTGTAAATGTATTACCCTTTTATTTAGTTTTGTTTTCTTTTATTTTCTCTCCTAATATTCAAAGGTCAAGTATAATAACATGTTTCATACAGTGGCTTTATAGTAGTATTTCAAAAACATTTGACTTTAGGCAGTTTAATAAGAAAATATTATATTCAAACATATTTTAACTAATTTTATTTTATTTTATTTATTTATTTTTTTTGGTATATATTTTTTTGGCCTCACAGTGTGGCACGTGAAATCTTAGTTCCCCGACAAGGGATCGAATGCCCCCTGCATTGGAAGTGTGGAGTCTTAACCACTGGACCACCAGAGAAGTCCCTAATTAATTTTAAAAAGTCATAATTTTGAACATTGATAGTACTAGTTTCTTCTAATATTCAATTTATTTTAATTTTATAATATCACAAGAAAACTGCTCCTATTCTGCTATATGTCTAAGTGAGCCCCATGTAGTTAACATGTGATAGGGCATAAAAACCTAACTAAATATTATTCCTGATCAGCTTGAAATGAATAGTTACACACAAAATTTTTCAAGAATAAAGACAATATTATATGAAACAATGTAAATTAATTGAAATTGGTCTACTATTTACGCAAAATTGAATAAAATGTAAGAATCAATTAAAGATACATTTTTCTTTCTGTACATCTATATCTATCTATCTATCTATTCTATTTTTTCATATTCCTGGCTTGAAGATTAAAATTATAGTGATAGTGATTATTACTGACTTGCTCTATACTTAGGTTTGCTTTTATGCTATGAGACACTGGAATCCTATTATCTTAATAGATACTAAATGCGTTCTTTGAGTAAAATGATTTACAAAAAGAAATGCAGACCTGAATCTAAGAATGGATATATTACTGATGCTGATTTTTTGCATCATTAACCATATCTTCTTTATATTTAACTGCTATCATCTTTTTAATAATTGATATATTCAGTAGAAAAACTGCTGTTCAACATGAGTTAGTGCAAAAATTTCTGCTAGTCACAGGTCTTGAATATAGTTTCAAAGAGAGTTAATCTGATTAAGCTAAAATTGTCTTAGATATAACTTATTTTTATACCAATAATTCATGTTTAATTTTAAAATTTTCTCAACCATTTCATTTTAATGAACTTGAAATAACAATTGACTTACTAGATATTCAAATTTTATTTTCTTATAATATGTTACATGTCTAATTTTTCTTTATGACAGAGTATACAGTAAAATGTATAGTCTGAGATTGGTATCTTACATTGAGAGAATAAAATAGAAAAAGGAATATAGATTCTTTTTAGCTTTTCTACCTAGTATTTCTATTATTATGTTTTTTCTATTATCATGTATAACATCTAAGCATTTTCTCTGTCATTTTCTAAAAACAATGCAAGACTCCCAAAGGTTATGCAGCTAACAAGGGAGATTCAGGATACATAAAACAACTAGAGTAGATAGAATGGAAAGGACAAATTCACACTTATAACTGGATACATCCAAATTTTGTCTTTATGGGTAATAGAACAAGATGAGAGAAAATCAAAATGACACAGATGATCTGAACAACACTATCAACTGACTTAAACTTCATCCAACAGTGGCACCAGCAGAATATGGATTATTCTCATGGGCATATATGACATTGACAAAGATAAACCATAAAAAATACTTCACCACATATAAAATAATATAATTATATAAAAATCTACTCTGACAAGACATCAATAATCAAAGATATCTTTAAATCTCCAAAAACTTCCTAAATTTGCCATGAATCAAAGACATAATAAGCAAAGTATAAAATATTTGAAATGAATAAAAAATAAAACAAAACTCTTTGTTAATTGCAGTTACATTTGTTCTTAAATGGAAATTCATAGAATGAAATGCTTGTATGAGACAAGAAAAAAGTTCTTAAATCAATGATATAAGCTTAAACCTTAGAAAATAGAAAAAAATTTAGACATATAGAAAGGAATAGTAAATATAAATGCAAAAATCCATGAAATTGAAATAATAAAAATATTAGATAAAGCTATAAAGTGAAATATATTTTCCTTGAGATTAATAAAATTGATAGCCAGACTTGTAATAAACAAGAGGAAAACAACAAATTCTTAATATCAAGGATCAAAAGGTGACATTTATAAAAATATTATAGATATTAATATAAAGGGACTGTTATGAGAATAATAAGGGAATATTATGAACAACTTTATGACAATCAATTTGATAAAATAAATGGATTAATTTCTTGAGGGATTCAAATTAAAATGCTCACACAAAAATAAATATGTATTCTACAAGTTCTATATCCATTAAAATATTGAATACACAATCAAATACATTCCTACAAATTAAACTCTAGCCCCAGGTAATATTACTGTTGAATTCTGAAAAATATTGAAAGAAGAAATAAATATATTCTATACAATCTCTCCAATAGAAGGGGAGACAACCCTACCAATTCATTTTCTGAGGCCAGAATTATCTTGCAGGCAAAGGTATACTAGAAAAGAAAACTATAGAATAGTATTCATGAACATAGATTCAAAAATCCTTAAAATATCAGCAAATTTTATTCAATAATTAACAAATGATAATTCATCATGACCAATCATGGTATATTTCTTTTAATTTTTTTGCATTTTTTAATACAGCAGGCTTATATTAGTTATTTATTTTATACACATGAGTGTATATATGTTAACCCCAATCTCCCAATTCATCCCACTACCACCCCCCCACCTGCTTTCCCCCCATCGTGTCCATACATTTGTTCTCTACATCTGTGTCACTATTTCTGCCTTGCAAACTGGTTCATCTGTACTATTTAATCATGGATTATTTCAATAAATAAAGTTAATACAACATTTGAACACCAAACTATATAATTCATTTTATCAAAAGTCCAAAAATAGAGAATTCAATCTTTTAATAGATAAAGAAAAATAATTTGTCAAAATATTGCGTGTATTCATGAAAAAGCTCTCAACATACTAGGATAAGTAAGAAACTTCTTAACCCCAGTAAAGAACGTCTAAAGAAAGTCCATGGCTAACATCATATTTAATAGGAAAAAAAATAGACTGATATAGCTTTTCACCTAAAACCAGGAAGATGTGTATGTTCTCACCACTTATATTCAACATTATAATGGAAGTCATAGGTAATATAGATTATAAAGGAAGAAGTAAAACTCTTTTTATTTTCAGACAACATGATAATCTGATGATCTATGTAAAAAAAATACCTAAGGTTTTATATTTTAGGTATAAAATATCTTATACCTAATAGGTGAATATAGTAAGATGTCAGGATAAAGGTTAATATACAAAATCAATTGCATTTTTACACAATGAAAATAAACATTGGACATTAGTTTTATAAATACATTTACAATAACATCAAATAAAATTGAATTTTAAGGATATATTTAACATATAAAATTAATAAATTTAGTATAAAACTATAAAACATTTATGAGTGTAATTAAATCAGAACAAAATAAATGAAGAGCTAAAACAGGCATAAGGATTTGAACTAATATTGGAAAATTACAAATTTTCTAAAATCAATTTAAACTCTATTAATATTCCTAATTTTTTTTTTTAGAATTGGCAAGCTAATACTAAAAATTTACATGGGAAAAACAAAGCCTTGGAATAATTAAAAAGAGGAAAAGAATTAAAAGTTGGAGAACTCATCTAAAGTTAAGACATGCTATAAGGTAACCATAATTAAGTCAGTGCAGAATTGAATTATGGTTAGATATACAGATCAACCCAGTAGCATAAAGGGAATAAGAAAAAAAGCTCAAAACAATCATACATTGTCAACTGATTTTTGACAAATTTACCAAGCTAATACAATAGAGAAAGAGTGGTCTTATCAGCAAATACTGCAGGAAAAATTGGACATCCATATGAAAATAACTCATCTTTCACCTTTACTGCACACCATTTAAAAAACTTACTCAAAGTGGATCATGGTCCAAAACTAAGGGCAAAAAACATAGCTTTCTATAAGAAACATAGGAGAATATGTTTGTGATCCTGGGTTAGACAAATAGTTCTTTGGCACAAACACCATAAACCATAAAAATAGTGTACAGTACTTCATCATGATTAAAGTCTCTTGTTCATTGAAAGATTCTACAAAAATTGGAAAGACATCTTACAGATTGTTTTTTGTTTTCCTGTAATTGATTTATAATCTCATAGCCTGTGGTCAGAAAAGATGCTTGATATGATTTCAATTTTCTTAAATTTACTGAGGCTTGATTTGTGACCCAAAATGTGATTTATCCTGGATCTATTTTGTCTGATATGAGCATTGCTACTCCAACTTTCTTTCGATTTCCATTTGCATGGAATATCTGTTTCCATCCCCTCACTTTCAGTTTGTATGTTTCCCTAGGTCTGAAGTGGGTCTCTTGTACACAGTATTTACATGGGTCTTGTTTTTGTATCCATTCAGCCAGTCTATGTCTTTTGGTTGGAACATTAAATCCATTTACATTTAAGGTAATTAGCAATATGTATGTTCCTATTACCATTTTCTTAATTGTTTTGGGTTTGGTTTTTAGGTCTTTTCCTTCTCTTGTGTTTCCTGCCTACAGAAGTTCCTTTAGCATTTATTGTAAAGCGCTTTTGGTGGTGCTGAATTCTCTTAGCTTTTGCTTGCCTGCAAAGCTTTTGATTTCTCCATCAAATCTGAATGAGAACCTTTCTGGGCAGACTATTCTTGATTGTAGGTTTTTCCCTTTCATCACTTTAAATATATCCTGCTACTCACTTCTGGCTTGCAGATTTTCTGCTGAAAAATCAGCTGATAACTTTATGGGGAGTCCCTTGTACGTTATTTGTTGTTTTTAATAATTTTTCTTTGTATTTAATTTTTGTTAGCTTGATTAATATGTGTCTTGGCATCTCTCTCCTTTGGTTTATCCTGTATGGGATTCTCTGCACTTCTTGGACTTGGGTGATTATTTCCTTTCTCATGTTAGGGAAGTTTTCAACTATAATCTCTTCAAATATTTTCTCAGACCCTTTCTCTTTTTCTTCTTCTTCCAGGACCCTTATAATTTGACTGTTGGTCATTTAATGTTGTCCCAGAGGTCTCTAAGACTGTTTTCATTTCTTTTAATTCTTTTTTTTTATTCTGTTCCATGGCAGAGATTTCTACCATTCTGTCTTCCAAGTCACTTATCCCTTCTCCTACTTCAGTTATTATGCTATTGATTCATTCTAGAGTATTTTTCATTTCAGTTATTGTCTTGTTCATCTCTGTTGTTTGTTCTTTAGTTCTTCTAGGTCTTTGTTAAATTTTTCTTGTATCTTCTCGATCTGTGCCTCCATTCTTTTTCTGAGATCTTGGATCATCTTTACCATCCTTATTCTGAATTCTTTTTTTAGATAGATTGCTTATCTCCAAGACATCTTACAGGATGAGTGAAAGCATTTGCAAAGCACATATCTGTTAAAGGATTCTTACAACTCAGTAGTAAGAAGACAAACAACTCATGTAAAGATAAGGATTATAAATAGGCACATGAAGTATGCTCAATGTCTTCAGCTTTTAGAGAAAGGCAAATTCAAATTATGAAATATCACTACAAATATTCCAGTATGGATAATATGAAGATGATAAATGTTAGATATATAGATGATAGGTAGATACGTAGATAGATGATAGATATTTAGATAGATATGGATTGATAGATGGATGGAATAATAACAATCCTGAGAGTACCAATAGCTGATTGGGGGTAAAGCCGTTGAATTGTCCATATATTGCCAATGGAAATTCAACTTAGCACAGCCTCTTTGCCTAATGGTTTGAGAGTTGCTTCTAAAATCACATCAACTTTTGATGTGATCCACTTATCCCACTCCACAACTGAAATGTATATATATATATATATATATATATATATATATATATATAGTGCTTGTATATATTCGTTAATACCCAAAAACTGGGATATTGAACATATGGCTCAACATATGGTTGAACATCTATAAAAAGGAATATTATTTTGCATGACCTGCTGGTACAACACCTTACCCTGCCATCCTTCCCAAAAAAGAAAATAGATGGATCTCAGAAATTTGAGTGATTGAAGAATGGGAAATGGGAATGTCATGCTATCTGATCCTATTTATATGAAAGTCTTGAAAAGGCAAAGCAGTAAGGATGGAAGTCAAGTTAGTGGGTGCCAGGTTTTTCATATATTTTCCAAAAGTCACCAAATCATATACCTAAAAAGAGTGACTATTTTAATATGTAAATCCTATATCAATAAACTTGTAAATAAAAGTTACAGAAAATAAAGATTTAAAAAACAGTCATGGAGGTTACAAGGACATATAGTTTGTTTCTATTTTCAGAATGGTACCTCTATTAATCTCTATTAATCTCTTCTATAGAACCCAATCTTTTCTGGGAGACATTACTCAGGCCTAATTGGGCTGCACTTCCAGAAAGTTCAGTCACTGGGGAAGAAATAAACCCATTTCATAATAATTTCTTATGGCACCTAGAATCCTCACAAGATCAGAGGCTGCTGAAACTTAGTAAGCTAGTTTCCTTTGATGGCATTTAAGTCAGTGAGAAGACAGAGGGAATAAGAAGGATATATTGGAAATACATTACTAACCTCTCCATCCCTGAACACAAAGAAAAAATATCAGATGGTTTATGCTTGCAGTTTGTCAGTGTGCTGCTCCATGGAATCTGACAGTGATGATTATGTGACTCAAATAGTAAATTCACCCTTGGTCTGTTATGTATATAACTCCCCAAAACTATTTTGGTGAAATAATTTCTTTATATTTTAAGGATTTTCTTATATACACTCTTCAGCATAAGGCAGATTATAAAACTCTAAATTTCATTTTGAATGAGAGTTATTTGTTCTGTGAAATATGGATGAAAATCAAATTTTACCCTTGAGTAAAGGGAGACCTTATTGCTAAAATAGTTTGCATTTTTCTGAATAGGAATATATAATTACTTATTCCCTTAGATTTAGCTATTCATATCAGTATTCATTCTTATTCTCTTTTTCCTCCTTTTCCCCTTTCCCACTATAAATTTTATTGATTCCTTTGAAATAATGAAGCCTCAAATAAGTACAACATTACTCCTAAACAATGTACCTCCATGTTGCATCTCTATGAAAATGAAAAAAAGATGCCTAATAAATAAATGATATTAAGAGATAAACACAGATCATCAAAGTAATAAATGCACATTTTAAGTAAGTTTTTTTTTCTTAGAAAATTTAATGCTAACATTAAGCTATAGCACTTTCTTCAAGTTTCAGGTAGATCTACCCTTTAAATGTAGGCCATAATTTTCATCATAGTTGTGTTCCAATACTTGTTTATCACTACTTATGAGAAATCTGAAACATATTTTCCCTCTAAGGGTCTGTACAAAGGAAAGCTTTAAAGCACAAGGAGACAAACATAAGGACATTAAAGAAATATGATATATTTTGTACTTATGCCTACAATGTACACTAACATCCCTACTCTTAGCCAGATTAGTATAAATCCTCATGTTGAAGGTCTGTGTATTTAAATCCTTATTTATTACTTTACATAATGTCAGCTTCAATGGAAAAAAAACCCAAAAAAAACAAAACAAGGCATGCTAAAAGGAAAGAAAAAAACTTCTGAAAAAGTAAAGCAACTACCAGAATCAGACTCAGATATGACACATGTGGGAATTATCAGATGAGAGAATTAAAATTATTAAGGTTAGAACTCAAAAGGAAAAAGTAAACAACATGACAGATTATGTCAATAATGTAACAGATGAAAATGCTAAGAAAGTATCAATGGGAACATTAGAAATTAGAAATACAGTAACAGAACTGAAAAATGCTTTGCATAGGTTCATTAATAGACTCTACATAGGTGAGGAAAGAATCAGTGAGCTTGACGATAGATTAATAGAAATTTTCCAAACTGAAATACAAAGAGAAATATGAATTAAAAATTAAAATAAAATAAAAATAAGGAAAGAAAATGAACAGAACATCCAAGAACAGTAGGATAATCATAATAATTAAAAAGTAAAACTTACACACAATTGGAATATCAGAAAAGAAGAAAGAGAAAATGTAGAAGAAACATTTTAAGTAATATGACCAGTTAGTAAATTAGTAAATAAGTAATTACTAATTTAATGACAGGCACTAAGCCATAAATTGAAGAATCTGAGAGTACACCAAGAAAATTTAATAAAAAGAAAAAAATAACCTCACAACTAGGCATACCATATTCAAACTGCAGGGGAAAAAGAGAGGAGATAATATTGGAGGATAAAAAAAAAAGGACACTCATTTAGACAGAAATAAGAGTAAGAATTTCAGCAGGCTTCTCATCAAAAAACATGCCAAAAAAAAGAGTGTGGGTTGAAACGTTTGAAGAATTAAAAGGAAAAAAAAAAAAAAACCCAACACCTAGAAATCTATATCCTGTGAAATTATCCTTCAAAGGTGAAGAAGAAATAAAGACTCAGAAAAAATGATGAAAGAAGTCATTTCTAGCATCTTTGCTCTGCAAGAAACATTAAAAGAAGTTCTTCAAGCAGGAAACAAATAAAAAGAAGATACAGGTCAGAAACTTGGAACTACATAAAGAAGAGAGTTGCCAAAGGTATAAATGAAAACAAAATAAAGTATTTGTTTCTTGTTCTTTGTTGATATGAAAGACAACTGCTTGTTTAAAGTAATTTTGTAATTATGTATCAGGAATATATAACCTATGGACAATTGATATACATGACAGCAATGTCACAAGGTATGGGAAGGAGGAATTGAGGATAAATTCTTAAAGGTAATTGAAGAGGTTGGCTCCTGGTTAAAAACCAATGTGTGTTTTTTCAGGCCTGACTGTAGGCAATTATAAAGGCTTTACCTGTCATGTCTTACAGGCCAAACCTGCACTGCAGTCTCTGAAGAGAGTTGCGTCAAGGTCTGAGGCCCCTGGACAGTAAGCTCTTCACACATATGCAGCCACAGCCTCTGTGCCTTCATTCTGAGGTCTATTCATCTGAGGCCTTGGGCAGAAGTCCTCTTCAGCCTCCTCTGGTGATGCCTCCTTAAGGGGGATAAAAGGGGATAAAATGGGGCAGGAAACCATGAAGACACTTTTCCCCATTATGCCTCGGTACCCAGTACTTTTCCACTCCTATCCACTCTCTCCAGCCTTCCCTGAACTTAGGATCCTTAAAAGTGCCAGACCCTTCTCTTCAGGATATCAGCAGCCAGCAAACCCGCACATCTGCGCTGTTCCCTCTGTCCCTTGACTGGTGCGCTGTTCCACCAGGGAAAATGAAACGCAGAGTTGGGTTACTTCATTCTAGCCTCTTGCTTATTGCCACTGCGGTAAATGATTAAAGACTAAACTCTTTCATTTGTTGGCTTGTTGCTTGAGTTGGCTTCTCTGACATCCAGCAACTCATTTCTCTCTAGCTCAACTCAGCCGAGCTACTGACAGAAACCGCACCACACAGAAAGTTATAGCGAAATTTGATGGTGCACATACATTATTTAAACACACATATTGTAAATTCTAGGACAACCATTAAAATAGTTTTAAGAAAAACAGAAGGATAAATAACACACAAAAAGAAAATATAAAAATAGAATCAAATAAAAAGTTGGAGGTTTGAAACCTATCTCTTATAAATTGATAGATTAAGCAGGTAGAAAATCAGGAAGGACAGAGTTGACCTCAACAGATCTATCAATGAACTTGATCAAATTAACTTTACAGAATTCTCCATTCAGCAACAAAAGAAAACACATCTTCTCAAGCATACATGAAAGATTTTACAGAATTAGACCACATTCAGGCCATAAAACAGAACTGATCTGGGCAGGCTTGTAAGAAAGGTGGAATGCTACCTCTGTTAGCCCTCATGGGAAGTTCAAACCACAGAAACCCAGTGGTCACATAGGAAACCTTCCCCACAATATCAGACCCATGCTGCAGGAACCCAAGCCAGTCTTCCTTTCCTGCTTTTTCAAACCATTTTTGGACCTGCTTGGGAGTCAACCCTGCTCTCCCTAGAAAGTCTTATTATGTGATTAATAAACATGTCTATACCTTCTTGGTGCATATGTGTTTTCATCTATACTCTAACCCTATGTATGTTTGTGTGTGTTTGTGTGATTTACACACAATTAGGGTAAGTGTAGAACAATGGCCTGTAATAGGTAATCAAAAATACAATTATAAGGAATTTAACATTCAGATTGGTTTAAAATAAAATACAATTAAATATTTTTGATTTTATTAAACATAAAACAATTTCTTTCCAAAATAGAAAGAACTGTGATTTCCCTTTAGATACACTTAATTTAGCCAAGCTTGTAGATGGTTTAGAATACACAATTCTTTCCAATTCATTGAATCTTTTCTAACTATTGACTTACTCATTCCACCTTGAGGCCATGTATTTTTCTATCCCCCTCTGTGTCCAATATATATAAGAAAATCTGTCTGTGGATCTGAAAATCAAAATCTTTCTCACCCAACACAGATTCCTTTGAAAACCTAATAGGAAAGCAATTGGAAAAAGAGACAGGGGTTCTTCTTTACTTTTCTCTCATCCTTCCTGTTTGATACCTTTCTCTCATGACTTGGATTTATTTTGGTCTTGGTTTGTGGTCACATGCTAATTTGCACAGCTCAATTCACCCAGATGGAAAATATAGCTACCTATGGGGGTAACAGCACATTTTAGATATCACTTTTTTCAAGGTCTAATGGTTTATATATCCCCAGGACTAACTTTCTTAAACAGCAGGCAGTCAGTATCTTCCCTGATTGATAAGTAGTAAAAAGTGTTTTCTAAACTCTTTGTCTTAACATCTTGTACCCCTTATTGTATGTCCTAATAATTTCTAGTAATATCACTAGAGAACCAAAACTCACAAAAATCACCTTTTAGAAGAGAATATATTTGTGCAGAAATTTGTAGAATGTATGGCACTTATGTATTCTGCACATCTCAGTTCCTGTGTGTAGTCTAATATTCATCTATCTTGTTGACACAAGGTTAGCTACTTTGGGAACTAGTTTTTGATTAATAACTTCAGGAAAGATAAAAATTTCCTTTTACATGAACTGAATGTGTTTATGAGCGTATCTAACATTGCATTCATTCCCTCTCCCCCATGTTTGCAAGTAAATGCAAAAGAAAAATCAGTTTGCAACAAAAATCATTTAAACTTTAATTTAGGAGGAAGGGATATCCATTTAGGGGAAAGTATATTTTAATTTATTATTAGAGACAAATTTTGCAAGAATATACTGAATAGTTCTGTCAGCATAAGCATGTCTATATCCTTTCAATGAACTAGAATTCATTTATGGTGTGGAAAGCTGTACAATTTCACTCTGCAGTCTCACTTACTTCAATGGAAGTACTTTAACACCTTTACTCTCATCAGCCCCCACCCCATGTTATAACATCCTCAACTAGATCAAAAGCAGAAATAGAAGCATCAGAGTTACCCAGGGTCATCTGATTTTGTATTGGGAAATCACACTTTGAAATGTCTTTTGTATTTTATCTTTATTGTTAGTTGCTACCTTAACAGAAACTAGTATAAATACAATTTAAGAAAATAGAAAATGTTATCTTCCTCATGTAGGTAGCTGAATGCATGTGCTGTCTTTTCCATTTTTACATCATGTTTCAGACAATTACACATTTTTTTTCCCTCTGGGATCTTAGAAAAACGTGATTTGTTGCCAAATGCATTAACTAGCAGGGGGTAGAACACAATGATATGATTCTTTGATGTTAGGCTCTCTTTATGTACTACCTCTAAGGCTTCATTTCTTACTCAGTAAGATCTTCGTATCCATAGGAACATCTGGAGTAGGTTTTTATATAAAGTGAAGCTTCACAAGAAATATTAGCTGTTTTAAGTAATGGTCAATCATTTAATGATTAAAGAAACTTGATCAACTGTGAAACTATTTTCTCAAGATTTCATATTAAGAAAATAAAAAAAAAACCTGGACTAGATACTAGTTTTGCTGATACGCCCTATCCATGTTTTTTTCCTATACATGCTGCTTTGATCAGTTTATCTGCCACTGAGAATCTACATTCATATGGTATAGTATTTTACACACTGCAATTAAATGATAATTTTATTCTTATGTCTTCCCCTATAGGTTGTACTATTACTAAAAGAAAAAATAAAAAGAGATAACATGGCATTCATTTTAAAATCTTTAGTGCTTATCACATGGTCACAGTTCTCAAATGTCATTCAGTAAACCTTTGGTGATCTGAATGAAAGTGCTATATTAATGCTATTTATAGAATGCGGGTATTGAAATGAAATAATTTAATTAAATGTCACATGTAATCAGAGTATATTAATCTGGAGTCTCACAAAAAAATTGTAATTTAAATCATGCCAATTCTGCTTCTCCCACTACTTAACATTTTGTTATTTTTATAACAACAATGCTACTCTAAAAAACAATAACACATTCTCAAAGCCTCCATTCTAAGGGCCATCTTACAGGCAAAATCTCACCATAATTATTTTTTTATTCTTGTATCAGAAGCCAAAAAACACTCATTCTTTATTAAATTCTGTTCTATTGAGATATATGGTGTATTGACTTAGAGGTTATCGTGTTTACAGTTCAGACATATAGGGAACAACCAGTGAATGATATCTCAGGTAAAACCCTGTTCATAAATAAAATGCTTAGGTAAAAGTTTTCCCATAACTCAATTCTCAGCATCATATCCAGTAAAAATTTAAACTTAGGGATATAGAAGTTTACTTCAGTAGAGAGGGCATTGTTTATCTTTGAGCTGGGAGCTGAGAAAGTTGGTTATATTTGGGGCTAAACATTTGAGCTAAAGCAACTTTACTGGATGCAGTGCAACATGGTGGGCAGGATACAGTTTCCTGCGGACAGTAGGAAGCAGGATTTTGGACATATAGTCACAGCTTAAGACTTACCTCTAAAACTTTCTGTTTTTAACATCAATATATGTCAATCTCTTCAGATGTTTTAAAATGGAGATAATTACAAATGTATAAAATTAACTATAATTTTGGAATATGTATTTAAATCCATATCTACATATTTTACTAAAGTGAATTTATTTACAATTGATTTTCAATTGCTTTAAAATGAAAGCATAATAAATTTACTTTTACCTTTTTAACTTTTACAGCATTATATTCATTTTTAAATTTGTGAGCATGTTATTACCTATTTTGTGTTGATTATAGGATACAGAAAGAAATTCATATGCTTCAGAATTATTATTATTATTTTAAAGGACTTTTCAAAATCAATTTTAGATTCACAGAAAAATTGAGAGGAAAATGCAGAGATTTCACACATATCCCCTTTCTCCACACATGTATAGTCCCCCCCCATTACCAACCTCCCCCACCAGAGTGGTACATTTATTACAATTGACATACTTACCTTGACACACCATAATTACCCAAAGTCCATAGTTTACATTAGTGTTCACTCTTGATGTACATTCTATGGGTTTGGACCAATATATAGTGATATGTATTCATCATTCTAACCTCATATAGTGTATTTTCACTGCCTTAAATATGATCTGTGCTCAACCTGTTCATCCCTTATCACTCCCTGCGCCCCACTCTTGACAAGCACCGATCTTTTTCTGGCTTCATAATTTTGCTTTTACAGAATGTCATATAGTAGTAGTCTTTTTAGATTGGCTTCTTTAGATCAGTAATACGTATTTAAGGTTCCTCCTTGACTTTTCATGGTTTGATAGCTCATTCCTTTTTAGCACTGAATAATATTCCTTTGTTTATATGTACCACGATTTATTTATACATTCACCACTGAAGGACATCTTGGTTGTTTCTAAGTTTTGGCAATTGTGAATAAAGCTGTTGTAAACATCCATATGCAGGTTTTATGTGGACATAAATTTTCACATCCTTTAGGTAAATACCAAAGAACACAATTGTTGAATCATATAATAAGGGCATGTTTATTTTTGTAAGAAACTGTCAAACTCTCTTCCAAAGTGGCTATACCATTTTGCATTCCCATGAGCAATGAGTTCCTATTTCTCCACATCCTCCCCAGCATTTGTTGTTGTCAGTATTCCAGATTTTAGCCTTTTTAATGTGTTGTTTAATTTATATTTCCCTGATGACGTATGATGTGGAGCATTCTTTTCATATGCTTATTTGAAATCTCTATATCTTCTTAGGTGAGATGTCTGTTAAGGTCTTTGAGTCATTATCTTGATTGTTTATGATTTGTAAATTGCATGCCTACATGTAGGTTTTCTTGGTATTTGTCATGCTTGATGTTCTCAGAGCTTTCTGAATCTATGCTTTAGTATTTGGCATTATATTACAGAAATTATTGGTCATTATTCTTTTAAATATCTAATCTTCCTCTCTTTTTCTGTCCTGACATTTCCATCATGCATATGTTATACATTTTATTATTGTCCCACAGTACTTGAATATTCTGTTCTATTTTTTAAGTCTTTATTCTCTTTGCTTTCCAGTTTGGGGGGTTTCTATTGAGATACGCTGAGCTCAGAGATTCTTTCCTCAAGCATGACCAGTCTACTAGTAAGCTCGTCAAAGGCCTTTCTCGTTTCTATTATACTGACTTTTATTTCTAATGTTTCTTTTTGGTTCATTCTTAGGATTTCCATCTCTCTGTTTACCTTGCCCATCTGTTCTTGTATGATGTCTATTTTATCCATGAGAGCCCTTAGCATATTAATCATAGTTGTCTTAAATTCTCCTTCTCATAATTCCAACATCCTTGTCATGTCTGGTTCTGACTTGCTCTGCCCCTTCAAGTTGTGTTTTTCACCTTTTGGTATACGATATAATTTTTCTTGATAGCCAGACAGGATGGACTGGATAAAGGAACTGCTGTAAATTGGCCTTCACTAATGTGATGTTGAGGGCTCAGGGGAAACATTTTTAGTCCTGTGATTAAGTCTTAGTATTTTAGTGAGCCTATGCCTGCCTCTGGACTGTGATATTCACAAGTGTTTAAACTTTTTTCTACTCCCCTTAGGTGGGAGAAGTTGGCTACAGTGGTCTTGTTTTTTTTTTTTTTTTCCTCCCCTTCTCCCAATCAGTTAGGATGTGATAACATGCCAGCAGTTTAGGCTCCACTGAACTAGTTTCTGCTGAGAGCAGGCTTTGCTAAGAACAGAGTGCTCTGGTGTATTTCAAAATGATTCGTTTTCCCCAGCCTCTGCTTTTTGTAGGAGGGGATTTTCCTCTGATATTTACAGTGGGGAACTGGTTGAGCTCCTGGAGGTAAATATCACATTGTGCTCCCCACACCAGGACTCATTCCCCATGGAGTTTTAACTCTCACAATTGTCCGCACTGAACCTCCAGCAATTTGGCAATTGCAGTTCTTGTTTTCCTACTTAGGCACTGGCTCCCATGGCAGTTTCTGCTCATGTCTCTGCTTTAGTTAAGTTGTTATTCTCTGTATTTTTTGTCCATCTGATCTCTTTTGGGAACAGTGATTTGCCTTCTGTCCTCACCTCTCTTGGGGATTCTAGAATAATTGAAGAAGATTTTTAAGTCTTTCAGCTTTTACTTGTGTTGGGACAAAGTGGTGGCTTCTACATTTCTTACATTCAGAACTGGAAACCTCACAATTATTTATTTAGTAAATGTTCATTGAAATTTTACTGTGTGCCAGAAATCTACTAGAAGGGGATTCAACACAAGTAAGACAGACAAAATTTATTTATTTTCTAGGTGTTTATGATTTACTAATGGACAATTACAAAGACTTTTAATATTAACTGATTCAATATTAGAGCTAAAAAAGGAAGCACAAATCGTTAAAGATCTTGCTGTAGAAGAATACATTCTTTCTATATGGCTGAAATTCTGTTACTTATATAATCTAACTGATCTCATAATAATCTTGCCATAAAAAAATTATTGTAGTATACTAGATTAAGATACTGAAAAGAAAATCAAAGAAGTAGAACGACTTTCCTATAGGCAACCAAGCATAAGACAAATGAGAATTCAAATCACCAAACTTCTAGCTGTTTTAAGTATAAATAGATGCTATGGTCTGAATGTTTATATGCCACAAAACTTCATCTGTTGAAGTCTTAACCCCCAAAGGTGATGGTATTAGACCCTTTGGGAGATGCTTAAGTCATGATTGTGGAACTCTGGTGAATGGAATTAGAGCCTTATAAAAGAGATGAAGAGATCCTGGGACATTTCCGCCATGTGAGGACACAAGAGAAGTCTCACTTGACATGCTGCCCCCCAGATCTCAGACTTCCAGCCTACATAATTGTGAGAAATAAGTATTTATTTTGTAGAAGCTACCTAGTCCGTTGTATTTTGTTATATCACCTAATGGACTTATACAGTATATAACCTACATAAACTTCAGTAAATTGTCTTAATAGTATGGTCTTTTTCAGGCTAGCGTATAATTCATGAATACTGAGAATCTAAAACTATTGTTTATCAATATTAAAGGAAAGTGAGTGCTTAACAGAAAGGTTAGAAAATAAATTTAATTCTTAATAAGTTTACAACTGGCATTCAGACTTTCTGGCTGACATCAGACAAGTTATTAATATGTTAAAATTGTGAACTCACTAACTGTATAATAAATTGGATATTAATACTGACTCCACTGTGTAGACAGTTTATGTGATTCAGCCAATACACTTCTGTTAAATGCTCAGAAGACAGAAAAATCACATAAAGGTAGTAGAAATAATTCTTAAATTTTACTTTCTCATCAAGAATAGGGATTTTTGTGGTGTATATGCTATAAGAATCTATTATAAAGACACTAAATGGTCACCAGAGCTCACATGTCAAAGATTTTTATTTTGAAGACAAATTTATTATCACATCACTACTGGTGAAAAAAGAAAGAAAGAGGAAGAAAGGAAGGAGAGAGGGAAGGAAGAAAGGAAGGAAGGAAGGAATTAAAGACCAAACAATGTGACAGCAGATTACCTCACTGTATAGAAATATAGAAATAAATGAAAAGATTAACAAGGCACCCAAGTTAAGGGAGGTGTCTATGATGTAACAGACTTATAGTCAGAAAGTGTGGAGCTAAACCCTCATCTAGGATTTATTGTGTTTTACTTTGACCACCACTCTTTATTTCTCTAAATTTCAAATTCCTCATTTTAAATGCTGGATGATTATGCAGTCCATAGAACTGCTGTAAAGGTGAAAAAAAAAGTGAGATGTTTGGAAAAGCCATTGACATATTGTGTATCACCCAGTTGAGGCTCTATAAATACTTGATCCTTTCTTAATCAATCAAACAGTTAGTGACAGTCAAAGGAGATAGAACTTGAAAAAAATGAAAATAATAACAAGAACAAGGAGATATAGAATGAAGAGAAAACTTAAAACCCTACACTTTATTGTTTTTAACAACTAAACTCAATGAAACTAACTGAATATTATAGCTCAGAGTGGGAGTCAACTGATGGATGTGACTGTGCCCTGGGTAAGATATTTCCTGGAATCACTTATGTTGAAGAGTTCTTCAGCATAGATGAATGTTATATCTTAATAATGTTAATATAATAATCATCATAATAATCATCATAATAATACTCTAAGTAACTCTGCAAAGTCATTATCTAGGAAATCAGATAGTTTCCTTTTATTTATCTGTGGGAAGGAAAAATTAAAGGGATTGAAAAATTATTATTAAAAAATTATGGATCTAGTGGCATAGCTTTCAATCCTGGGGCTGTGAAGAAAATATTTTTAACAGTTCGTCAATATGCAGATTTTTACAAGACTTCCTCACTGATCCACCTTCACCTCAGTGATAATATGGGGACAAGTTACATAATTATCCACTAGATTAGAAACACAAATATTTGTAGACATATATTGCCTCTGCTAATTTTTTTACAGCTAGTATGGGGAATAGCTTAGCTTGTTTGGGGAATATTTATAATTTAAATAATAAAAGCTTGAGGACCTATAAATAAATTTCATCTTTCTCAGTTTAGGAGAGCGAGCTAGTCAATTCAAGAGACCAAGGGAACACTAATCTCTCTCAAATAAATCCCAAACTATACAGCTTTGGGAATGCTTGCTACCCATTCAAATAACCATAAAGATGAATGTTTTGATATTTCACTTGGGGGCTTAGGGTTCAGAATGTAAACTTAAATTAAAATATATATTGAAGGTTATCTCATTTGAGCTTCTCTCCTAAAATTACATAAATGTAGTTTGTTAATCTACCAATTTCTTTAGTTACCAATTAGGGTACATTTTTCTTATTCAAATATTTTGATTATTTATTTTTAATCATGATATATTGAAACATATATAAAATCAGAAAAAATTGTCTCTCTAGCATGTACCACCATATTTACTTCACTTTATTTTTTAAATTAATTGTTATTGAAGCATAGTTGGTTTACAATGTTGTGTTAGTTTCTGCTGTACAGCAAAGTGAATCAGTTATACATATACATATAGCCACTGTTTTTTTAGATTCTATTCCCATGTGGGTCATTACAGAGTTTTGAATAGAGCTCCCTGTGCTATACAGTAGTTTCTTATTAATTATCTGTTTTATATATAGTAGTTTGTATATGTCAATCCCAACCTCCCAGCTTATCTCTCCCCCCATTTTTCCTTTTGGTAACCATAAGTTTGGTTACCAAGGGGAAACCAAACTGTGTCCTACATCTGTGATTCTATTTCTGTCTTGTAAATAGGTTAATTTGTACCATTTTTTAAGATTCCACATATAAGCAATATCATATGATATTTGTCTTTGTCTGTCTGACTTACTTCACTCAGTATGACAATCTCTAGGTCCATCCATGTACGCTGCAAATGGTATTATTTCATTCTTTTTTATGGCTGAGTAATATTCCATTGTATATATGTACCACATCTTCTTTATCTATTCTTCCATCGATGGACATTTAAGTAGATTGATGTCCTGGCTATTGTAAATAGTGCTGCAATGAATATTCGGGTGCATGTATCCTTTCAAATTATGGTTTTCTCCAGATATATGCCTAGGAGTGGGATTGCTGGATCATATGGTAGCTCTATTTTCAGTTTTTTAAGGAAACTCCATACTGTTCTCCATAGTGGCTGCATCAATTTATATTCCCACCAAAAGTGTAGGAAGGTTGCCTTTTCTCCACACCCTGTCTAGCATTTATTGCTTGTAGAGTTTTTGATGATGGCCATTCTGACCAGTATGAGATGATATCACATTGTAGTTTTGAGTTGCATATCTCTAATAATTAGTGATATTGAGCATCTTTTCATGTGCCTCTTGGCCATCTGTATGTCTTTGGATAAATGATGTTTTAGATCTTCCACCCATTTTTTGATTGGGTTGTTTGTTTATTTGATACTAAGCTGCATGAGCTATTTGTATATTTTGGAGATTAATCCCTTGTTGGTTACTTCATTTGCAAATATTTTGTACCATTTTGTGAGTTTTATTTCCATGGTTTCCGTTGCTATTGAAAAGTTTTTAAGTTTAATTAGGTCCCATTTCTTTCTTTATTTTATTTTCATTACTCTCAGAGGTGGATCAAAAAAAATCTTGCTGTGATTTATGTTAGAGAGTGTTCTGCCTATGTTTTCCTCTAAGAGTTTTATAGTACGCAGTCTTACATTTAGGTCTTTACTCCATTTTGAGTTTATTTTTGTGCCCACATGAAATTAGGACATTCTCTAACACCATACAGATTATAATTTTAAAACTAGGGAAAAAGAAAAGAAGAGAAAAGAAGAGAAAGAAAGCAGGAGGTTGGGTGAGAGGGAGAAAAAGAAGGAAGGACAGAAATAGCTTCATGTATAGAACTAAAACTTGATCTTCCTTGTCCCGTCCAGTTCTACTTCCTCAGAGGAAATCTGTATGTTGAAATAGTGTATCTAATTCCCATACTTAAACATTCTTTACCATGAATGCTTAAATTCCTGTCAAACACAAAATTTCTCAGCATATGTCTTATCTTCTCCTGGAGCCTTTTGTTGTAATTATTTCTGGGAAATTTCTGAATACCTGGGAAAGAGAAGAAATTCATGTTGTTATTTATTGGGTTTTGGTAGAGGTAGAAAATTTCACATCAGGTGGAGTTTGGGAAAACTGTTTACTCAGAATAAAAAGAAGAAATCTGATAGTTATTTTTCCAGTTAATCCAGAAGGCATGATCGCTGTAAAGCAGAGAAATCTGCATTAAAGGAATAATAGTATCTATGTGAAACATCCATTTATTATGCTTTAGTGTTAATTTAAAAGGAAGGGTGGTATCTCGTACAGAATATTTCATTGACATAGGAATCAAGTATCTTGACTTATTCTCTCAAATCTGTCACTAGATAGCAAGCTTGACATCAGCAAGTCAGTTAATATCTTCATCCCCATTTCTTTATCTATAAGGTAATGAAGGGTTGGATATGTATTTTTATAAGTATTTTACAGCTTGAAAATCATATTATTCTGAAAATTATATGGTATTATAATTTATCAATTCCAAAGGAACAAAAATCACAAAGAAGTATTGATTACACTTCATCTGTGCATAATCTAGGAAAGATCACTAATAAAATAATTTCTTTTGTATTGGACATTAGATTATCTGCATTGCATCTTGAGACCTGAAAAATTCTATTTATAGAATTAGGATTATGGAAATCTATTAACTTGTTAAATTTAAACATTTTGTATTTTACTTACAGTATTTAAAATGGGAGGGTGAAGAGTTTGCATTGCATTTGTCAACATTTAACCTTGAATATGTCAAGAAGTATTAGCCAATAATTTGTTTGTTTGTATAATATACTCCTAAATCCACAGAGTTATAGTGATTCTAACTGCACATAATATTTGATATAAACTCATTTGTTGTCAAAAATGAAATTCAAAGCAATCTCTAAAATGATAGTTTTCACTTTGCACTATTACATTGTGGCATTGTGCTACTTGCAAACCATTAAGTGAATTCACAGTTATTTACTTAGTACCCAAAAACTTAACTCCTTTTCACAGAGAAAAGTATAGACCATTAAGTTACACTGTAACTCAGAATAGAATAAACAAGGAAAAAACAAATTATAAAATCTCAATCAATCTTTCTGGCTGAAATATATACAATAACATTTAACCTGGTATGATAGTCTGATTAGAGAAGTATTAATTAAACACATCTGAAGAGGTGGTTTTTAAATAATTAAATAATTTAAAATTTATTTAGAAAACATATAAACCATTAAAATACACATTTATCAAATATTTTTCTTAGCCATACTTATAATCATTGAGTGATAATGTTGTAAAGCTTTTTTTTTGAATTGTAAATTGTTCAGAGACATTTCTTTCAAACATGGTTATATATCTGGAGATCTCAGTTTTTGGAACAAAATTCTACATGTGTTAGAGAACCACAGTTCTCCAGCGAGAGTCATTTACTATTCATCAAACATACTCACTCAGCAGCAGAGGGAGATTCCAAGTTATCTGTATTCTTCACGGATGGATCCTGTGTTAGTAGAAAATGCCCTTGGGCTGGACCAGCAACATTAATTCTCCAGATAATCAGAGTCAAGGAAGGACAGCTGGCAAAGGGTGATATATTCCTTTCCATTCAAGGAACAAAGGAATTACTAAACAAGTCAATGATAAAGACAGTTCAGAGTGGAGTTTTAGTAAAGATAAGGATACATGTAGTATTTTGAGTCTCATAATGATTCAAGAGGAAAGTCTAGTTTCTTCAGTGATGGTGGAAGTGACTAAAGGGAAGGTTTGATGATAATGAAGAGAGTGACTATAACAACACTGGCTACCATGGTGACAGGTGTGGCTTTGGAAAATTTGAACATGGTAGAAACTGTCATTGGTGTGACAAATAGAAATGTTTGGAAAACCATTTCCAAGTGACTGCTTGGAGCAGGAACTTTTTTCTGAAGATAACACTGAGATTAACTTTGAGAAATATGACATTTCAATTGAGGCAAAAGCCAATAGCTGGCTCCCACACATTGAAAGTGTTATTGATGTTAAGATGGGAGAAACTATTATGGGAAACATCAAGCTTACTTTTTATACTCACTTGGCTCCACTGCAACCTTGTGCTATTCTTTTTATGAAAGAGAAAGACACTTGATGTCTTGTACCCAAACAGCATCTGTAAAAATTCTTTTGCCGATCTTGAGTCATATTTATTCAGATGGTCAAGGAGAGACTTTGAGGGCCATGAAGAAAAACAGAAGGTAAGGGTAATATCCAATATCCAATCTCTTTGGTATTAGCATCAACAAGAGAGATTTGGCAGTACCAATCTATAAGGAAGCCAGAAAATTTTCATACTGGCCTGGAGATAGTCCTTACATCATTTATGGTGATGCTAGTATTGGTTAGCAGATTCGATACTTAGAATGTGGTTGGCACATGTTAGTTGCTACTCCCAGAGGCCTGGTAGACATAATGGAAAGAGAAAATATTAGAGTTCCACAAATACTTGGTGTTGGATAAAGTGGATCTTATATTGATATGGGATTTGAACCTCAGATATATGGGATACTTGAACAAGATACTATGCCACCAAAGAGAGTTTATCATAACATGTTTAGTGCTGCTTTCCCTAAGGAAATACAGATACTTGCTCATGATTTCTTGGATGAATATATCTTTTTGGATGCAGGAATATTGGCTCTACCTCTGAGAACCTCACATCAAAAGAGTAAGACAAACAGTTATTTCTGCTTAACCTTTTAAGTGCAACAGGAAAGAATTCATTGACCTTAGTGTTTGTGGAGACCAAAAATGTGCGGATAGTCTGGAGGACTTTTTACACCATGAAGGATATGCTTGTACCAGTATCCATGGAGAATGATCTTGGAGAGATGATGAAGAAGTCTTCACCAGTTCCTCTCAGGAAAAAGCCCAATCCTAGTGGCTAGAGCAGGAGCAGCAAGAGGACTTCACATTTCAAATGGGAAAGAAGTTGTAAATTTTGACTTGCCAAATGGTATTGAAGAAAATGTACATTGCATTGACTGCACAGGATGTGTAGGAAACCTTGGCCTTGCCACCTTGTTCTTTAACAAGAGGAACATAAATATGACCAAGGGTTTGTTGGATCTTCTTGTGGAAGCTAAATAAGAAGTGCCATCTTAGTTTGAAAATAAGACATATCAGCATCATTACAAGGGTAGCTGTAGTGGACATTCTAAGAGTAGTAGATTCTGTGGAGGATTTGTGCCAGATATTATTCACATAGTAGTGTTTTTAGCAATTCCAGCTTCAGTAGCAGCTGTACTGGCAGCAGCAGAGGTGATGGAAGCAGCTACAGAGAGTTTGGTGGATGTGGCTATGGAAGCTTTTATAACAGTGATAGATATAGAGGAAATTTTAACTACTGGGGGATTGACTAGTGGGGCAACTAGCCTACTTTGTAGTAGATCATCCTGCCAAACAAGCTAATATGGAAACCACATGTAATTTAGCCAGATTATACCTTTTATAGTCTCAAGAATTTGTAACAAATTACCAACTGTGATACTCCATTGATTCTTTTTTTCTTAAAGGGAACTCAATGTCTCAAAAAGAGATGAAAGGAAAAATCAATGGTCTTGTTCAGAAGATAGTTTGAAGACTTCCATTGCTGTAATTTGGATTAACTCCCCTCCACCTACCCCCAACCCAAACTGCATTTATAATTTTGTGACTACAAATCATTTGTTTGTTAATGTAATATGCTTTAACTTTAGACAATTTTTATTTTGATGTCCTATTGGGTCAGTAATGCTCAAGATATCAATTGTTTTGACAAAATAAATTTACTGAACTTTGGCAATTTTTTGTTGTTGTAAATCTATACATTTTAAACTTAAGCACACATTTACACACAAAACACTATTTGTTACTTAAGTATTTAAAGAGTAGACTGACTTTATTATAGTAAATGTCTCTTTTAAGGATATTTGACTTCCCAAATATGTCATTATAGAAAATAGCAGATATATGTTTTCCAGATTAAAATATTGGGATAGTAATGCCATCCTTTCTCCCTAATATAAAAATGTGCTTTGCCTTATGATTGTAAGGAGATCTGATTCTAATGAAGAAAATGGCAGACACATGGGGCATACTGACAATTACCAGAGAGACTCAGTGGGTCCTGATGAATGTACCTAGCACAGGAAAATTAAACAGTACCTCATTACAGTTTGCTAATACTAGGCTCATCTGTGTACACATTTAATTTATGGATTTAATTTACTTTTAATGTAAAATATAACTTCCAAGGATTTAATATATCTCTTGTCCTTAATAAACCTGTCATGAATGTGAGTTCGTCTTATATGATTTTTAGAAGCAATCTTGGAGTCTAAGAAAAATTCAACTAAATCACAGTTTTTAATGTTTACTATATGAATAAAATATGCCTGCAATAATACTTTAGTAGTTAGTGGTGACATTTGCCTTGAATGGAAAATAGCAAATAATTTAAAAAAAAAAAAGAACAAAAACAATGACATCCCTTAGAATTTTCTATATTAGCTTAGTTTAGTAAGGTAGGACATATGACTTGAAAGTGCTGATCTTCTGGATATTCAATTTCAAGTGACTGGTGTTTACAGAAAAGAGTTCAAGGAGCAAAATCTAGAAGAATGAAAAGAAATGAGATTTATTGTGAGACTTAAGGGCAGAAGTTAAAAACTCTTAATCATGAGCTAAAAGTTCACCAATGTCTTTATTCTGATCACATATATCCTGTTTACCACATTTACATCTGTTGCTTTAATTTAAAAAATTCTCTCCTAAATAGCACTTCAAAAATATATCAGCTTTAATTTTTCATTTTAAGTATTTAAGAAAATATTCTACAAAGCAGAAGTTAAAAGAGAGAAAGATGAGAAAAATAATAAGAAAGCCTCACGCACTGTGATTAATATGCTTTACTGGTTTATCTTGCTTCCGTATCATGAATCAGGTTAGAAATGTGATTTTTTACTCAGCTTTTATTTTTATTTATTGGTTTAACACATCTGGAATATACACCACATCACTTTTCTGTTGAAATTTGTCCTTTTCTGTGTTCATATTAGAAAACAAAACATAATTTCCATTTTAATTAAAGCTGGGGACTGAGAAATCTAAAGTTGAAAACTTTTTTTATACTCATTTCTTTTTTAGTTAGAATATAAAATGTGTCTAAAGAGCCTTAGCTTATTTTGAGTCCTGGAAGAAAAAGGGATATTTCTGAAGGGCTCAGGAGGTTGTAAGTCAATTCCACTGCCTGACTGAGAGCAGAGGGCCATCCAGAACCAGCATTTCTCACAGGTTCAAGCTAAAATGGCACAGTGCATTACAAGTTACAAACACTTTAGTAAGTTCAGCATTCTTTTTCCAAGAGACTAAATAAACAAACAAGTAAACAAATAAAGGCTGTAAACTATTCTTGTCAAGTTTTCATTGTCATTTGATCCTCTAATCTCACTATAATGAAAAATGAATTTTTTACTAAAATAAAATAATAATAAAAATATATAGTTTTGCAACGAGCTCCCAAAGATATAGCTTTGCAATGAGCTCCCTCCTGCAATTCCTACAGCAGGAATTACAAACCTGCTGTATAGCCAAAAAAAAAAAAAAAAAAAAAAAGGAAAAAAAGAGGAAATAAAATGGAATTACAAAAAGTTAAATGACTGGTATTTAGCATCAGTTTGGTAAACTTTTTACATTAAATTGAGACATAACTGTTTCCCTAACAATTATAGTGAAATGTTAGGTAAACCCAACAAAGTAGTGATAGACAGGAAAATAATTTTTCCCAATTACATGTGTTTATATTAATAAATATTCTGCCAACGTCATGAGCTTCTTCCATGCATCTGAAAGATCAATAGACTTGACTTGTTGAATTGTGGCTGAACTAATTACATAACTTCAAGCTTGAGAACATATTTTTCACTTACCAAGAAACAATTTAAAAATGAATAGGTACACATAAAGGATAAAATGTACTTGGGCACCTCATGAAAGAACTGTATAGAGCAATGGTTCAGGATACAGAAAAACTGGGTGTGAATCTCAGCTCTTTTTTCCTTATATGCAAACTTGGACAAGTTACATATTATTTTGTATTTGTTTCCTCATTTATAAAAGGAAAATAGTAATATCTACTTCACTAGATTTTTGTGAAAATTAAATGAATTGATGCATATGAAGAGCTGAATAAAGAGCCAGTTATATTACAAACTCTTGGAACTGAGATATGACAGACTTCTTCTTTTTTTGTGGTACGCAGGCCTCTAACTGTTGTGGCCTCTCCCATTGTGGAGCACAGGTTCTGGATGTGCAGGCTCAGTGGCTATTGCTCAGGGGCCCAGCTGCTCTGCAGCATGTGGGATCCTCCCGGACCGGGGCACAAACCTGTGTCCCCTGTATCAGCAGACGGACTCTCAACCACTGCACCACCAGGAAAGCCCTGACAGACTTCTTTTATGGTAGCAAATATAAATATAATATTTCCCTAAGTATTGGTCACTAACTGGTTGATTATATTCTTTGTTTCTAAGTTATTGACTTTAGTTTTTATCTTATTTATCATAATTTTAGTTTGTTTCCCTTTCTATGGTGAGAAATTATTGTTTAATTGTAGACTTAGTATTACTTGTGTATCATATATAGAAAATGCTACAATTCAATGTGATGATTAAGATATTCTTTTCAAAGAGTATTTAAATAAAAGTAAATGATGTCCTCAAGTAAAGGTGACTATTCTGCAATGTAAAATAACTGAATGGATAAAGTGTATTGAAGATTGTTAGGCCAAAAGGAAAAAAAGAAAAGGAAAAATATGGTCTTATATCTCTAACCTCTGTCTATAAGTTTTAAACATAATGATAGGGAGCAGAGTTAAGATGCAAGAACTGTAGGATGCAGAATTTTTCTCTCCTACAAGTACATCAAGAATACATCTACAAATGGAACAATTCTAACAGAGTACCTGCTGAACATTAGTGGAAGATTTCAGACACCTACAAGGACAAGAAAAATCCCCTCACAACTGGGTAGGATGAAAGAAAGAAAAAAAGAAAAGAGGAATCAAAAAGAGGACCAGCAACCCTGGTGGGAAGCTGAAGGTGAGGAGAGGTTTCCACAGTCAGAGAAACCTCCTCACGGTGGGTAAATTGGCTGGGACAGAAAGGGACTTTCAGGGGATTAAAGGAGAATGCAGCAGACAGTCTGTGGAAGGCAGGACAAAGTAAGAACTGTGCGCTTGGTCTATATTGCTGCCCTGCACACCCCAGTCTGAGTTGTGTGTCTCCTGTTGCAGAGGTGGGCTGGATGCTGGAAAGTGAGGTTTGGAACATGGACCCAGAGATGGGACAGCTGTTTTCTGTGAAAAGACAGCCTGAAGGGACAGGAGTAAGGAGCTCCACAACCAGGAAAGTTTGTGGAAAAAGCCTGGGACACCATAGAAGCAAGGCATCATTGTTGAGTAGCATGCAAGGGATGGGGCTCTCACTGCTGGTTTCCCCACCTGCTGTCTTCAGCCTCCATGGGCACCAATCTCAGCAGGCTCACCCTTCCCTCAGGCCAAGGTCTCTTCCACCCTCATAGGCTCTGGGATCTTGAGCACCACCCATCACAAAGCCTCCTCAGGAATCAGCCATGGGCACCCCTGTCTGAGAGGCGACTCTACCACTCCTGGCAGGGACTGAGTACTAAAGCGTGGGGTTAAGAGAGCAGACTGGGCAGAGGAGCACTGTTGGCTGTGCAGATATAACAGAAGGGACGGGAGTGAGGAGCTCTGTGGCTGGGAGTACCCATAAAAGAAGCATGGTCTGCCTAGGAAATGAAGTGCCATTGCTGAGTGATTTGCAAAGGGTGGGGCTGCCACTGCCCCCACATACCAGCCCTTGCCTCCATAGACACTGGGAGGGACTCCCACCAGAGAAAGTGTGCCACAGTCTGGTGCAACTACCTTCCAGTTTATGCTACAGGCACTTCATGCACACCCCAGTTGTGGCTGCCATACCCCTCCATGGCCTGAATGAGTAAGTGTACCCCAATCAGTCACTGCTTTCACTCCTTTTGCCTGTATGGGGAACAGAAGCCTGAGGGTGGCACACATGCAGAGGTGGAGCCAAAAGCAAAGCTGAGCACCAGGGGTGCTGCAACTAAGGAAAGAGGATTGGAAAGCTCTCCATGCAACTGCACAAGCCTACAATTTGAATGTTGGTACATTTAATGTTGTCCCAGAAGTCTCTGAGACTGTACTCATTTCATTCTTTTTTCTTTATTCTGCACTGCAGAATTGTTTTTGACCATTCTGTCTTCCAGCCCACTTATCCATTCTTCTACCTAAGTTATTCTGCTACTGAGTCCTTCTAGTATATTTTTCATTTTAGTTATTTTGTTGTTCATCACTGGTTGTTTGTTCTTTAGTTCTTCTAGGTACTTGTTAAATATTTCTTGTATCTTCTTGATCCATGCCTCCATTCTATTTACAAGATCTTGGATGATCTTTACTATAATTACTCTGAATTCTTTTTCAGGTAGATTGCCTATTTCCTCTTCATTTATTTGGTGTTGTTTGTTTTTACCTTGCTCCTTCGTCTGCAACATATTTCTCTGTCATCTCATTTTGTTTAACTTACTCTGTTTATGTTCTCCTTTTGGCAGGCTGCAGGATCATAGTTCCTCTTGCTTCTTTTATATGCTCACTGTTGTGTGAGGATGGTCCAAGTGTTTGTGTGGGCTTCTCAGTGAGAGGGACTTGTGTCTGTGCTCTGGTGGGTGGAACTATTTTCACTCTGATGGGCAAGGCCACGTCATGTGGTGTGTTTTGGTGTGTCTGTGAGCTTTGTACAACTTTAGGCAGCCTGTTTGCAAATGGGTGGGGCTGTGTTCCTGTCTTGCTGGTTGTTTGGTGTGTGGTGTCCAGCTCTGGATCCTGCAGCCAGTTGGGTGGAGCCGGGTCTTGGTGTCAAGATGAATACTTCTGGGAGGGTGAAAGCTTATTAATATTTCCTTGTCTTGGGAATTCTCTGGCAGTCCAGCATCCTGGGCTCAACACTCCCACCCTAGAAACCCAGGCCTGATCCCTGGCTGGGGACTCAAGAGCCCACAAGCTTCACAGCAGTGCCAGAGTAAAAAGAAAGAAGAAAAAAGGAAAAGAAAACAAAGAGACAAATGAAACTCAATACAAACAGCAAAGACAAAAACAAACAGGAACACACACACACAAAATAAAAAAGAAGAAAGAAAACAGACAAACCATACCCAAAACAAATAATAAAAAACAAAACCAAAAAGAAACAAAGAAGCAGACAGAAAAGGAAAAAAAAAAAGAAGAAATAAAAAAAACAACAGAACAAACAAAAGAACTCAAAAATGAAAGCTATCCATAAGGATTAAACTAACAAAAACAAACAAACAAATA
>NW_020837960.1:6204729-6221809 GCF_003676395.1 Aethalodelphis obliquidens
ACCAGCAAAAAAAAAATGAAAAATAAGAAAAAAATCCCACAAAAGAACAAAAAGGTAAAGTAAAAATAGAGAAATTTAAGAAATATTAAAAAGTAAAAATATAAAAATAATAAAGACAACACCACAACTATGGAACAACAGGAAACACACAAAAAAAGAATACTAGTACTAAGCATATTTTCCCGGGGCCTCCTCTGTCTGTGTCCTTACTCCCACAGTGAGCCACAGCCAACCTCTGCCTCCCAAGGAGGCCCTCAAATACCTCTAAGTAGATCTCCGGACCTCCTGTGGGCCTTGTGGGTCCAGATCAGTCTCTGACCTGGCCCAATTCCTGCGTGTACTTGCTCCCAAAGTCCATTGTTGCTATAGCTAAACTGGTCTCAGTTGTGGGAACACTCGTTTTCTATTCAGATATTCCAGGGTTTACCAAGGTAATTGCAGGGATTTAATTAATAGCTTGTGCAGCTTCATGGAGAGCTTTCTGATCCTCTTCCTTAGTTGCACCACCCCTGGTGCTCAGCTCTGCTTTTGGCCCTACCTCTGCATGTGTGCCACTCTTAGGCTTCTGTTCCCCATACAGGCAAAAGGAGTGAAAGCAGTGACTGATTGGGGCACACTTACACTTTCAGGCCAGGGAGGGGTATGGCAATCACAACTTGGGTGTGAATGAAGTTCCTGTAGCATAAACTAGAAGGCCGTTGCACCAGACTGTGGGGTACTTTCACTGGTTGGAGTCCCTCCCAGTGCCCATGGAGACAAGGGCTGGCATGTGGGGGTTGTGGCAGCCCCACCCCTTGCAAACAACTCAGCAATGGCACCTCATTTCCTAGGCATACCATGCTTCTTTTAGACAAAGAGAAAGAGAAAGGGTCTGAGAAAATATTTGAAGAGATTACAGTTGAAAACTTCACTAACATGGGAAAGGAAATTGGCACCAAAGTCCAGAAAGGGCAGAGTCCCATACAGGATAAACCCAAGGAGAAACATGCTGAGACATATTAATAAAACTAACAAAAATTAAAAACTAAGAAAAAATATTAAAAGCCACAAAGGAAAAGCAACCAATAACATACAAGAGAATCCCCATAAGGTTATCAGCTGATTTTTCAGCAGAAACTCTTCAGGACAGAAGGGAGTGGCAGGATAGATTTAAAGTGATGAAAGGGAAAAAACTACAAAGAAGATTATTCTACCCAGCAAGAATCTCATTCAGATTCAATGGAGAACTCAAAAACTTTACAGACAAGCAAAAAGTAAGCAAATTCAGCACCACCAAACCAGCTCTACAACAAATGCTAAAGGAACTTCTCTAGGCAGGAAACACAAGAGAAGAAAAACACACAAAGGCAAACCCAAAACAATTAAGAAAATTGTAATAGGAACATACATATCAATAATTACCTTAAATGTAAATGGATTAAATACTCCAACCAAAACACACAGACTGGTTGAATGGGTACAAAAACAAGATCCATATATATGCTGTCTACAAGAGACCCACTTCAGACCTAGTGACACCTACAGACTGAAAGTGAGGGGATGGAAAAAAGATATTCCATGCAAATGGAAATCAAAAGAAAGCTGGAGTAGCAATACTCACATCAGACAAAATAGACTTTAAAATAAAGACTATTACAAGACACAAGGAAGGACACACATAATGATCATGAAATCAACCCAGGAAGAAGATATAACAACTGTAAATATGTATGCAACCAACATAGGCACTGCAATACAGAATGCAAGTGCTAATAGCCATCAAAGGGTAAATCGACAGTAACACAATAATAGCGGGGAACTTTAACACTCTACTTACACGAATGGATAGATCATGGGGACAGAAAATTTAAAAGGAAATAAAAAAACTTAAATGACAAACTTAATTGGTGTTTATAGGACATTCCATTGGAAAGCAGAATAATATACTTTCTTCTCAAGTGCACATGGAACATTCTTCAAAATAGATCACATCTTGGCTCACAAATCAAGCCTCAGTAAATTTAAGAAAATTTAAGTTATATCAAGTATCTTTTCTGACCACAACATTGAGATAAGAATCAATTACAGGAAAAAAAATCTGTAGAAACACAAACAATAAGAAGCTAAATAGTGTGCTACTAAATAACCAAGAGATTAATGAAGAAATCAAAGAGAAAATTTTTAAAAAATCTAGAAACAAATGACAACAAAATCATTATAACCCAAAACCTATAGGATGCAGCAAAAGCATTACTAAGAGGAAGATTATAACAATACAATCCTACCTCAAGAAACAAGAAAAATTTCAAATAAACAACCTAACCTTACACCTAAAACAAATAGAGAAATAGCAACAACAACAAAAACACACCTTAAACTTAGTAGAAGGAAATAAATCATAAAGATCAGGGCAGAAATAAATGAAATAGAAACAAAGAAAACAGTAGCAAAGATCAATGAAACTAAATGCTGGTTCTTTGAGAAGATAAATAAAATTGGTAAACCTTTAGCCAGACACATCAAGAAAAAATGGGAGAGGAGTCAAATCAATAAAGTTAGAAATGAAAAAGTAGAAGTTACAACTGACATTGAAAAAACACAAAGGATCATAAGAGACTACTACAAGCAACTGATATGCCAATAAAATGGACAACCATGAAGAAATGGACAAATTCTTAGAAAAGCACAACCTTCCAAGACTTAAACTGGAAGAAATAGAAAATATGAACAGACCAATCACAAGTAATGAAATTGAAACTGTGATTAAAAATCTTCCAGCAAACAAAAGTCCAGGACCAGATGACTTCACAGGTGAATTCCATTAAACACTTAGAGAAGTGATAATACCTATCCTTCTGAAATGCTTCCAAAACATTGCAGATGGAGGAATACTCCCAAACTCATTCTACGAGGCCACTATCACCCTGATACCAAAACCAGACAAAGATACTACAAAGAAAGAAAATTACAGACCAATACCACTGACGAATATAGATGGAAAAATCCTCAACAAAATACTAGCAAACAGAATTTAACAACACTTTAAAAGGATCATACACCATGATCAAGTTGGATTTATCCCAGGGATGCAAGGATTCTTCAATATAAGCAAATCAATCAATGTGATACACCATATTAAAAAACTGAAGAATAAAACCATATGATCATCTCAATAGATTTATAAAAAGCTTTTGACAAAATTCAGCATACATTTATGAAATAAACTCTCCAGTAAGTAGCCATAGAGGGAACCTACCTCAAAATAATAAAAGCCATATACAACAAACCCACAGCAAACATCATTCTCAATGGTGAAAAACAGAACGCATTTCCTCTAATATCAGGAAAGAGACATGGATATCCACTCTTGCCACTATTATTTAACATAGTTATTGAAGTTTTAGCCACAGCAATCAGAGAAGAAAAAGAAATAAAAGGAATCCAAATCGGAAAAAATAGTAGTAAAACTGTCACTGTTTGAAGATGATATGATACTATATATATAGAAAAATCTAAAAATGCCACCAGAAAAGTACTATAGCTAATCAATGAATTTGTTAAAATAGAAGTATATAAAATTAATGCACAGAAATCCCTTGCATTCCTATACACTAAAAAAGAAAGATCAGAAAGAGAAATTAAGGAAACAATCCCACTCACCATTGCAACAAAAAGAATAAAATACCTAGGAATAAACCTACCTAAGGAGGCAAAAACCTGTACTCAGAAAACTATAAGACTCTGATGAAAGAAATCAAAGATGACACAAACAGATGGAGAGAAATACCATGTTCTTGGATTGGAAGAATCAATATTGTGAAAATGCGTATACTTCCCAAAGCAATCTACTGAATCAATGAAATCCCTATCAAATTACCAATGGCATTTTTCACAGAATTAGAACAAAAAATCTTAAAATTTGTATGGAGACACAAAAGTCCCTTAATAGTCAAAGCAATCTTGAAAAAAAAAAAAAACAGAGCTGGAGGAATCAGGCTCTCTGACTTCAGACACTACTACAAAGCTACAGTAGTCAAGACAGTATGGTACTGACACAAAAACAGAAACATAGATCAATGGAACAGAATAGAAAGCCCAGAGATAAACCTACTCACTTATGGTCACCTAAGCTATGAAAAAGAAGACAAGGATATACGATGGAGAAAAGACACTCATTTCAATAAGTGTTGCTGGGAAAACTGGACAGCTACATGTAGAAGAATGAAATTAAAACACGCCTTAACACCATACACAATAAACTCAAAATGGATTAAAGACCTAAATGTAAGTCCAGACACTATAAGACTCTTAGAAGAAAATATAGGCAGAACACTTTGACATAAATCACAGCAAGATATTTTTGACCCACCTCCTAGAGTAATGGAAATAAAAACAAAAATAAACAAATGTGAACTAATGAAACTTAAAAGCTTTTGCACAACAAATGAAGCCATAAACAAGATGAAAAGACAACCCTCAGATGGGAGAAAATAAATATAAAAGATTCAATGGACCAAGGATTATCCTACCTAATATACAAAAAGCCCATGCAACTCAATATCAAAAACAAACAAACAAACAAACAATGTAATGCAAAAATGGGTAGAAGACCCAAATAGGCTTTTCTCCAAGGAAGACATACAGATGGCCAAAAGACACATGAAAAGTTGCTGAACGTCACTAATTATTAGAGAAATGCAAATCAAAACAACAGTGAGGTATCACATCACACAGGTTAGAATGGGTATCACCAGAAGCCTACAAACAATAAATGCTGGAGAGGGTGTGGAGAAATGGGAACCCTCTTGCACTGTTGGTGGGAATGTTAATTGATACAGCCACTATGGAGAACAGTATGGAGGTTCTTTAAAAAACTAAAAATAGAATTACCATATGATCCAGCAATCTCACTACTGGGCATATACCAACAGAAATCCATAATTCAAAAAGATACATGCACCACAATGTTCATTGCAGCACTATTTACAATAGCCAGGTCATGGAAGCAACCTAAATGTCCATCCACATATGAATGGATAAAGAAGATGTGGTACAGATATACAGTGGAATATTAGCCATAAAAAGGAACAAAACTGGGTCATTTGTGGAGACATGGATGGACCCAGAGACTGTCATACAGAGTGAAGTAGGTCAGAAAGATAAAAACAAATATCATATATTAACGTATATATTTGGAATCTAGAAAAATGGTACAGATGAACTGGTTTGCAAGATAGAAATAGAAACACAGAAAAGAGAACAAACCTATGCACACCAAGGGGGGAAATCTGGGAGTGGGGGGTGGGGTGAACTGGGAGATTGGGATTGATACATATACCATAATATGTATAAAGTAGATAACTAATGAGAACCTGCTGTATAGTACCAGGAGCTCCATTCTCTGTACAGTAGAAACTAGCAAAATATTGTAAAACAACTATACCCCGATAAAAAAACATTAGCATACAGAAATATCTTGCATTCCTATACACTAAAAATAAAAGATCAGAAAGAGAAATTAAGGAAACAATCCCATTTATCATCACAACAAAAAGAATAAAATACCTAGAAATAAACTACCTAAGGAGGCAAAAGACCTGTATGCAGAAAACTATAAGATACTGATGAAAGAAATCAAAGACAACACAAACAGATGGAGTGATATACCATGTTCTTGGATTGGAAGAATCAATATTGTGAAAATGACTATAATAGCCAAACAATTTATAGATTCAATGTAACCGTTATCAAATTTCCAATGGTATTTTTCACAGAAATAGATCAAAAAATTTTACAATTTATTTGGAAACACAAAAGACCCCGAATAGCCAAAGCAGTCTTGAGAAAGAAAAACGAAGCTGAAGGAATCAGACTCCCTGACTTCAGACTGCACTACAAAGCCACAGTAATCAAAACAGTATGGTACTGACACAAAAATAGAAATAGAGAACATAATAGAAAGCCCAGAGATAAATTAACGCACCTATGATCACCTAATCTATGACAAAGAAAGCAAGATATACAATGGAGAAAAGACAGTCTCTATAATAATTGATGCTGGAAAAACTGGACAGCTATATGTAAAAGAATGAAATGAGAACACTCCCTAACACAATACACAAAAATAAACTCAAAACAGATTAAAGACCTACCAGACACTATAAAACTCTTAGAGGAAAACATAAGCAGAATACACTTTGACATAAATTGCACCAAGATCTTTTCTGACCTACCTCCTAGAGTAATGAAAATAAAAACAGGGACTTCCCTGGTAGTTCAGGGGTTAAGACATTGCCTTCTAATGCAGGAGGTGTGGGTTTGATCCCTGATTGGGGACCTATGATCCCACATGAATAGCAGCCAAAAAACCAAAACATAAAACAGCAGCAATATTGTAACAAATTCAATAAAATCTTTAAAAAATGGTCTACATCAAAAAAAAAAAAAAAAAAAGAGAGAGAGAGGAAAAACAAAAATAAACAAATGGGACCTAATTAAACTTAAAAATTTTGCACAGCAAAGGAAACCATAAACTAGATGAAAAGACAACCCTCACAATGGGAGAAAATATTTGCAAATGAAGCAACTTACAAAGGATCAATCTCCAAAATATACAAACAGCTCATGCAGCTCAATGTCAAATAAACAACTCAATCAAAAAATGGTGGAATACCTAAACAGACATTTCTCCAAAGAAGACATCCAGATGGGCAACAAACACATGAAAAGATGGTCAACATCACAAATTATTAGAGAAATGCAAATCAAAACTACAATGAAGTGTCACCTCACCACAGTCAGAATGGCCATCATCAAAAAATCTACAAGCAATAAATGCTGGAGAGGGTGTGGAGAAGAGGAAAACCCCTTACACTGCTAGTGGGAATGTAAGTTGATCCAGCCACTAGGGAGAACATTATGGTAGTTCCTTAAAAAACTAAAATAGAACTATCATATGACCCAGAAAGCCCACTACTGGGCATATACCCAGAAAACCATAATTCAGAAAGATACATGCACCCCAATGTTCATTGCAACACTATTTACAATAGCCAGGACATAGAAGCAATCAGAATGTCCATCAACTGAGGAATGGATAAAGATGTGGTACATATATACAAAGGAATATTACTCAGAAATAAAAAGGAATAAAATTGTGTCATTTGCAGAGAAGTGGATGGACCTAGAGACTGTCATACAGAGTGGAGTAAGTCAGAAAAAGAAAAATAAATATCATATATTAATGCATATATGTGGAGTCTAGAAAAATGGCATAGATGATCTTATTTGCAAAGTAGAAATAGAAACACAGACATAGACAACAAACTTATGGATACCAAGGGGGAAAGGGAGTTGGTGGGATGAATTGGGAGATCGGGATTGACATATATACACTGCTATGCATAAAATAGATAGCTAATGGGAACCTATTGTGTAGCTCAGGGAACTCTACTCAGTGCTCTGTGGTGACCTAAATGGGAAGGAAATCCAAAAAAAAGGTGATATATGTATACATATAGCTGATTCACTTTGTTGTGCAGCAGAAACTGACACAGCAGTGTAAAGCAACTATTCTCCAATAAAAAGCTTTTATTTTAATTTAAAAAAAGAAAAAAAATAGCATTTGGGAGACAATACAGGTAGGCATGAATTAAGGCAGTGAGAATGGAGAGGAGGGGACTTATTTGGGGAACATTAAGGTGTGGAATTTTAGAATGACAGGGGATAAGGGAGTGGGAGAGTAAAGGAAAACTGACAGATGTGTGGAAAACCGATGGGATGGTGATACCATTAGTTGAAAAAATAAATCCAGTTTTGAGTGACTATAAATTTGAAGATACAGAGTTTGAGATTTTTATGGGATGTTCAGGTGAGAATCTCTGCTTGTCAATTAGAAGTATATTTCTGGGACTGAAATGAGATAGATGTCCATGCCAGAGATAGAGATTTGGGGGTTAATCAACTTATAGACAGCAGCTAAAGCTGTGGGAATAAATGCCATCCACTGATGGTTTATAGAAAAGGGAAGGAGGGCACTTCTGGTTCTGAAATATGGCAGACCAGGAACTTGAGAACCTATCCAATGTAAACACATAAACATGTAAGATACAAGGCAGTAAAGCTTATTAGAGCAGAGCTACACTCAGAGGGTAGTAGATGGAGTGAGAGTTTGGGGTTAGTAGAGGCAAACCATTACATTTATAATGGATAAATAACAAGGTCCTACTGTATATCACAGAGAACTATATCCTGTCTCCTAGGATAAACCATAATGAAAAAGAATATAAAAAAATAATGTATATATGTATATAACTGAGTTACTTCTCTTTATAGAAGAAATTAATACAACATTGTAAATCAACAATATTTCAATAAAAAATTTAAAAAGTAAATATAATGATAAAGTTGATATAGTTATATTACAAGATTAAGATAGTAGAAATACTAAAAATGATACTCAGAATTTTACTACACTATAAAACTGTTATCTCTGATTACAAAGGAAGGTATCTTATAGACAGGTAAATAAATGATTGATTTGAAAATATTTCAAATATCAGAATATGAACAGAATGAAATTTAGGAACTACATCCTATAAACAAAAACAGTATAACATACGAGCATGCCATCTCTCTATAGGAGTAGATAATATACTCAGATATTTAAGTCTACTGTTGCACTGGAAATAATTAACTGAAATACATGTGTAGCCTATACCAGTTTCTTATACTGAGAAAATATAAAACCCTGCCACGAGTAATACAAAATCATTTGTTAATCAAATTTCATTGAAATATTCTATTTTATGGTAAAATTTTAATTTTGTAAGAAAAAACGTTTAGAAGAAATTTTTAAACATTGTCAGTATTAACATCTTCACTCATAAAAATAATCATCATTTCATTCCTGCAAGGATAGTGGTATGCTGAAGGGATGCAGAATATTGCAGAATATAATTAAATTGCTAAATTCACAAGATTCACTGGATTTTTGGCTCAAGTATCACTGAGTGATGGTTTTATTTCATATCTATAGTTAAGAAAGCTTAAGCTTTATTACTTTAAAATAATATTTGATCTGGGCATTATTAATGTGAGGTTATAAGTTGATATACAGGCATACTTTTTTTACTGTGCTTCACTTCATTGAGTATCTCAGATATTGCATTTTATACAAATTGAAGTTTTGTGGCAACCCTGTATAAAGCAAGCCTGTAGGCACGATTTTTCTAACAGCATTTGCTCCTATGTGTTTCTTGGTTACAGTTTGGTGATTCTCACACTATTTCAAACTTTCATTATTATTATATTTGTTATGGTGGTCTGTCATCAGTGAGTTTTGATGCTACTATTCTAATTGTTTTGACATGCCACAAACCATACCATATGACAGCAAACTTAGTCAATAAATGTTGTGTGTGACAATCTGCTCTACTGACCAGCCATTCCCCCATCTTTTTCCCTCTCTTGGGACCTTCCTCTTCCTGAGATACAACAATATGGAAATTAGACCAATTAATAACCCTCCAGTGACTTCTAAGTGAAAGGAAGAGTCACACATCTCTCACTTTAAATCAAAAGCTAGAAATGATTTAGCTTAGTGAGGAAGGCATGTAGAAAGCTGAGATAGGCCAAAAGCTAGGCCTCTTGTACCCAACAGTTAGCCAAGTTGTGAATGCAAAGGAAAAGTTCTTGAAGGAAATTAAAAGTGCTACACCAGTGAACACATGAATGATAAGAAAGAAAAGCAGCTTTCTTGGTGACATGAAGAAAGTTGTAGTGGTCTGGATAGAGGATCAAACCAAATGCAACTTTCCCTTAAACCAAAGCCAATCCAGAGCAAGGCCATAACTCTTCAATTCTGGCAAGGCTGAGATAGATGAGGAAGATGCAGAAAAAATGTCTGAAGTTAGCAGCGGCTGGTTCATGAGGTTGAAGGAAAGAAACCATCTCCATAACACAGAAGTACAAGGTGAAGAAATAAGTGCTGATGTAGAAGCTTCAGCAAGTTATTCAGACACTCTAGTCAAGATAATGAAGGTGGATACACTAAACAACATATTTTCAAGGTAGACAAAATTACTTTATATTAGAAAAAGATGTTATCTAGGACTTTCATAGCTAGACAGGATAAGGCAATGCTTAGCTTCAATTCTTCAAAGGACAGCCTGACTCTTTTTTAGGGGTTAATATAGTTGGTGACTTTAAGTTGAAGCCAACACTCATTTATTACCATTCCAAAAATTGTACGGCTCTTAAAAATTATACTAAGTCTAGTTTTCCTGTGCTCTATAAATTGAATATCAAAGTCTGGATGATAGTACATCTGTTGACAACATGGTTTATTGAATATTTTAAGCCCAAAGTTGAAACCTACTGCTCAGAAGAAAAAAAAATTCTTTAAAATATTCCTGTTCATTTACAAGGTACCTGGTCATCCAAGAGTTCTAATAGAGATGTACAACAAAATTAATGTTATTTTCACACTTGCTAATACAACATCTATTCTGCAGCCCATGAATTAAGGAATAATTCGACTTTCAAGTCTTATCATTTAAGAAATGAATTTCATAAGCTTATAGCTGCCATAGATAGTGATTCCTCTGATGGACCTGGGCAAAGTAAATTGAAAACCTTCTGGAAAGAATTCTCCATTCTAGGTGACCTTAAGAACATTTATAATTCATGAGAAGCAGTTACAGTATCAACATGAATAGGAATTAAGAAGAAGTCGATCCCAACTCTCATGGATGACCTTGAAGAATTCAAGACTTCAGTGGAGGAAGTAACTGCAGATGTGGCAGAAGAAACAAAAGAACTAGAATTAGAAGTGGAGACTGAAGAAGTGACTGAATTACTGCAATCTCATGATAAAACTTTAATGGATGACAAGTCGCCTTTTATGGATGAGTGAGGAAAGTGGTTTCTTGAGATGGAATATATTCCTAGTGAAGATGAGGTGAAGATTGTTGAAATCACAACAAAGGATTTAGAATATTACATGAACTTAGCTGATAAAGCAGCAGCAGGTTTTTATAAGCATCAGGTTTTGTAATTTTGAAAGAAGTTCTACTGTGGGTTAAACGCTATCAAACAACACTGCATGCTACAGAGAAATCATTTACAAAAGGAAGAGTCAATTGTTGAGGCAGACTTCATTGTTGTCTTAATTTAAGAAATTGCCATGGCCATCCCAAACTTCAGCAACCACCACCCTGGTCAATCAGCAGCCATCAACATCGAGGCAAGACTCTCCACCAGCAAAAAATTATGACTTGCTGAAGGCTCAGATGAAGGTTAGCATGTTAGACCAATAAAGTTTTTTTTTTTTAATTGAGGTATGTATATTGTTTTTTAGACAAAATGCTATTGTATACTTAATAGACTACAGTATAGTGTAAACATAAATTTTATATCCACTGGGAAACCAAAAATTTGTGTGACTGTATTGTGATATTCACTTTATTGTGGTATTTGGAATTGAACTTACAATATCTCTGAGGTACGCCTGTAGTTATAATTCTAAAATAGCAGCTAATTGGAAATATGTATGACTAGCATATTTTGATAGTCTATCAACTTTCTGTCCTTTTCATATAAACATTAAGGCTTTAAAATTTGATTATTATTTATCAGAAATAAATCTTTTTTTCCAAATTAAAATACATGTTATCTCTTCCACATTATCAAATGTAATTAAGTTATTCTCAAAATCAAAATGTTCAAGGGGAGAGTGTTGATAATAACAGCAACAATGTGAAAATACAATTCTCTATGTTGTTACCTAAAAAGTAAACTAAAAGTTAAAAGTTATAATAAGAGAAAATTAATTATATCTATGTATATATGTATATGCTTTCTATGTAGGTATAATTTGTATCTTATACAAGTATATATATATAATATATACTAATATATATATATATTATATATATATAATTTCTGGGAGCTAAATATATAATATTTACTTATCAAAATTACAGATAACCCCTTATATGATAGAGAGAAATTATACCAAAGTTTCTTAAAATATCTATGTTTGTGTCAAGTACAGTTTAAGAGAAGGGAAGACTAAACAGTTTATGTGCTATAAAAATTCTAGTAACAAAGAGGAAGACAAAATACCAGCATATTAAATTACATATTATAAATTCAAACTGATAATCTAGAATCCAGTGCTAATGACAATAATACATTCATAAATTATACATAACATTCATGGTTACATGAAACACAAACTTTCAAGAGAAAACAAATAATATATTATAATTAATTGGGATACAAGAAACTTAGTTAGAATATAAATTCAACTTAGAATAGTCCAGAGTAAAAGACAGAATACCTATTGATCATTATAAGAAAACAGGATATTTAGTAGTACTTTTCACATTGAATCAGAATTGGAGCCAAAGAACTGCCCAAACTAAGCCACATTTATAATGAGAGAGTCAGCTTTGCATAGTGGCAGTGTCGTAGCCAAAGAGGTTTATCCGATGCATGATTATTGTTAATTGAAAAATTTTCCCAATAATGAGAGAGTCAGTCATAGTCAGAAGATTTCATTAAGACTAAGAGGTGATCATGACATATTCCCTAAATTTCCAGGCTCCATAAAAAATACCGGGCAGGAAAAAAGTCAGAGTGAGTGTGGAAGAGAGGGAGACACAAGTGCACTGTTAGTGTAGTCAGTGTACAAGCTTTAGAGTAGAGTGTGGTTTACTCTCCCATTAGCCAAGGGTATGTACGTGTGTGAATATGTGTGTTTTCTAAAAAGAGAGATTGAAAGTTTGTCACCTGGATTTTAGGCAAAAGGAAAGAAACCTTTCTAAAAGGTTTAAAGAAAGCCTTTACTTGAAGAATTGACTCTGTAAAATATATGGAATTTGTGTGATGCTGTTTTGAAAAATGACAAAGAAAAAGTTGATAAAATGGTGACTTCTTTAGGATTAAAAATTGGAGCTCATGTGGCATGACATTCAGATCCTTAAGTTCAAATTAATGCCATCTGCAGTCAGTGACTACCCATATCCCATGCTGTTCTTGTTACAGTGTTTGAGAAACTTCCTAGTCTCCTGGATATTACATCTGAGAGAGAAAAGAAAACAAGATGATGTGCACAGCTTAACTCTCTTTCACCAAAACCCAGACACTAAAGCAGCTTTTATGAAATACGGAAATGAAGATACTGCTCTAGTTATTATCTTTGTTTCCAGAATGTTTGCAATTGATGCTAAGGCTTTGCCTTAGAATAAGCCAAGACTGTCCATTCAAAACGAAATCGCTCAGAGGCGTGAGCATGCAAGGCTAAGGCACATGAAGAAGCTTGTAGCAGCACAGGGGCAGGCATCCTTGGAGCCCATCCAGTATGGGCGTCCTCTTGAAACAAGTCCAAAGGTAGAAGAGCCAAAAGGTGATGAGCAGCAGGTGGAGAGTATGACCTCTAAACCTGTGCTCCAGGAAAGAAACAACTAAGGGTCTTTTATTGCATTTGTTCAAGTATTCAGTGGTGTGGCTCAAAGGGGAAAGAAAATTTTGTCTTGGGGCCCAAATACAGTTCTGTTGAGTTTCTGTAGTGTGTATCTTTAGGCTTCTCAACTCCAGTAGATGACCTTTCCCAAGTTCCCCACATGGCATACTGTAATCTGGAGAACCTGTATCTTCTGCTAGGAAGGGAGCTGGGAGACCTAGAGGAGGTACTTCTAGGAAATGTGCTAATAGAATGCCAACAAGACTTTGTGCTGAAATCTGCAGCACTGTGCAACTTGTCATCCTGCCCGCCATTTATATCACTCAACTTTGAAGCACCCTTATTGTGAAGGTTGCTGTTGGACTAAAACACCCAAGTGAAATGCCTCAGTCTGTCAAAGAAATTAAGCTGTTGAACCAAGCTGATCCCTGTGTCCAGATCTTAATTCAGGAAATAGAAGAGCACATCTTTATATGGAAGAAAAGATCATGGAGCAGGCAGAAAAGCAGAGAACCCTCAACAAAAATAAATAACTACTACTATAAGCAGATTATTTTCTTCATAATAAATTGAAAAGAATCACCCAGCATTTGATATTGAGAAGATATTGCATGCTGCAATATCTCTGTATATTCACTTTCAATAAAGTTCATCCATATAAGTATCTTTTAAAAATGCCAAAATTCTCCTGTCCATCTCTGAGCAATAGAGAAGAGAATTGAAGAGATATAGAGCAAGGATAAAAACAATAGGAAAGACAACATTCCATATTGTGTTTCTTGGACAGAAGGAGTGAGTTTTTCATAGGGTAAGTGGACACCCCAGAAATGAATAGAGCTTGAGCTGCTGTTATTTCTCCCAAGAGGATTGTCTACAGATAATGAACACAAAGAGCATGAACTGTGGATCCATGGGTGGCAGGAAGTAAGGGGATTCCTATAAAAGGACTAGGTAAAACTAAGTCTACATAGGTAGAATCTTCCCCGGGTCTTCCAAAGAACTCACAAATAAATCCTTTGAAAGAACAAGTCCTTGGACTATGCCAAATAGAGGACATGAATGGCCAGTCAGTGTCAACCAGAGTGTCAAAAACAACAAAGTAGAATAAAGCAAGTGCCAGTTGGGTAAAAAGATGCTTCCTTTCTCACCTTTTTTTAATCTCCTCAATAATTTGGAAAAAAATCTAGCCTCAAGAAAGGAAAAGTGAATTAAAGCTAACCATAAACTTCATTTTTTATTCCCACCATTTACAGTCCCAGAAGAAAACATGAATTGGGCTCTGTACTTGAAGGAGGAGAAAAATTAAAATCAATTAATCCTTAACTTGATTGATCTTTAAAACTTCTAAGTCACCAGAGAATTTTGGTATCTGCTCAAGATATAACAGAGATAAACATGGAGATTTGACAGGGCCTGATTAAATTCAGTGAATTTACAAAAATGTCATTTATACCCCTCTGTTTGGAGACTCCTCAATATACTAGCTTCTATATTTATAACATTCTTCAATAGCTATGTTCCTTCTAATAGAGCTGTACTACTTTCAGTGCACTGCAAAAATTCTTTAAATATGTACGTGACTTAAAATTGTTTATATATTAAAAGAAAGGCTCTATTCCTCTAAAGGAAGTAATACAATAGAAGCATATATGGAAAGAGACTCAATTAATACTTATGCTTCCTCCTGGTGCCCTAGATATTCAGAGGTGGCAATGTCATACTGATATAATTTCCCTATATTATTTTAGAAATGGATAGGAGGAGACTAAATACGATTTAACTCTGTCTTTATGTTGAACAGAAAACATGGTAATGGAAGCAACAAGAGTCTCCAAAATTTTTCTTCCTCCTTCTCTATTCAAGAAATATTTACCGACAAAGGAAAATGTTTCACATTTTTTAGAAGTGACTGAAGCAATATTTATCTTATCAACAAATGTTTTTTCTCTTCAAACAAGCACCCTCAATGCAAATACAAAAATTTATATCTCTAATCCACATAACTTGCTTTCTTAAATTAGTCACCTAGAAGATAAGTAATAGCCCTGTACTTGAATACATCATTTACTCTGGTCAGCTATTTTTTTCAGAAAATTCATTGAATTCAAAGCTAATTACTCAAAGGTAAGATTTGGTTCTCTGATTTATACAAAATTTACTCTTCAGCAAAAACCATGGTTAAGCTTGACACGTGATGATAGATAGATAGATAGATAGATAGATAGATAGATAGATAGATAGTTTTTAGTGACATATATTGAATTTGAAATCAAGACTATTTTATTCAGTTAAATTTTAAGCATCAGAGTTTCTGAATACCAGTCCTAAACTAATTTCATTCTAATGTAATGTTTTATGAATAATGTCCAATTTTGCACAGTGGTTTTTTTTTTTAAACTATTTATTAGAAATAATACTTGAGAAGTTATAAAAGGGGAAAGCTAGCTGCATGTGATAAAAATTTTGATCAAATTTCAAGTGGGACAGAATATTTGAAAATATTTTTTGAAAATCTATCAACACTTTGTTTTGTGTCATCAATTCAAGCAATTTGTTAGTCTAGTGTTCTTTCTCTGAGGGAAGATATATAAGAGGTGGTCTGCCTTTTGTTTATAAAAGCCTACTCCCTGTGAATAGCCTACGAATGTGTATTTCTAAAGCTATTACAAAGAGTTGAGAGACATGTTGGTGCAGGGAAATAAGGGAAAATTCTAGAGAGAGAAAGAAAATATTTGAAGCTTAATTCTATGAAAGAGTCTAAGGGTGATGGAGAAACCTCAAGTATTTTTGGAGACATGATAATAAAACGTGTATCCGAATATGAATACACATGGGTCTTATTCATTATTCAGTTCAAGAAGATATTCATTGAACCCTTTCCATATGAAGAGATGCATACCAATTTTATCGATCTTAATCAATGCAGTATTAAGTAAATCATTTAATTTTAGGAAGGTCAACAGTCCAATAAATGTAAATATTAAATATAAATTTTAACTGATGGTAAATAGTATTTGCTTAGGTCAACAACAGTTGTAAGTGTATTTTGACAAGTGGCATTCAATTATTGAAGTCCATACCTCTGTCTCAGTATTGAAAAAGGGTACCATCTAACCAATGTTTTAAACTATATCATACCACCCTACCCTACACATAGTCCCATAATTGGTGATTTCAGCTATCAAGAGATTACCAATAACTAGAAAGGAACATAAGTGATCATAACAGTTCTTGAATAAAGCCTTTATTTATAGATTATTTACTCATAGCCCATTTTCACGCAATTTTCATTTGCTTGATTAGCTTGTTTCCAGTATTATAAAAATTAAAACTCACAAGAGGGTAGGCTGATAAACACAGGCACAATAAGAACTTTTTAATTATGAAAGACTGACCATAACACCAAGATACCCAAATGTGTAAATACACATGATATTATTAAGTTTATAAAATAAGCACGAGTATAAAAATCTACATAAATGAAACAAAACAAATCAATTAAATCCTAATGAAAATTTTATTTTAGTTATTCTATATGATGGTCTTTTTTACTGTAAAAAGTCAATTCCCACCTCTCCATCTCCTTACACACACACACACACACACACACACACACACACACACACACACACA
>NW_020837960.1:6221819-6230411 GCF_003676395.1 Aethalodelphis obliquidens
ACACACACACACACACACACACACACACACACACACACACACACACAACTCCTAACAGCACACCCTAATGATCCGATTCCTGCCACATTTATGCATCAGAATTCCTCCTGTGTATGTTTGTTAAAGAAAAAAACCTTGGAGAGAATTCTGCAAAAAGAAGTATATAGTCGTGAAAATCTCTTATTCCTATTGGATATCACCCCTGTTATTATGATAGAAATGAAAATGAGGAGATATTCTGATAGTCTGAATAGAGGCAGAACTGCTTCCGGCCCAAAGAGAGGAGGTCATTTTGTACACTTCAGGAAGTGCATGTTTGGATTCTCTGGGAACATCAGGACACAGCAATCATAACCAGGTATACTTGGCAAGCCTGTGTAAGAGAATGGAAAAATGGAGGCTACTCTAAGTAGCTTGCTTGTAAGAGAAAAAGAAGGATGGAAATTCCAAACGATAACTGTAGACTTTCTGTACAACAAATATACTACATGGATGATCCTCAGGAATGACTAATAGACCCTTCGGGTAGTTCTGAGATTCTGTTTTAACTTATTTAGGAATTAGCACTTCAATAGATATTTAAGATATGAACATTTTTGTTCCTGGTAATGAAATAAGTTCTTCAGAAATTTCATTTATGTACAATTATCCATACACAGGTAAAGTTGGTAGTTTCCTACTGTCTTGCACTGTGATTGCTATTCTCAGGAGTTTTACAAATCTCAACTGAAAGTGGTTGAGGCAAAGATCCATATCTTACACTTTTAAGAGAAATTTACTCTGAAATCCTGACTCAACTCCTACTTGGTGATCCCAACTGGACCAATTTTCACTTGAAATCTAGCCTTGAGCTCTAAGCAGTTTGCTCCTTAATGATTCTCCTAGGTCCTCTGGCAGCCCCTTTAGTCTTCTTGAATCAACAGTTCTTCTTAAGTAGAGAAAATAAAGCTCCAGGCCAAAATAAGACAGAAAGCGCAAAGAAAAAAAACTGGCACATCTTTCTCTCTTGTGATTATTTCATTCACTACAGGCCACATACTCAGTTTTTATAAAGTGAGAGAATCAAGATGGAAAGGAGAAAAGAAAAAAAACAATATAATTCCCTTTTCATTGAAGGTTAGGTAGTATTCAACATTCTTCCAATGATTGCTGGTCTATTTCATTAATATATATTTGTGGAGGTTTTATTATGCTGTAGTCTTTCTCAGTACTCCTTCTGTATGTCCATCATACTAAGTGGTCTCCCCTACCACCTTAAAGAGACAGGAATGCTTTCAGTAAATTTGGGGCCAATTTGTATTTTGCCTTCTCTCTTTTTATTTCATTTCCATGATAATTTTTATATTTTAGTAATATGTAATAGATTATTTGCTATAAATAAGTAAAATATCTGCCCTAAGTACATCATATGGGAGGTAATGTACTTCACTTAAAATGTGATATATCTTAGAATTATTATGTATTATTTAATGTACAGTTATGATATGATAGACTATTGAAAGACAGTCATGGTTGTGTCTTGGTTTAACATAATGACAATAGAGTATGAAGAAAGAAAATGGCTTTACATCACTAGCAGAATGAGTACCTTTTGGCAATAGATTAATTTTGAGTTCTGAACAAAAGTAAAAATTTAATTCTATCTTAAGTAATTAGTTTCTTAAGGATGAAGAAATCAAGTTGTTTGTGCTAGGATTGGTTAGATACTCAAGCACCTGGGGAAAAAAGGCAATCAGTACCTACACATTTAAAGCTTACAAAAATCTTAAGTGAGAAACACATTTGCCAAATTTTGGTATAGAGGTGACATTTAAAATCACAGAGATGGATGAGCTTGCCTAAGAAGAGAGAAGAGGCAGAAATTAGTAGATGCTCAGAACGTGGGTTCAGTAACTGAACAATTAGTGATCTCGTGGATGTTGCCTGCTAATATATTGTCTTTTTAATATGATTCTAGTCTGGAGGATTTTCAGGTCATATCATCTTAAAGAATCAGAACTCTGAGTTTTTTCTATTTTAGAGAGTGTATTTATTTTTGAATATTGTTATTTTTCAAAAGAATGATCAGGTTTATTTTACATTATAACAATTAACATTTATTTCATCTTTGCTTAATTTTCAGTTTATCAGCTACCATGAAACAATTTGCGCTATTTGATGCTTTTTATACTTTTACAGCATGCAATTATGAAGAAAATATACTATTTTATTTTTATTTATGAAATGTTAGATTTTTAGATATTTAAACTGTACTTAATTTAACATAAAATAGTTATTTAATATAGATTTAATGATAAAATCATTTAAACTTTTAAAAAAATTATTGCAGTATAGTTGATTTACAATGTTGTGTTGGTTTCAGATGTACAGCAAAGAGAATCAGTTATACATATACATATATCCATTCTTTTTTTCTTTTTTTTTTAGATTATTTTCCCATATAGGCCATTACATAGTATTGAGTAGAGTTCCCTGTGCTATACAGCAGGTTCTTATTAGTTATCTATTTTATATATAGTAGTGAGTATATGTTAGTCCCAATGTCCCAATTTATCCCTCCCCCACATCTCCTGGTAAGCACAAGTCTGTTTTCTACATCCATGACTCTACTTCTGTTTTGTAAATAAGTTCATTTGTACCCTTTTTTTTTCAGATTCTACATATAAGCAATATCATATATTTATTTTTCTGTGTCTGACTTATTTCACTCAGTATGACAATCTCAAGGTCCATTCATGTTGCTGCAGATGGCATTATTTTATTCTTTTTTATGGCTGAATAATATTCCTTGCATATATGTACCACCTCTTCTTTATGCATTTCTTTGTTGATGGATATTTAAGTTGCTTCCTTGTCATAGCTATTGTAAATAGTGCTACAATGAACATTGGGGTGCATGTATCTTTTTGAATTAAGCTTTTCTCTGGGTATGTGCCCAGGAGTGGGATTGCTGGATCATCATCAAAAAATCTATAAACAATAAATGCTGGAGAGGATGTGGAGAAAAGGGAACTCTCATACACTGTTGGTGGGGATGAAAATTGGTACAGCCACTATAGAGAACAGTATGGAGGTTCCTTAAAAAGCTAAAAATAGAACTACCAAAGCATTTAATATTAAATATCAGCAGCAATTAGGTAACTTAATACAGTTTTATCTGGATGTTGAAGATATTTATTTAAAAAATCCACATGATATGTTTGGAAAGGGATTTCCAGGAAAATTCCATATTCTCTTTACAATTGTGCTGAGAGATACTGGGAGATTATCAATAGTGAGTAAGAAGGAAAATATATCCTTAACAATTGAGAGGATGGTAACAACAGAAGGCAGACCTGAAATAAAGAATATAGTTATGTTATGGGGTAGATTATTAAACAGTCTCCTTTGGAATGCCATGAATAATTATTCCAGAAATTCCCTAGCCAGGTCCATTTCACTCTTGGAAACTTGAAGGCCTTAGTTCTTACTAGAAGGTCTGGTTAACTTGCATAGAATCATCCAAAATAAATATTCATTACAACCAGTGTCATAAAAAGAAGATAAGATGTTTCCAAGGTAATAATAGTGCAGGGACAGGAATGGGAATTGGGTTTCAGTGCTTTGTGTGTCCTCCATTTCCTGTCATGGGAAAGGAGACTTTTTATAAATGGGGCTCCAAATTATGAGCTTCTCTATGTGGCAAATGTAGGGGATCACATAATTCATCACTTCTTCTACAAATATTTTATATTTAGCTTGTTATAGTGTCTCTACAGTTAATTTCAGAAAGGTAAAAATATAGATGAGTCAAATCGAAATTAAAATTCTAAAATAAAAAAATATATATTTTATTACTCTGGTCTTACCTGCTTGATTTATCCCACTGGATTTCCCATTGACCTTTATGCTTTGATTCTTGTTATTAGAGAGGGGAACAAATTCATAAGTTTTTTTTATCCAGAAGGCAAACTCCCCCAGATAGGACAAATCATATGTTTGCTGACATTTACCCTTTAGACCATTTTTGACCTTTAATATTTAAGGATTTCTCTATTTTATACACATCTGAGTGACAACTACTAAACTTTTCTTTTATTTGGAAATGTATAATTATTGTACATATTGTCTCCATGCAGGGCATTCTGGAATACGGTAAAATGATAGTTTGTTACTTGGTTAATGTTTTATCAATATGTCCCATTTTATTTTTATAGCAAATAACTTTTTTATGATTTTAGCTGGAAAAAAAGCAACAATAAGCAAAACATTGAAAATCAGTACTGAGTTGTAAAATAGATGAATATTTTACTCACCTTTCATCCTGTGAAAATGCATAAGATTGCATGATTAATAGAAGACTTCAGCAAAATTCCTCAAAATATTTCAGTCAAGGGTATCAATTCACAAAAGATAGCCACACTAACTAAAAATATGAGCTTAGCTATTTTGAATGTGGGTTCATATGTCTTTGTGTATTTTAAATTTTGGTAGGCAATTCAATTGTAACAAATGTACTACTAAAGAAATAAAAGACGTGCTCAAGAAAAATTGGAACTGAATGCTGTGCTTAATAACTAAATCATAAATTTTATTTCTGTGAAATGTATTGACACATGTGATGCAAATTTAACAATTAAGTAACCATGCTACTTAAAGATATACAAGTCATATTATTTTTATGTTGATACAAAGTTTTAAGAAAATATGCTGTTGGTTAATGAAATTATGAAGGAATAAATCAAAAAGCAATAATCTTATGATAAAGTCATTTTAACTTCATTTCTCTCACAATAATATAGTATATTCTCCTAAAAATTTCACACAAGATAGGAATGTAACAAATTTCAAATTTGGTCATACTCTAAAGTTTATCCCCAAGAAAATTCAATTTATTAAAATCTTGTTACATGTGTTTACTGTTATATATATTTACATATGTTTGTCTGTTTAGCTCTACACAAACTGGATAACTATACACACATTATTTTGTACACTTCCTTTTTAACTAAATAGTTTGTGTTTATTATGGTCAATACAAATAGAGTTAGGTATGTATATAGTGTTTACAAAATATACTAGAGCAAGTTCTTTGGGGGAAAATATCTATCACTGCAAAACTGTCTGTTATTTAATTTGTAAAATGGTTTTATTCTATTATGGAGCATATCAGAGTGTTAAGTCATAGCGTGAACTTAAAAGGGGAATCTATGTTTGCCAAATTTATTTTTGGCTTGAGATCTTTCTTCCTTTCTTTCTTTCTTTTTCTATTCCCACTTATTTTTGGCTCTTGAGGAAATGTCATCTTTTCAATATGAAAAAAAGCAACAAGTTCAGCAAAAATTAGAAATCTGAAGTGTAGAATAGGACAAAAGCAGGGTAGGGGGGAAAAGGCAATAGTAAAAGCAAGAGATGAGATGTTGCCAAAAGATGGAGGGTGTCCTGTCCCCTATCTGGGGAATGACATTTAGATGACAGCACATACCTTTACATATATGTACAGAATGACTGATATATATTTTTTTTTTCTGTAAGAAATGATAGGGTTGTAGAGGGGCTTTCTGGAGACTTAGGGACCAAGGCTAGTCTCTCTCTTACTCCTCTTGACCCCTTTTTCCCACCAGGGTTAAGGAAGGAATCCAACATTATGAAGGAGGCGAAGTGGAAGAGGGAAGGATCCCCCTTGACAGGGTGGGGGTCAGACCCCTGCAAAGGAAACCACCAAGGACAGAGCTTGGAGGAGACTGAAAATGGAGATAGTACTGTTAACACCTCCCCAGAAACTGAGAGAGGAGTGGGGAGATATCTGGAAACTAGGACTTCAATAACCTGGATGCCCTTCTTAAAAACCCCACCTCGGGGGGGACCTAGAAGATGGCGTAAGTGTAAGACGCGGAGATAACCTTCCTCCCCACAGATACATCAGAAATACATCTACACGTGGAACAGCTCCTACAGAACACCTACTGAAGGCTGGCAGAAGACCTCAGACCTCCCAAAAGGCAAGAAACTCCCCACGTACCTGGGTAGGGCAAAAGAAAAAAAGAAAAAACAGAGACAAAAGAATAGGGATGGCACCTGCACCAGTGGGAGGGAGCTGTGAAGGAGGAAAAGTTTCCACACACTAGGAAGCCCCTTCGCGGGTGGAGACTGCAGGAGGCGGAGGGGGGAGCTTCAGGGCCGCGGAGGAGTGCACAGCAATAGGAGGGCAGGAGGGCAAAGCGGAGAGATTCCCGCACAGAGGATCGGTGCCGACCGGCACTCACCAGCCCGAGAGGCTTGTCTGCTCACCCGCCGGGGCGGGCGGGGCTGCGAACTGAGACTCGGGTTTCAGTTTCAGTCGGAGCACAGGGAGAGGACTGGGGTTGGTGGCTTGAACATAGCCTGAAGGGGTTAGTGCACCACAGCTAGCCGGGAGGGAGTCCGGGGAAAAGTCTGCACCTGCCGAAGAGGCAAGAGACTTTTTCTTCCCTCTTTGTTTCCTGGTGCGTGAGGAGAGGGGTTTAAGAGCACTGCTTAAAGGAACTGCAGAGACGGGCGCGAGCTGCGGCTAAAAGCGCAAACCCCAGACATGGGTGCGAGCCGCGGCTAAAAGCATGGACCCCAGGGACGGGCGGGAGATGCTAAGGCTGCTGCTGCCGCCACCAAGGGGCCTGTGTGCGAGCACAGGTCACTCTCCACACCCCTCTTCCAGGGAGCCTGTGCAGCTCGCCACTGCCAGGTTCCCGGGATCCGGGGACAACTTCCCCAGGAGAACACACGGCAGGCCTCAGTCTGGTGCAACGTCACGCCGGCCTCTGCCGCCACAGGCCCGCCCCACACTCAGTGTCCCTCCCTCCCCCCGGCCTGAGTGTTCCAGAGCCCACGAATCAGCAGCTCCTTTAACCCCATCCTTTCTGAGCAAAACACAGATGCCCTCCAGCGACCTACACGCAGAGGCAGGGCCAAATCCAAAGCTGAGCCCCTGTGAGCTGTGAGAACAAAGAAGAGAAAGGGAAATCTCTCCCAGCAGCCTCAGAAGCAGTGGGTTAAAGCTCCACAATCAACTTGATGTACCCTGCATCTGTGGAATACATGAATAGACAACGAATCATCCCAAATTGAGGAGGTGGGCTTCGAGAGCAAGATCTATGATTTTTTCCCTTTTCCTCTTTTTGTGAATGTATATGTGTATGCTTCTGTGTGAGATCTTGTCTGTATAGCTTTGCTTCCACCATTTGTCCTAGGGTTCTATCCGTCCATGTTTTTTTTTTTTTTAAATTTTTTTCTTAATAATTAATTTTAATAACTTTATTATACTTTACCTTCGTTCATTCTCTTTTTTCTTTCTTTCTTTCTTTCTTTCTTTCTTCTTTCTTCTTCCTTCCTTCCTTCCTTCCTTCCTTCCTTCCTTCCTTCCTTCCTTCCTTCCTTCCTTCCTTCCTTCCTTTCCTTCCTTCCCTCCTTTACACAATGAATCATCCCAAATTGAGGAGGTGGTCTCTGAGAGCAAGATTTATGATTTTTTCCCCTTTACCTCTTTTTCTGAGGGTGTATGTGTATGCTGCTGTGTAAGATTTTGTCTGTATAGCTTTGCTTCCAACATTTGTCCTAAGGTTCTATCTGTCCCTCTTTTTTTTCTAAATAATTATTTTTCAATTCAATAACTTTATTATACTTTATTTTATTTTACTGTATCTTCTTCCTTTCTGTCTTTTTTTCCGTCCTTCCCTCCTTCCTCCCTTCCTCCCCCCCCTTTCTTTCCTTCTTTGTTTCTTTTTCTTTCTTTCTTCCTTCCTTCCTTCCTTCCTTCATTCCCTCCTTTCTTTCTTTCTTTCTTCATACTTCTACTAATTCTCTCACTTTTTCTCCCTTTTATTCTGAGCCGTGTGAATGAAAGGCTCTTGGTGCTCCAGCCAGGAGTCAGGGCTCTGCCTCTGAGGTGGGAGAGCCAACTTCAGGACACTGGTCAACAAGAGACCTTCCAGCTCCACATAATATCAAACGGCGAAAATCTCCCAGAGACCTTCATCTTAACACCAGCACCCAGCTACACTCAACGACCAGCAAGCTACAGTGCTGGACAACCTATGCCAAACAACTAGCAAAACAGGAACACAACCCCACCCATTAGCAGAGAGGCTGCCTAAAATCAAAATAAGTCCACAGACACCTCAAAACACACCACCAGATGTGACTGCCCACTAGAGAGACAAGATCCAGCCTCATCCACCACAACACAGGCAGTAGTCCCCTCCACCAGGAAGCCTATACAACCCACTGAACCAACCTTAGCCACTGGAGACAGACATCAAAAACAGTGGGAACTACAAACCTGCAGCCTGCAAAAATCAGACCCCAGACACAGTAAGATAAGACAAATGAGAGGACAGAAAAGCACACAGCAGATAAAGGAGCAAGATAAAACTGCAACAGAACTAACAAATCAAGAGGAAATAGGCAGTCCACCTGATAAAGAATTCAGAAAAATGATAGCAAGGATGATCCAAAATCATGGAAATAGAATGGACAAAATGCAAGAAACAGTTAACAAGGACCTAGAAGAACTAAAGATGAAACAAGCAATGATGAACAACACAATAAATGAAAGTAAAAGAACTCTAGATGGGATCA
>NW_020837960.1:6230421-6234157 GCF_003676395.1 Aethalodelphis obliquidens
TTAATCATTAGAGAAATGCAAATCAAAACTACAATGAGATATCATCTGACACCAGTCAGAATGGCCATCACCAAAAAATCTAGAAACAATAAATGCTGGAGAGGGTGTGGAGAAAAGGGAACACTCTTGCACTGCTCGTGGGAATGTGAATTGGTAAGCCACTATGGAGAACAGTATGGAGGTTCCTTAAAAAACTACAAATAGAACTACCATATGACCCAGCAGTCCCACTACTGGGCATATACCCTGAGAAAACCAAAATTCAAAAAGAGTCATGTACCAAAATATTCATTGCAGCTCTATTTACAATAGCCCAGAGATGGAAACAACCTAAGTGCCCATCATTGGATGAATGGATAAAGAAGATACAATGGAATATTACTCAGCCATAAAGAGAAACGAAATTGAGCTATTTGTAATGAGGTGGATAGACCTAGAGTCTGTCATACAGAGTGAAATAAGTCAGAAAGAAATAGACAAATACCGTATGCTAACATATATATATATATATATATATATATATATGGAATTTAAGAAAAAAGAATGTCATGAAGAACCTAGGGGTAAGGCAGGAATAAAGACGCAGACCTACTTGAGAACGGACTTGAGGTTATGGGGAGGGGGAGGGGTGAGCTGTGACAGGTTGAGAGAGAGTCATGGACATATACACACTAACAAACGTTTTAAGGTAGATAGCTAGTGGGAAGCAGCCGCATGGCACAGGGAAATTGGCTCGGTTCTTTGTGACAGCCTGGAGGGGTGGGATAGGGGGGGTGGGAGGGAGGGAGATACAAGAGGGAAGACATATGGGAACATATGTATATGTATAACTGATTCACTTTGTTATAAAGTAGAAACTAACACACCATTGTAAAGCTATTATACCCCAATAAAGATGTTTAAAAAAAAAAAGGATAAAAAAAATACCTATGAATAAACTTAACTAAGGAGGTGAAAGACCAAACTCTGAAAACTATAAAATATTAATGAAGGAGGTTGAAGATGATAATAAAGACATGGAAAGATAGCCTGTGCTCTTGAATTTGAAGAATTGATATTGTTACAATGGCCATACTACAATCTACAGATTCAATGCAATTTCTTACAAAATACCCATGACATTTTTCACAGAACTAGAACAAATAATCCTAAAATTTAGATGGAGCCATAAAAGACCCAGAATTTCTAAAGCAATTTGAGAAAAAAGAAGAAAGCTGGAGGTATCACCCTCCCTGTCTTCAGACTATACTTCAAAGCTAAAGTAATCCAAACAGTATAATTCTGGCCCAAAAAACAGATACTTAGATTAGTGGAAAGTAATAGACAGCCCAGAAATAAACCCACACACCTGTGGTCAGTTAATCTACAACAAAGTTAATCTACAAGAATTTACAATGGAGAAAAGATAGTCTCATCAATACCTTGTGCTGGGAAATCTGGACACATACATGTAAAGGAATGAGGTTAGAACATTTACACCATATACAAAAGACAATTCAAAATGGATTAAAGACCTACATGCAAGATATTAAACCATAAAACTCCTAGAAGAGAACATACGCAGAACACTCTTTGACATTAATTGTAGAAATATGTTTTTTGGATCTATCTCCTAAGGAAAAAGAACCAAAAGTACAAATTAACAAATGGGACAAAAAGCTTTTGCACAGCAAAGGAAAACATCCATAAAACTCTAAGACAACCTACAGAATGGGGGAAAATATTTGCAAACTATATGACTGACAAAATGTTAAGTTCCAAAATATAAAAATAGCTTATACAGCTCAATATCAAAAAAATAAACAACCCAATCAAAAAATGGGGAAAAGACCTGAATAGACATCTTTACAAAGAAGATATACAGATAGCTAACAAGCCATGAAAAGACACTCAAAATCACTAATTACTAGAGAATGCAACTCAAAATAAAAATGAGGTATCACCTCACACCTGTCAGATGGCTATCAGCAAAAAGACCACAAATAGCAAACGTTGGTGAGGATGCGGTGAAAAGGGAACACTTCTATACTGTTGGTGGGAATGTAAATTGGTGCAGCAACCATGAAAAACAGTATGGAAGTTCCTCAAAAAACTAAAAATGGAACTACCACATGATCCATCCAGCAGTACCACTCCTGGGTATATATTTGGAAAAAAAGGAAATCATAAATTTGAAAAGCTACATGCACCCCAACATTCATAGCAGCTATATTTACAATAGCTAAGATATGGAAGTAACCTAAGTGTATATCAACAAACAGACAAAGAAGATGAGCTATCTATCTATCTAACTATCTATCTATCTATCTATCTATCTATCTATCTACCTACCTACCTATATCGATAAAATGGAATATTATTCAGCCATAAAAAAGAATGAAATTCTGCCATTTGCAGCAATGTGGCTGGACTTAGACAATATGCTTAGTGAAATAAGTCAGACAGAGAAAGAATAATATTCTATGTTATCATTTACATGTGGAATCTAAAAATAAAACAAATGAATGTATAGCAAAATAGAAACACATAGAAAATCAACTAATGGTTACCAGAGAGGAGAGGGAAGAAGGGAGGGGCAAGATAGGGGTATGGGATTAAGAGACACAAATTACTATGCATAAAATAGATAAACAACAAAGATATATTGTATAGCATCAGGAATTATAGCCATTATTTTGTAATAATTTTTAATGGATTATAATCTATAAAAATACTAAATCACTATGTTGTACACATGAAACTAATATAATATTGCAAGTCAACTATACTTCAATTAAAAAAAAAAGAAACACGACCTTTGAGTTAAAACATGATAAAAACTACAAAACTTTTTTAAAAGTAAAAGATATTTTTATATTTGAGGATACAAAACAGTAGGAATTTCTCACTTGTTTTTCAAACATGTGGGTCTCAATGGCTATGTGATCCATCTGTTTCTGACTTATTTATACTTAACGCACTGTAGTGCTATTTTTTTTTAAATTACTTGTCCAAGAAAAAAAGTAATGTAATATCTTTGTATGTTGAAGAATGTGGCCCAAAGGTACAAACTTCCAGTTATAAGATAAATAGATACTAAAGATATAAATAATATACAACATGATAAACATAATTAACACTGCTGTAAGCTATATATGAAGATTTTTATGGTAAATCACAAAAATATTCTTTTATTTTTTGTCTGTATAAGACAAATTTTCTTTATTTTTTGGCTGTATAAGAAAATGGATGTTCACTAAACTTGTAGTGGTAATCATTTAATCATGCATGTAGGTCAAATCATTATACTGTATAACTTAAAGGTATACTGTGTTGTATGTCAATTATATCTCAATGAAAGTGATGAAAATAAAATTTTAAAGCCATCACAAAAAAGTGGTTAAACAAAGTAATACAAAATATACAAAACAGCAAGATAAATAAAGCACAAGCACATATCAGAGATGTTCAAGAATTCCAGGTGTCAAGATTCTTTATGTTACAGGACATGTTTCATCTTTGGATCATAACACATATAAAATATTTTAGACTCAGGCAATCCACAGGCTCATCTGAGGAGAGGTCTTTTATATTTCTTTTGTAACATAACCTGTATCAGGCTGCTAGATTAGGATCAATAGCAGAAACCAAGAGAATATAATAGAAACCACATGCAAACTGTCAATCTGTATATTTTCTGTAAACAGTGCTGATAAGTTGGTACAGGTTGTCCCTTTGTTTTGGACAGTGGAATATA
>NW_020837960.1:6244157-6729407 GCF_003676395.1 Aethalodelphis obliquidens
ATAGAGTAGGACTTTGTTGTTTATATATTTTATGTATAATAGTTTGCATCTGCTAAACCCAAACTCCCACTCCATCCCTCCCTCTCCCCCTTCCCCCTTGGCCACCACAAGTCTGTTCTCTATGTCTGTGAGGCTGTTTCTGTTTCATGGATAAAGTTCATTTGTGTCATATTTTAGATTCCACACTAAGTGATATCATATGGTATTTGTCTTTCTCTTTCTGACTTACTTCACTTAGCATGATAATCTCTAGTTCCATTCATGTTTCTGCAAATGACTTTACTTCATTCATTTTTTATGGCTGAGTAATATTCCATTGTATATATGTACCATATATTCTTTATCTAATCATCTGTTGATGGACATTTAGGTTGTTTCCATGTCTTTGCTATTGTGAATAGTGCTGCTATGAATGTAGGGGGTACATATATTTTTTGAGTTATAGTTTTGTCTGGATATATGCCTAAGAGTGGGATTCCTGGATCATATGGCAACTCTATTTTTAGTTTTTGAGGAACCTCCATACTGTTTACTTTAGCAGCTTCACCAACTTACATTCCCACCAACAGTGTAGGAGGGTTCCCTTTTCTCCACACCATTTCCAACATTTGTTATTTGTAGACTTTTTAATGATGGACATTCTAACTGGTGTGAGGTGATACCTCACTGTAGTTTTGATTTGCATTTCTCTAATAATTAGTGATGCTGAGCTTCTTTTCATGGCCATCTTCATGTCTTCTTTGGAGAAATGTCTATTTATGTCTCCTGCCCATTTTTCGATTGGGCTGTTTGCTTTTTGTTGTTGAGTTGTATAAGCTGTTTGTATTTTGGAAATTAAACCCTTTTTGTGGACGCTGGAATATATTAGTCAATACTTAGTGATTCAACTTTGGCTAAGGATCTGTTAGTGTTATGACTTCAAGCATCCCTGCATATAAACACATGTTTTATCAGACCAGCTGAGACTTACCCTGTACTTACAGAGAGAAGAATTATGTGAACATATTGGCAACATTACATCTCTCAAGTGGGGGACATAGGCATATCCACCCAAAGCTCACAGGAAGTGTTCTGATGTTATCTTGTGTAGGAGTTTTAATTCTGTATTATTACAAATAAGCCATAACTTCATCATCAATTTTAATTAAATAAAATATTATACATTTTCTAGATTACAAACGTCATATGGAATGGAAAATATATATTCTTCTTCTATCTTAATCTTCATTTTTTATGGAATTCTACTGTAACTGACTTTAAGCAAACGGGCTTAAATATTTAACAGAGGTCTCATAAGGAAATAATTGGTAAATGAAACAGCAAAATGCTAGGTATCTACAACTATTAAAAATACAAAAGAATCTGTATAAAAGGAAGGAAAGGACACTTGAAAACGTCTGTATGTTTGCTGATATTCTAAACCTGAATTATTGACATGATTAAATAATGATATCAATGAACAAATAGGAATCCAGTACTAACTACACAGCGACTTAATAATTAATCCCAAAATCCTCAATAGGAAAGCAGAATGGGTTACAAGCTTAATCACTATTTTTTGCCACTGTTGTATAGGATTTAAGGATCATATGAGATAATGTAGATATGTATTACAAGTTTTGCTTACCACATAGTACATTTAAATAAGTGGTAACTATTATTAAAATATTGGAGAAAAAAATTCCAAATTCAGAAGATATTCCTGCATTGGGAACATAGAAAGCATGCCTTTATGCAAAGATGTTCTATAGTGTCTTCAGTCACCAAGTGTGTATAGATACGAAAAGAGCGTAAAAATAAAGATTTAATCCTGAGAAGTCCTCAATATGGTGGGGAAAGTATAACAATTGAACAAAGGAGTTATTGTAGAAGTTAGAAAGCTAAAAAATGATCAGTAGTGTGAAATTACACACAGATTAAAGGCAGGGATTTTTAAGAATGACGTAGTAATCTGCAAGTTCAAATCTGGCCAGGAATCACAGAAAGTTAGGGTGTTCTATTACTTACAGTTTATTTCACTATTCTTGGTTTTCTTTCCAACTCAAGAAATCACACTGAAAAAACATATTATTGTGTCATACAGTATTTTAAGTGAAGATATCAAAAAATAATTAAATACTTAATATTTGGTTTAAAAACATTTTTCTGTGTGCTTTAATATAGAAAGTTTGTGATAATTTTTATCCATTAAATTTCTGCTTAATAAATGTCAGCCTTGGTATTTTAGTATCATACGCCTGTGCTGTACTCTTTTTCACTTATTAAAATCAAAGAGCTGTGGCATGCTTATCAGGAACAAAATGGTCTACCTATAAACATCATTGGTTTTGGTTTCCTGAAGAAACTCCTATCCATTCATAATTATTGGGGAATTTTCCCTCTCAAATGAGAATTTTCACATTTATTCTAAAATTATCTTCAAATGGTATTTTAAATTTTTGATATAGATTTTTAAGAAGACAATTTACTCTTTTGAAGTTACCTTGATAAGCAAAGTTCAGTGAATGATATAATATTTCCAGGTAAAGTGAAGATAATTCTATCAGTTGCTTTCAATAGGACTTCAGGATTAAACTTGTATATGTTTTCTTGGAAATACAATCAAGAATTTATAATATAATCCTCAACCAAATATTAGCAACTTGAATCGAACAGTGTTCAAAAGAGAATTATGCATCACGATCAATTGGGATTGCTCCCATGTATGCAAGGTGGTTCAACATTTGAAAATTAATTAATGTAATCCATCACATCAACAAACTAAAAGAAAAAAATCACATTATCATATCAATAGATGCAGAAAAAACATTTGACAAAATTCAATACCAATTGATGATAAAATTTATTGGTAGACTAGGAATAGAGGGAGCAATTCTCAAATTGATAAAGAATATCTACAAAAAATTACAGCCATCATTATAATTAATGGTGAGAACTGTGAAGCTTTCCCACTAAGATCACACACAAAGCAAGAATCCCCCCTCTTGCCACTTCTTTTCAATATTTTACTGGAAATTCTAGCTTATGCAATAATACAAGAGGAAATAAAGAGTATACAGATTGGAAAGAAGTCTTTGTTCACAGATAACATGATCATCTCTGTAGAAAGATTTTAAAAATCACCAAAAAAATCCTGAAACAAATATATACTTATAACAAGGTGCAAGACACCGGGTTAAAATATAAAAGTCTTTCCTATATACCAACAATGAACAAATGGATCTTGAAATTAAAAACACAATACTATTACTATTTACTTTAACATCCTCATTACAGAAATGTTAGAGTGTAAATCTGACAAAATACGTACACAATCAATATGAGAAAATCTACAAACCAGATGAATAAAATCAAAGAACTAAACAAATGAAGTGATATTCCGTGTTCATGGAAGACTAGTAATGTATCATCAAGATGTCATTTCTTCCCAACCTGATCTATAGACTCAAGGCAATTTCAATCAAAATGCCAGTAAGTTATTTGGTGTATTTTGACAAATTTATCCTAAAGTTTCTGTAGGGAGGCAAAAGACTCATTATAGCCAACACAATATTGAAGGAGAAGAACAAAGTTGGAGCATTTATGCTACCTGACTTCAAATCTCAGTATAAAAGCTACAATAACCAAGATAGTGAGGTATTGGTAAAAGAATAAATAACTAGATCAATGGAACAGAAGAGTTTGCCCAGATATAGACCCACACAAACTGGTATTTGACCAAGGAATAAAGGCAATACAATGGAGCAGAAGTAGCCTTTTCAATAATTGGTGCTGTAATAACTAAATATCCACATGCAAAAAAAAAAAAATGAATGTAGACCCAGACAATTCACCGTTTTCAAAAATAAATTTAAAGTGGGTCACACACCTAAATGTAAAATACAAAACTATAGAACTCCTTGAAAATACATAGGACAAAGCCTAGATTATCTTGAGTATGAAGACCTTTCAAATACAACACCAAAGGCACAATCCATGAAGGAAATAATTAATAAGCTGATTCTCATTAAAGTTAAAAAACGTCTGCTCTGCAAAAGACAAGGTCAAGAGAATTAGAAGAAAAGCCACATTGGGAGAAATATTTCTAAATGACACACCAGATAAAGGACTGTTGCATAAAATATACAAAGAACTTTTAAAACCCAACAAGAAAACCAACAACCTGATTTAAAAATGGATGAAATACCTTAACAAACACCTTACTCATGAAGAAATGCAGATGATAAATAAACATATGAAAAGATGCTCAATATCATATGTCATCAAGGAAATACAAATTACAATGAGATACCACTCACACCTATTAAAATGTCCAAAATTTGGAAGACTGACAACACCAAACACTGGCAAGGATGTGAAGCAGCAGGAAATTTCACTCATTGGTGGGAATGTAAAATGGTACACCAACTCTGGAAGAATGTTTGGTGGCTTCTTACAAAACTAAATATCCCCTTACCATATAATTCAACATCTCAGTTCCTTGGTATTTCACCAAAGGATGTGAAAATTTATGTTCACACAAAAACCTGCACATGGTTTTTAATGCTGCTTTATTTATAATTGCCAAAACTTAGAAGCAACCAAGATGTTCTTGTAGGTGAATGCCCAGCAAATGAAAGGTTAAATTATGGTACACACAGGTAATAGATATAGCACTAAAAATAAATGAGCTATCAAGCCATGAAAAGAATGGAGGAATCTTAAATGTATATTACAAGTGAAATAAGCCAACCTGAAAAGACTACCTACTATATGATTCCAACTATAGTCCAACTAAATTCTGTAAAAGCAAAATTATGGAGCAAGGAGAGAGATCAGTGGTTCACAGGGGTGGATAGGGTGGTGGGAATGAGGGACAAATAGGCAGAGCACAAAAATATTTTGTGTGGATGAGGTGGTGGGAATGAGGGACAAATAGGCAGAGCACAAAAATATTTTGTGTGAAACTATAATGGTGGATTCATATCACTGTACATCTGCCCACAACCATAGAATGTAAAATGCCCTGAGTGAACCCTAATGTAAGCTATGGACTTTGGAAGATAATGATGTTTCAATGTAGGTTCATCAGTTGTAATGAATGTACCACTTTGGTGGGAGATGCTGATAATGGGGGAGGCTATGCATTATGTGAGCAAGGGTTATATGGGAATGCTATATACCTTCTATGAATTTTGCTATAAACCTAAAACTGCTCTACAAAAACAGAGTGTTAAAGCAAAAAAAAGAATTTCTCTAGGAGGTGTGTCAAAAAGGATCTTGCTGTGATTTATATCATAGAGTGGTCTGCCTATGTTTTCCTCTAAGAGTTTGATAGTTTCTGGCCTTACATTTAGGTCTTTAATCCAGTTTGAGTTTATTTTTGTGTATGGTGTTAGGGAGTTTTCTAATTTCATTCTTTTACATGTAGCTGTCCAGTTTTCCCAGGATCACTTATTGAAGAGGCTGTCTTTTCTCCACTGTATATTCTTGGCTCCATTATCAAAGATAAGGTGACCAATGTGTGTGGGTTTATCTCTGGGCTTTCTATCCTGTTCCATTGATCTATTTTTCTGTTTTTGTGACAGTACCATACTGTCTTGATTACTGTAGCTTTGTAGTATAGTCTGAAGTCTGGGAGCCTGATTCTTCCAGCTCCGTTTTTCTTTCTCAAGAATGTTTTAGCTATTCTTTTGTGTGTTCATACAAATTGTGAAATGTTTTGTTCTAGTTCTGTGAAAAATGCCAGTGGTCTTTTGATAAGGATTGCATTGAATCTGTAGACTGCTTTGTGTAGTAGAGTCATTTTCACAATGTTGATTCTTCCAACCCAAGAACATGGTATATCTCTCCATCTATTTGTATCATCTTTAATTTCTTTCATCAGTGTCTTATAATTTTCTGCATACAGGTCTTTTGTCTCCTTAGGTAGGTTTATTCCTACATATTTTGTTCTTTTTGTTGCAATGGTGAATGGGAGTGTTTTCTTAATTTCACTTTCAGATTTTTCATCATTAGTGTATAGGAATGCAAAAGATTTCTGTGCATTAATTTTGTATACTGCTACTTCACAAAATTCATTGTTTAGCTCTAGTAGTTTTCTGGTAGCAACTTTAGGATTCTCTATGTAAAGTATCATGTTATCTGCAAAAAGTGACAACTTTACTTCTTCTTTTCCGATTTGGATTCCTTTTATTTCTTTTTCTTCTCTGATTGCTGAGGCTAAAACTTCCAAAATTATGTTGAATAATAGTGGTGAGAGTGGGCAACCTTGTCTTGTTCCTGATATTAGTGGATATGCTTTCAGTTTTTCACCATTGAGGACGATGTTGGCTGTGGGTTTGTCATATATGGCCTTTATTATGTTGAGGAAAGTTCCCTGTATGCCTACTTTCTGGATGGATTTTATCATAAATGGGTGTTGAATTTTGTCAAAAGCTTTTTCTGCATCTATTGAGATGATCATGTTTTTTCTCCTTCAATTTGTTAATATGGTGTATCCCACTGATTGATAAAAAAAACAAACAAACAAAAAAAACAAATGGGACCTAATGAAACTTAAAAGCTTTTACACAGCAAAGGAAACCATAAACAAGATGAAAAGACCACCCTTAGAATGGGAGAAAATATTTGCAAATGAAGCAGCTGGCAAAGGCTTAATCTCCAAAATTTACAAGCAGCTCAATATCAAAAAAAAAAAAACCAAAAAGCCCAATCCAAAAATGAGCAGAAGACCTAAATAGACATTTCTCCAAAGAAGATATACATATTGCCAACAAACACATGAACGAATGCTCAACGTCATTAATCACTAGAGAAATGCAAATCAAAACTACAATGAAGGGGCATCCCTGGTGGCGCAGTGGTTGAGAGTCCGCCTGCCGATGGGGGGGACACGGGTTCGTTCTGTAGTCTGGGAAGATCCCACATGCCATGGAGTGGCTAGGCCCGTGAGCCATGGCCACTGAGCCTGTGCATCTGGAGCCTGTGCTCTGAAACGGGAGATGCCACAACAGTGAGAGGCCCACATACCACAAAAAAACCCCCAAAACAACCAAAAAAAAACAACTACAATGAAATGTCATCTCACACCGGGCAGAAAGGCCATCATCAAAAAATCTACAAACAATAAATGCTGGAGAGGGTGTGGAGAAAAGGGAACCCTCTTGCAGTCTTGGTGGAAATGTAAATTGATACAGCCGCTATGGAGAACAGTATGTAGGTTCCTTATAAAAGTGAAAATAGAATTACCATATGACCCAGCAATCCCAATACTTGGCATATACCCTGAGAAAACCATAATTCAAAAAGAGTCGTGTACCGAAATGTTCATGCAGCTCTATTTACAATAGCCGGGACATGGAAGCAACCTAAGTGTCCATCAACAGATTAATGGATAAAGAAGATGTGGTACATATATACAATGGAATATCACTCAGCCTTAAAAAGAAACGAAACTGAGTTATTTGTAATGAGGTGGATGGATGTAGAGTCTGTCATACAGTGTGAAGTAAGTCAGAAAGAGAAAAACAAAAACCATATGCTAACACATATATATGGTATCTAAAAAAAAATGGTCATGAAGAACCTAGGGGCAAGACGGGAATAAAGATGCAGACTTACTTGAGAGTGGACTTGAGGATATGGGGAGGTGGAAGCGTAAGCTGCGACAAAGTGAGAGAGTGGCATGGACATATATACACTACCAAATGTAAAATAATTAGCTAGTGGGAAGCAGCCACACAGCACAGGGTGATCAGCTCGGTGCTTTGTGTCCACCTAGAGGGGTGGGATATGGAGGATGGGAGGGAGACACAAGAGGGAGGAGATAGGGGGACATACGTATAGGTATAACTGATTAACTTTGTTATAAAGCAGAAACTTACACACCATTGTAAAGCAATTATACTCCAATAAAGATGTTAAAGAAAAAAAATTCTAAAGAAAAACAAACAAACAAAAAATTGAGGACACATTCTTAGTGCTTCTCCATGGGATCATGCCCAAAGTTATGGAAAGAGAAGGTAAAATTATTAGCATTTATTGAAGATGAGTTCTCATGTAGTGAATATAATTTAATTATAATACTTATATAAAATTAGGCTTTTTAATTGTATCGTTCATTTGTTTAATTATGCTATCTTCTTATGAGAATACCATTTCTGAATTGGAATACCTTTAGATAAATAGAATTGGAAAAAGAATAATACCTTATTTTTAATCTCTGATAAAGTTTTTATTTCCCCTTTCCCTATACAGAATATATGATTTTTTTTTTTTTTTTTTTTTTTGTGGTAAGCGGGCCTCTCACTGTTGTGGCCTCTCCCATTGCGGAGCACAGGCTCCGGACGCGCAGGCTCAGTGGCCATAGTTCACGGGCCCAGCCGCTCCGCGGCATGTGGGATATTCCTGGACTCGGGGCACAAACCCGTGTCCCCTGCATCGGCAGGTGGACTCTCAACCACTGCACCATCAGGGAAGCCCCTAAATATATGATTCTTAAGGAGTTTATCTAATGGGTGTGGGGAGAACACGTTTTTAAAATAAACTTTCTATTATATATGTCAATAAATGCAACTAACAAATATTCAGCTTAAGGTTTTCTGTATTACAGTTTTATAGATTGCTGGTCTTATTTCCTCTGCCTCTGAACCTGAGAAGGTGCATAAAACGTTATAAAGAAACAAAAAATATCACAGCTAATTGTCAAGACCAAACAGGAAGAATGATCAGCATCACTGAAAGCTAAATTTCTAAAGCAACCATCATGTAAACAGAAGTATGATTTTTCCCCATTCTTTTGATAAAGGATTCTTTTCTAACTCTGCCAGAATGTAGGGGTAAAATGTGTGTAGGCAAAAGACCTCTAAATGAAATTAAAGCTGTGTAAAAAATATTTCTTCTTAGATAGACTTATTCTCATATGATATGCTAATATGTAGCTCTAGTGTCATACAACAGCTTGTATCACAGAGAATAACATATAAGTTTTCATTTTCATGTGGAGGGGTGTTATATTCTAATAATATACAAATACAATAAGGGTACATTATCTCTTTTATTCATATGTTTTAATGCACCTAATTTCTCAATCCACATGATGTATATTTAAGAGATGTATTTTCATTTAAGAGAAAATAATATTTATGTAATTAAATTCAAAGAAAGTTAAAACTCCATTCTAGCCTTAGACAATCATATGAGTGAGGTTATGTAGCAATTTTTATTAATGAATAGATATATTCTTGAAGTTCTAAGCAAAGCAAAGAAGTTCAAATGGTAAATTAAACATGTGTTTCCTCTGATGTTCATAAGTTGTCCATATCCATGTAATTTGATGGAGCAATGTATAAGAAAAATGTAAGAGTGTAGCCTAGTTTATGTGTTGCTTGAAAAATGAACAAATCATAGGCAAGTGTCTTTCCAGTTTAAGTCTGAAGTATGAGTGTTATTGGGTCTAAGAGCAAGCTGACAGGCAGAATCTTCTCCCTCAGAGATCACTGGTAGAGCTCTAGCAGGATGAAAAATTGTGCAAGAACGAACTCAAATGAAACTTCAACGGTGCCTAGAGTATAGGAGAAATAACTTTAAATATGCATTTGAAGTTGAAGAATGCAACCAAATCACGCACAGCATGATCTTCTTCACTGGGCAGAAATGTTTTGTGAAACTAAGATCAAAGGATGCCAGATCAGGTTGTGAAATTATGTCGTGAAAGCTAGTAAAGAGAAACTAAGTAAATTAAAAATAGGAACATCCTAATGATCAGAGTGATGTTTTGAATGTGGATATATATATCTACATATGACATGAATCAGTGAAAGGGAATATTCTATTTGCTTAACAAGATTTCATATTCTTTTTTTAATGTAGTACATTACATTACCATTTGAGTAGTGTTGTCCATTTGTCAAAATTATCTCTGGTTCTATAAATAAATACAGTCTCCCAGTGATTGCTGTCTTATATTCACTTTTTAAAACCCGTTAAGTTTTTCTGGTCACAGTCACTTCACTTAATGCTGTGTAGTTGCCTGTAACGAGGTGAGAAAAACGATGAACAGGGTCACTCAGATATTTGTGGAGGCCATTCTGAACACCTGCTGAGAGAACTAGCATATTCTCACACAAAAGGTTTACTAGAGCTGTAACAAAACAGTGGAAGACTAAAGTAAGTCAGTGTACTGTCTAGTGGGGAAGTAATTGAGAAACTACTAATGATGCAGGCTGGTCCTAAAAAATTAGCTGGGCAGTCTCATTCACAGAGTCATAGGGGATTTGCTGTATAATTTGACACACTCAGGTAACAGAATGGGTTCAGTGTGACAAGCAGCCCTCCTGTGGTACTAAACAATCAGTTCACTCACAAATTGACCCGGCTTTCATTTGGAAATAGAGATCAAATCTCACTTCTGAGGAAAGACTGTGACAAGGGTGAAGACAGGTTAGAGGGTTACAATTAAACTATTTGACTATCCACTCAGAGATCAACAGTCACAGGAGTGATGGTGGCATGACATTGAAAATGCAGAATTGCAGCCCTTCAGATTTGTTAAAATGCAGGCAATATGGGAACTTTGAAATACAATGGTGTTGTATTTTCCAGAGCACTAATGCCAAATACATAATAATTGTGGTATCAGTTTAAATGTAACACATTGTCCTTCACTGGCTGATGTAGCCCAAAGCCTTCTGGTTACACACGTACTTCAGAAAAATTGTTTATGGAATTATGCTTCTTAGGTGAAGAGTCTGTCTTCTGCCAAGATTGTGGTTGAGCTGAATGATGCTGATACAGTACACATACATGGAAACTTACTATAATTGTTTGACTGTAGGGATCAACTAGAATTGTACTGAAAGTTTAAAATATAGAAAACTCTGGTCCAGCACTGTGTGAAACAATGATACAAATGATAGAGTTGTTCTATATCTGTGCTGTGTATTACAATAACCACTAGCCCCACGATGGTATTGAACACTTGAAATGTTGTTATCTTGGCAAAACTGAGTTTTTAATGGAGCTTAATTTAATTTTAATTTTAAATATCTATAAATGGCTAGTGACTACTTCTTTGTACACTGTAGCTCTAGACCATAAAATTAAAACAACCAGAAATGAGAAACTTATCTGATGAGGAGTCAAACAGCAACTGTTTAGCAGGAACTTAAATATAAATTTCCATCCTGACCAGAAGCTCGAATTTATTATTATCCAAGTGTTATTTCAGGAGTTCATAAATTCAATCAGAAGCCTAAATACTTCTCATCTTTTGAATGTACCATCCTTAAGGTATCCAAGTGTGGCTCTTTATGGACACATGTTTCCTGAATCTCCAAGAATCAGATCTGCATTCAGAACATCTAAGGATGAAGGGAATTGATGAGGTTCTCTTATTTCTTGGTCTTTATATTGGAAAGGAAAATCTTTCTTAGAAGACACTGCACAAACTTGATTTACATTTTATTTATTTTAACAGTCCCCATGGGCACAACTAGCTGCAGAGGTTAAAGGGAACATGACTATTTGACAATTTCAGACTGATTTGTGGGAGATAGGCTCACCCAACAAGGAAAAAGAGGAAGAATTGTTAAGCAGGGCACCACTGATGGTTTCTAGACATCCTATTAGTCTTGAAGAAAATATCAGCTGGATAGGGAAACGAAAAAGGAAAAAAAGAATACAATGTAATATATGCTTCAATAGAAATATAAAAATATACCAGAGGCCTTTAAAGGTAGGCAATGGTGAAAATCAGCTTTTCAGTATTTGAGTAAAGAGTTTTAAAAGTCAGAGAGCATTGCTTCTTTAGACTGAGGCATATGGTATGTAGTGAGCAGTAGAAAGATATGAATGTAAGGGCTTACTAAGAGTTAAAGTGTCTGAAATATGTATGTCAAGATAAAAATTTGCACATCAAATCAGAAATGGTGGGGAAGTACAGAACAGTTTTCAGTAGAGAATATTATTAGATTACTTATTGATCACCATATTTAATGTATACCAAAGTGTATAATATGGCAAAGTCTTCTCATGTCCACAAATACTAATAACCCCAACCCAGCACCCTATTCTCCTTCCCAGCCATATTTTACTCCATAGCAATTATCACCTCTTAATATATAATGAGCCATATGCAACATGCTTAAGCCCCCACCCCCTCTGCCAAAACCTCCCTGGCTATTTGTTTTACTCTTTACTCCACTACTCTACTCAAGCCACACTAATCTCCTTTATGATCAATACACATGCCAGCCATCTCCCTCCTTGGAGCATTTGCAGTTGCTGTCCATTCTATTTGAAATGCTCTTTCCCTGGATATTGTATCATTTAATTCTTTTCAGGTACTCATCAAGTTTTTCCTGAGAAAAAACATCTTTAAACAATATATTAAATGTTATAGCCACTACCCTCCCTGCTTAGCAAATTCTATATACATTCCTAGACTGCTTTTTACATAGTAGTTTTTCTCATTGAACATATATACTTTGGATAATATTCTAGATGTTATACTATACGAAAATTCCATGAGTGCAGGTATTTTGTCTGTTTTGCTCATTGCTAACAAGTAATGCTAACAGTGCCCATGTTAAGCATATAGCAGATTCTCTGTAAATATTACTTGAAGGAATATATTCTCATTGTGTAACAGCTGTATGCACGTAACTATCTTTCTCTCACTAATAAGGTCCTTCAGATAGGGAGGTATTTTATTTGTTTATTTCAGGCTTAGTTTTCTGTTATATAAGACCCACACAAATAATTAATATGCAAGTTGTATTGGCAGACACTGCAAGCTAGTAATATGTGGGATTATACATGGTCCAGCTATGAGCTTCATTTTGCTCTGATAATATGGACTTAAAAATTAAATTATTAACCAATATTTTAAACAAGTATATTTAAGTTTAAACTCCATATATTTCATAGTAAACCTAAACCTTCTTTCTCTCATGGTAATAATCAATTAATGTCAACTATTAGTTGCATAATCTAGAGAAGACATATACTCACCAGTTAAAAATATCTCCCTTTCCCAACTCACTTTATTCACTTATACTTTGTCTTGCTTTCTCAATATTTTAGTTTGTAACCTCTGGTATAAGTACTGGAAAACTTGAGAAGAATGTAAATATATTATTTTCACTAAGTATTAGAATCTCTTCAAGAAAATTGGTTTTAATTATTTATATTTTAAAATGAAATATAATTATTTGTTGATAGTAGAACTTTATTCACTGTATTAATGTGCATATTTTGATAATATTTATAATTATTTTCTGTTTGTTAATTTAACATATTAGCTAATTCAATATATTAATTAACTTCAGCTCTCTAAATTGATTACATCTAAAATATCACAAAGAGTCCTGCTGTCTTTGATTAGTAAACAGCCTTAAGAAAACCTGGAAAGGAAACACAGGAGCAGAGCAACAGAATTGGGAGGCTGGAAAACACAAACAGAGGTTAATTAACTTGAACTATTCTTCAATATTGGTATTTTTTCAACCCATTTTAGAGGGAACATAATGCTATGACAGTTTTTCAGAGTAAGCTGAAGGAATTCGAAAGTGTGATGAGAAGGTATCTATATGTTTACTGACCCAATGAACTTGAAGGTAGGCCAATCATTTTCCTGGCTCTATTCAAGATTTAGTCTCTATATTAGAAAACTTCTCAGACCCTGACTATACCTCCAGAAAGGTGGAACCATTCAAAGGAATGATTTAAATTTTACTGTGCATCTGCATGTTTAGATGCATGCACAATGTTTGAAATTTTTTGATGCCATTAGTCTAAGAAAGAGCATAAAAGAGTGATTCAGAAGAGGTGATTATATTTATAGGATCAAATGTCCTTGAGAAGGTAAGAGTACATGATTCTAAAGCTTGAGAATGAAGATAGCTTCTGATATGAGTTAGGAGACACAGGAAGGAAAACAGAGGATGTGGATTAGATGCAGGTGGTTTGTTACAATTGGTTCAAAGAAGAGGAGGTCATTACTAAGCAACCAAGTTTATATTTGTTATTAGTATCTATGTAAATAGATACCTATTGTGACATCAATATTTTAGAGAAGTATAAGGTTACATCATCCACTCAGAGTGAGAAGTGAGAAAAAGTGTTGGAGGTTTGAGGGGAAAAGAGATAGTGTGAAAACAGGTGTAGAGTGTGGGCAAGTGCACATTATAATCAAGGACGATAGGATTTATGGGCAGTGTTAAGTTACTATTTGAGATTTTTGGTGTGAATTAGAGTAGGTCACTCAAAATGAATGTGTGATTTCTCCCAGATATAATCAGTTTTGCAGGGGCCAGTGAGGACTAGGCTAACTTTAATATTAATAATCACTAATGATTATTGTACTATGTGTACTAAATACTTTAAATATATACATTCTTTTACAACATCAAATACACAGATAGGTATGAATAATCGATCCAATATCACACATGAAATATAGAGATTGAAATTGGAAAAATATTTGGGTTTATCCAGTGTGAGAGGTGGAGTGAAGGAGGAGCAAGATATTAAGAGTGTGGGGAATGGAGTGATTCCAAGAGCAAGTGAATGATGGAATTTAAGTAGAGAGTGGGATACTACATATCTAGATATCAGATATAGCACAGTTATTAAGAAGATTTTTTCCCTTCAAATAAGTACCTAATGTGAAATACCAAAATGTTATTTGGAGGTGATCCAGTCAAAGGGCAGTGAGACCAGGAATACCACAAAACCAAGGAAAAGAGTGGGAAAAGGGCCATTATCTTCACTCCACAGTGGAAAGAGAGAACGGTGGGAAAAGAGAGGTGATCTTGAATGTGGAGGAATAATTGAGAAATCATCACTAAGTGTTGTATATCAGGTTTCTATTTATTTAAATTTAGAATCACACATCAAATAAGCTATATTTAAAATGAAATATTTAAAAACGTCTTAGTGGTTTTGGAGAGTCATTCAAGATTAAGTTAATTAAATATGGTAGCGTTACATACGAATACCATGAGGCATGTTGATCATAATATATTTGAATGCAGGTGTGCAGATTATCACAAATACCAGATTCTTTCAGAGTTATGGTTCTCCAGTTCACAGTAAGAGAAAACAAGATATGGATATGATGTACTGACAAGCTATGTGGAAGTTTCTTGAGTCAAAGGGAAGGTTGAAAATTTTTAGTGGAGAATATAGAACCCAGGTAGCTCCATATGTTCTTAGAAGTAGAAATAATTCATCAGTTTTGCCTACATTTATCTACTGAATTAAAGACATTTCAACTTTTATTCTATTTTCTACCCCACTTTTCTCAAAATTAATTTTTTTAAATGTATTTATCTAATAGATGGCTAAGCCATGATGGTAAGAGGAAGGTTCTGGTAAAAGAAGCCACCAGGACCCTTCAAAGTTTGGATAGGCTATGTAATGCTGCAGCAACAACTTTAAAATATCAGCGGCTTAATACAACAAAAGTGTATGTTATACTTACATGACCTGTCCAAAGACTTTTGGCAATTGGGTTCCACTAATTCCATTCACGCAAAAGCTAGGATCACAGAAGCTTCACCATCTCATAACACTGCAACTGCAATAGACAACTTTCAGGTTTGTCTTGACAGATGAAGAGAGTATGGATAATCTTGTATTGGCACTTAATTTTATTTGCAAAGAAATACTACATTTTCCATCTACTTATAGATCATTTGTTAACTTGTCTCATGACCTTACTAAACATCAAGAACATTTTCTTGACAAGAGAGATCTTGCTGAGCACCAGTAATGTCTACCACAGACCACTGTAGCTTCTAAGGGAGATCAAATAGAGTGAATTACTGCCTTTGAGAAAGGGGGAATGAACTCTGGGAAACAACTGTTTACTATAGAAATATTATTGAGATTATTGAAATTGAGATTCAAACTTTGTTTGTGATTGACACATAGGACACATTTCTTATATCCATTATAGAGGTGGAAATATAAAGGAAAATAATTTGCCCAATCATTAATGGCATAGCCCATGTCTTATTGAAGTACTTTCGCTGCTCCTTCCTTAGTTAAATAAAGTTCTTTTTAACCCTGAAAGTTCAGGATCAATGGTCCAAATTCTGTTTAGCATTTTCCAAACTCTTTATCTGTTCTCTGCTCTTATTTCATTTGCACATACCTTAACTCTAGCATTAGCACTTGTAACATGATTAGCTGGTATTCCTTATTGTCTTCTAAGATACAATGAAAGTACCTAAAATATATCAGAGTGAATATTGAGATTGAAAGTATATATATTTAATAAAAAGCATTATCAATCTTTTAATTTCAGTGCTTGACTCTGTTACTTGCAGAATGCCTCTGGAATGTTAATTATTTGCACTGTTTTTAGAACTAATCCAATTGTATTCATTTATATAGCTGCAAGTTGACACAAACTGTTCAGATGATATTTATGCCACTGCTTATAAGTATGAAATACATTCCATTTGTTACTGTTTTATTTTAAGAATAAGTGATAAAGGATTTAAAGGTATTTATTTTTTTATTTTTAAACAAACAAATGAAAACTAATAAATCTTGAGTAGATCTTGTAGATTTTTTACAATGTGAATATTATTATTCTTGTATTTATTTTCAATTTTTTCCCTTTCAAATTTACAATTTTATTAGTAAATATAAGGCCTTCTAATCAATAAATAATTTACATAAACCCATACATAATGTCCAATCTAACAGAGAAACATAAAATTGAAATCCTGGCAATACATTGTTACTACAAGAATAGTATATTTAAAATTTAAAATAGGTTTTTATATCAATAGCTAAAGATTCTATGCTGTTAAAAAATAATTACTTTCTGTAAATCCTTGTCCAAGCTATCCTGTAAACATTTGTCTGATCAATACAATACAAAAAAAAAATCTTCAAATAATATATGTCTCATACAATGGACATTTCATCTACTGTAATGGAAGCCCATTCTTTTTTTTTTTTTTTTCTTCAAACAGTTTGAAGAAAGAATCTTAAAATAAAACCTTTATGTAATTGCAAATAATCATTTTCTACATAAGTCCATCTTGTATAGAATACATATATAGTAGATTTGTCAGTCTTTTTTGATCCCTATCCTTTTCACAAATGAGGTTTTATATTGAGCTCTACTGAATATTCTCCATTTATTACAGTTTAGAAAGGTACTTTCTGAACAAAGTATAACATGGTTTATAAATTTTACATATACAACATATTTTTCCCTTTTTGTTTGTTCCCAGGATCCCTACTGACATGTTTTCACTCACTTCAGTTCATCTGTAGTTTTATCATGACCCAGTAATCTTATTTTATCATTGATATAAGGTTAAATCTCTTTTATATTTCTTATCCTAGAAGAATATGTGCTTTCTTTTCAATTTATTTAACTTTGTTTGCTCTAGACCTCTGGGCATATTGATTCAACTAAAAACATATTGATCAACTATCAACAAAAAAGCACTCTCTCAACTTTTCAAAACAACTCTAACACAACATTCTCATTCAATTATTTAAAAAATCTAAGTAATATTTGCATTGTTTACCAAGTTTACATGAATGAAATCGAGCAGGACTCTGTGGGGCCTTCCTGCAGGCAAACCCCCATGACCGCTGCTTCTTGTTTGTAGAAAAACTTTAACCTCCCATCCCTTCCCCAAGTTCCAAAGAGAAAATTTAATCAGAGAAGTATGAAAGTGCAGAAACAAAGGAAATCACTCAAGGAAGACAAAATAATAATAGTTTAGACATAAAACAAAGTAAAAGACCTTTAGTTCCTTTTCCAAGGCTATAGATAATATTATGAGTTATACCTTTAGTTGTTTTGCAGATACTAAAATGCCCACCATATGGAAGAAGTTAACTGCTTGATGACCATGAGCATATAGCTCCCAGGCCTGTGTTTTGATAATGCTAACCCTGTGACTTCACCTGTTACCTTACTAGCAACCAATCAGAAGGATGTACACAAGCTGATCAGGCACCCCATGACCCTCTCTCACACTTTGCCTTTAAAACCCTTCCCTGAAAGTCATCAGGGAGCTTGGGTCTTTTGAGCATTAGCTGCCTGTTTTTCTTGCTTGACCTTGCAGTAAACACTGTACTTTCCTTCACCACAACCTGGTGTCAATACATTGGCTCTGCTGTGCACAGGCTAGTAGACCCAAGTTTAGTTGGGTAACATGAATAATATTTCAGTTATTTTCCCCAAATGCCATTTGTGATCATCTATTAACATTAACCTAAATAAAAATATATTTACATATAATTATATGTATTTTTGGTTTATTTGTATCACTGGTACATAAATTATCATAAACTTACATTTATGCACAGATCCATAAAGAAATCTATAACAATAAGTGCTCCCTAATTAGGAAAAATGATCATAGATAAATCTAAATTTTTTAGCTCAACAAGTTAACAGTTAATGAATTTTATTGTATATGTAAAAAATTGTTTACAAATTATGTTAGTCTTCTCAGGCTGTTATAACAAAATATAGAATAAGTGGCTTAAACAATGGACATTTACTTTCTTACAGTTCTGGAGACTGGAAGTCCAAGAAGTCTAAGAACAAGCTGCAAGCAGATATGGTTTCTGAAGAGAACACTTTCTTAGATTACAGAAAGTCACCTTCTCACTTTATACTCATATGGCCTCTTCTTTGTGGAGAGGGAGAGAGAGGGAAAACACACTCTGGTTTCTCTTCTTTTAAGATGCTAATCCTATCAGATCAGGATGCTACTCTTATGATTTCATTTAATCTTAATTACTTCCTTACTCCAAATACAGGCACACTGGTGGTTAGGGCTTCAATGTATGAATTTTGGAGGGACTCATATTCAGGCCATCACACAAATACTTAAAACTTGCAATAAAGTTGATTAAATAAAATAAGTTATTCTAAAACACAGTATACTTTGAAAAGTAATTATCTATTGTAATTGCACATGAAACTTTTACTCCAATTAAGAAATACTATTTAATTTATAAATTGTGATTCAAATAAAACATTATAAGCATAAACATATGTAGTTTAATGTCATTTTATTATAGTAATCTTATTAAAAAAAAAACCTTATCCTCAGTTCGAAATTATAGCCAGATTTTTTTTTTTCCTTTGTGGTATGCAGGTCTCTCACTGTTGTGGCCTCTCACTGTTGTGGCTTCTCCTGCTGTGGAGCACAGTTTCCAGACGCACAGGCTCAGCAGCCATGGCTCACGGGACCTTCCGCTCCGCAGCATGTGGGATCCTCCTGGACGGGGGCACGAACCCATGTCCCCTGCATCGGCAGGCAGACTCTCAACCACTGCGCCACCAGAGAAGCCCCTATAGCCACATTTTTTGAAAAGCATTTTGACATCTCTACAATAAGTATAGACAAAGATGAATCAACCTATATTTATGATATGAAATTTAAATGTGACTGTACATGACAATATTAAAAACCACACACCAAAGGGTTTAAAGGTCATCTCAAAGTAAAGTGGAATACAACAGACTTTAAATACTTCCTTCAAGATAATTAATCTTATATTTATTAATAGTAGTCCTTGGAAGATTATTTCATAATTAAGAAAAAAGAATTTCAAATTATTTAAAATATGAATTAAATTATTGACTATCAATTGCATTGTGGAAGGAAAGCTAGAATAGTGGTTTCGAATACAAATACATATTTGTATAATTAACAAAATATGGAACTTATATTTGTTTAATAGTCATATGTAATGTTTGAAAGCAGTGGCAATAGAAGATATTATTTGTATAATAAATATACTGGAAGGAAAATAAGTCTACCACCCCCCACCCATATTGCACAACAAAATTGGTTGAGTTAATATACAAGTGATGACAAGAAAAATAGAATTGGAAAGACAATTTATTCTTTCACAAGAAAAGAGACTAATACTACTTTCTAGAAGAAAAAGAAATATAAAAAAGAGAAGATAAAGTCAAATATGAAAGAGTGAAAAAAAGTGAAGAGAGAAACAACAGAGGTTGGAAGCTGAAGGAATGAGAGATCTGGAGAGTTACTATGAGCCACTGTGATTTTTAAAAGATAGATGAGTAAAAAGGATTTTGAGTTTCTTTGAGTTTTCTGTGATATAATTCCCTTTTTCTACCTGCAGAATACAATTATAAAGACATATGTTTCAAATGAACTCCTATTTGCTGTTGGACATGTATGTATGTGCACCTGTGTGTTTTATAGATAACATACTGACATGAGCCTATAAGTGATATCAACACATCCCGGTTTATTTAGGTTACATGACAACAAAGCCAAAAATTCCAGATGGCAGGGAATTGTAGGCAGTACTAAAACTGGATAGAAACAGAGAGAATTTATAATTGGCAGGCCCAAAATAGACCAAGAAAAGCATTATAAAGATGAAAATCCACTGATAGAGCTGCCTATGGTATGGCTCCACCCCTCTCTTTTCCCACCTTTCTTCAGTCCTTTGTTCTGCTGATCTTCTAACATAAATTTAAATAAAGTAACATTGTGGAGGGAGTCTATAAGACACAAAGGCCTGTGCTGATCAGAAAAATGGACATTTCAGAAATTTCTGGACAGATGACTGGGGAGGACAATCCCAACTTATTGGCTCTGCATTAGACCTTTAAAACTTTGGCAAATAGTAAGAGAATGGGAAGGAAGGTAACTCTAAGAATGTTTGAAGTTAAAATTTTCTATCACTTCATTGGAGGGGGCATAAAAGCAAAATTAGTTTGAATCATGGAAAACAGAGAGAATTTGTTTTCTTGTGAGCAGTTTATGGATTTAGATTATTATTTATTACACATGGCTAAAAATTTCCATGTGGTGCATGAGCTATGCTATGAACTAATTAAAAATCATTAAAAACTTAGCATTCATTTTTATGCAAGTGTTTGGAACTTGCTGAATAATTGATTTCAGAGAGCAGGTGTCTTCTCAAAAGTTACTGCTGATTATAGCGATGTCACTGAACTATGATGAGACTGAATTAAAATAATTCTATGGAGTCTTTACAATACTTACCAGAAACAGTAGCCAGAAGAAAGAAAAAGTGAATGAGTGAAGGATTTAAAAACGGCTGAATACTTCAAATCCTCTTGACTTCCTGGAAAATAACTAGAAAGAGAGGTAGAAGCAAGAGATTTTTCAAAACCTTATCGTTGGATCTCTTTATTCTGTTAGCAGAAACTAAGCTCTCTAGCTAGGGAACATAGAAAATTACCATAATTTAAAACTGCTACTGTATGTTCACAAAGTGCCAATGCTAAAGCAAAGTTTGGTCTAATTATGTAGTTTATTTGACAAGCAAAATGTTAAATAAATGAGAGGAAAGCAAAAGAAGAAACACAATATGAAAAGGTGAACACTTTATGCAGGACAGGTTTATCAGCATTTGCTCATTCACTCTTTACCCTACTATCTTGTGTGGCTCTACCTTGTTTCTTTTATATACCTGGTCCCTCAAAGACATTTTTGTCTATTCTACTTTTCATGATAATTGAGCTTTTCCTGTCAAACATTATCTTTGATGGAGACTTTTAACAGTAAGACTGTCAAGAACTTGAAGGGTCTGAGATTTGACCCTACTTCCATAATAGCACGTAGTAGAACCGTTTCATAGATCTTGACAAAAGACACAAGACATCTGTGTCAGAAACCAGGGATTTAATTCCTTTCAGCAGAGCAGGAAGCATGAGGTTGGTGTTCACATCAGTTTCCCTTGTTCTAAAAGGTGATTGCTGTACACACAAAAGGTTTGTGCCACAGCTGAGGAATCTCCAACTTAGGAAACCCTCAACATTGTGAAGGGGATGCTGGCATATCTATCCAATATTTTCTCTGGAAAAATATGTTATCTTTATTGTCTTAGTCAAGTAAAAAATCTGCCCTCTGTCCTGGAGGGAGACATTATATCTGTCTTTCAAAGGTGTGTGCTATACAAACATTCTTGAACAAAACTTAATGTCACTTGACAAGACTTTCCAAAAGGTAAGACACATGAACAACTGTCTCCCAACAGAATCAACCTGCCATGCATGTGAGGGTGGCTAGTGGTGCTTAGAGAAATATTGGATTTCATAAGAAATCTAGAGATTAGGCTTCCTATGTTTGTTTGGCAAGGGTATGTTTCTAAGTAGGCCTTTAAGAGTTTAGAAAATGTAAGCACCCCGTTTTTCATTTGCTTGTGCAAAATAAAAACATTTAATGGTACCCTTATCCATTAATGAAAACAGTATTTCTAGTATAGAACTTAAGGTAATTGGGGGCATCTCAAGTCATCATCAAGGGGTAAGAGGGTAACATTATTCAAAAACCCCTTCTCTTCTGGGAAATTGTAAAGGTCCAGATACTGGAAGAACAGTGAATCTGACTGAAGATGGGTCATGATTCTAATTCCAGTTGGGACATTGTATAGATATCACATCCAGCTATAAACAAATATTGCCTAATTATGCAAGGATTACCTGTAGCAGGAGAACTGTTCTCTGCTTCAGTGGCTGAGCTGAGTGAGGGTGTCTTTTACGGGGAGACATTGAACTTTTACGGGTATGAGTAGATCTTATATGAGGAAGATGATGAAATTACAAGTAGTCAGAATCAACTACTTGGCAATTGTAAAGTCTGAATAAAACAACACTTATACGACAGGCATATGGAAATCACTGTTTAAGAGAATCCAATTTGAAACAATGACTCAAGGCCCAGAAATCTGAAAAGAGAAATTTGCCTGGAAATGAGATAAATTTACAAAGACAATAAGAAGATTCTGATGGAATCAAAAGTGAAGATAGTCTACAAATTGATTTAATTTTTAAACTTTTTAATATTTACACTGTCTTACATTGTTCCTGATAATTATTTGAGGAAACTGGCTACAAAGTCTCAATCCCTCCTTTCTCTCTGTATCTTTCTTTCTTTCTCTGTCCACTTATAAACAAGAATACATATTCAAAGGCCAAAAAGTGGAAAAATACTTTCCTTATAAGACACTAGAGCTGGAGATCACAAGAGCCAACAAATTTGACAATTTCATAAAAGTAAAAGTTGGAAAAAAATCTGTATGAGCAAAAATTAAAATATTAATCTAAATAAAATTTAAATTATGAGAAACACAATTTTCAGTACACTGGGAATCCTGAGAAAGTGTTTGCTACAGATTGATGTTCCTTCAGATCAGGCATTTCTGCACATGAAACATTTACAAATGTAAAACAGGATAGCAATACTCCAAACAAAAATGCTTAAAAAACATCAGTAGGTAATTCAAAAAATGAGAAATGTAAATAAAAAGGAATGAATTCAATTCCATTGCTTATACAAGAAACACAATTTAGAAACAATTTGCCAGAGCAGATGAAGTAGTTTCACAAAGAACTATGATGGATTTTTACAGTTATTCTGGAGGTCATTTTTATAAAGTGAATGAATTTATCATAGTTTTTTGTTTCCTTCTTTCTTTTATTTGTTTCCTTTTAAATGTAATTTAATTTTACTTCATTTTATTTTATGGAGTACGTGAAAGGAGCAGATTTTGTTATATTAATGTTATGGCATTAACACAGTGATGGTGTTTAGTACTTAGTATTAGAAGTACTAGTTGCTTTATTATTACCTATTACATTTTATTTTTATTTTATTTTATTTTATTTTTTTGCGGTACGTGGGCCTCTCACTGTTGTGGCCTCTCCCATTGTGGAACATGGGCTCCGGACGCGTAGGCTCAGCAACCATGGCTCACGGGCCTAGCCGCTCTGCAGCGTGTGGGATCTTCCCAGACCAGGGCACGAACCTGTGTCCCCTGCATCGACAGGCGGACTCCCAACAACTGTGCCACCAGGGAAGCCCTACCTGTTACATTTCAAATGGTCCTTTTGTGTGATCCAAAATATTTAAGAAATTATCGAAGGAGATTCACATGCAGATGGAAAGACATTTTAAAATAATACATATATTTTTATAATACTGCCTAATACAAGGGATGTTTATGGTTTAGAACAATATTCATCATTATATTATCAGTTAGGCAAAATACAGTGCATTCATGTAATGCAATCCCATGACATTAAATTTTGCACCCTTATTTTAACATCTTGGCACCACAATATGTGATTGTTGTAAGATTATAATATTTTACATACATATAAAACACTGTGTGTGTGAGAGAGAGAAACACTATTTCTCCAAATGTCTTCGAGGACAATGGCCTATACACCAGTGATTGAAGAGGAAGTTCAATGAAAGACCAAGGTATAATCAGGGGTAACTTTAGAAGTACATACACACTTCCAGTTTTCAGATACAACTTGATTCTTTCCCTCTTCCTCTGATGGAGCTAACAACTGGCCAAGGGAGCTCAGAAGCAGTACCATCATGATGATTAGGAAATCATTCATTTCATATAAGTTCATCCACACTTATTCCAAATATTCTCATTGCAGGTGGGTAGGCTGCTCCAGCACCATGACTGTAACTACAGGATAATGAAGTACTACCACTGACTTCTTTCTTTATTTAAGATTACTGAACACAGTGCTTGTTTTCTTTTTAAATTTCCCATATTGATTCTTAAATTTATCTAAACCATGTGCATAGAAAATGTATGATTTTGAAAAGCATATCTTCCCCCTAAATTTCTTTGTGTATATAAGAATATCCATTAGATATCTCAGGATGTCTGAAATAATAATTACTTACATATTGACAATTGTTATCTTAACAGGAGGTTCAATATTTCTTTCAATTTTTAAAATTTGTATTATATTTTAGTTAATTATGTAAGGCATATGAGTGCTATGTTAATAAGATAATAAATAGCTTAAAATAATAGCACATCTTTAAACATACCAGAAAGGAAAACTACTAGCACATGAGAATTAACATATATACATTATTGGGATTGACATATATTCACTACTGATACTACGTATAAAATAGATAACTAATGAGAACCTACTGTATAGCACAGGGAACTCTACTCAATGTTCTGTTGTGACCTAAATGGAAAGGAAATCCAAAAAAGAGGAGGTATATGTATACGTATAGCTGATTCACTTTGCTGTACAGTAGAAACTAACACAACATTGTAAAGCAACTATACGCCAATAAAAACTAAAAAAAAAGGAAATAACACTTTGGGAAATTATTTGCAACATATATCACAAAAGTAATATTTTCATTTTTATATAAATAGGGGAATCACACAGGACCTAGAAAATTCATTCATGAATACTAAATTACATATTCAAAATAAGTACATAATCTCAGTCTTATTAGAAATCAAGGAAATACACATATAAATAATGAAATGATGTTGCTCAAATTTCAAATTTTTTAAAAAAAAATACTAATACTCAAATGTATCAGACAGATAAATCTCTCTTACAATCAATACAACTGTATATCATTAAAGGTGGTGGTAGCATTACATAATTAATCAACAATCTTAAGTAGTATGCTTTGAACCAGTATTTTTATTTCTATGATTTTATTTATTTTATATTTAGAAATATTCAACATGATATATGACAAATAATCACCTAAAGTTGTGAGAAATTTTAAACAATATTATGTACTGTTATAGGGATTGGTTAAAATAACAGTTACCTTTATGAGAAGAACAAGCATGTATTGAATATTTTGTATTTTATGGGCAAAGTGTTTGTGTGTGTGTGTGTGTGTGTGTGTGTGTGTAGTTTATTTAATCAGCATAATAATGTATATAGGTAGGCATAAGTGCTGGAGTCATAAGGTTATCCCAAGTTGGTAAGACCCCAAAACTTGTGCTTTTGAGTATCACAAATAGTTCCATTTTTAACTAAGATAAAATGCAATACAATTCTAAAATTTGTTTATAGAAAAATTTAAATAATGTTCACAGCATATCAAATAAAAGTAAATAATTTAAAGTATAGGATGTAAATATAATCCTGTTTGTGTTTATACTCAGAAATATATCAACATATTTTTGTTATTTAATCTTGGATGTACAGAATATGTGGTCTTAAATGTTATTATTATAGTAAAACTCATAATAAGACGACATAGTGTTTAAATTTAGAATTATTATTCAATTTGAATAAAACAATGTATACAATGAATAAAAGAACAAATGCCAAGTAGTATTTGAATCAGGGAAAGCAATTAACAAATAATTTCAACAGTGAATATTTATTCCACTAATAGGGTTAAACATTTGTTTAAATATGATGACCCAGTTTCATTAACATCATCATTGCATGTAAACAGTGTGAATATTCTCACAAATATTGTAGAATTACAAACATTTTTAAACCTCACAGTAGGACTCTGTAATCATGGCAGAAGTTCCTTCTAAAATGAACAGTATTTCTTTCCCAATAGAACCACAAGTACACAAATGAGAATACTATGAATAATCATGGCTTCCATAAAACAGCAGTAATGTTAATTTAGTATAGTTTAAGAATTTTATCTCTTGAGGAAATTTCTGAGACAAAAGAAAGAGTATTTGCCTGGAAGCCATTGCACAGTACAAAAAGTGGGATAAATATTTTAGTATCAGAATCAGAAATGTAGTGTTTGCCAATTTTTTAACCAGCACATTCATTTTTGAAATTTTGTTAACATGAAACTTTTATTGAAATTTAAAACAATATATTCCTTTCGACTTTAGAGAAATGAGACTAGAATATGGCTTTTCATGGAAACTTTACTTTGTTAATTATATATGTGTGAATAAACATAAATTGTATTGGTTAGAATTTTGAAAAGTAAAAAGAAAGTAATTTAAAGGATAAATTGTGTGTCCTTCCTTTCTCTGTTGCAAATTGTTTTCTTTTAAATTCACATGATGTTAAAGAGAGGTTGCTCTTAGAGAAAACATAAATTTAATTATAATACACTGATATAAAAATAGAAATTTGCTAAGCAAGGATTTTTATTGATAAAGTGAATATTAAATTAGAAGATTAATATGTATATTAGTTGAATGCTGAAGAATAGCACCCCTAAGTGGCAAAAGTAATATTTCCTCTTCATTTCATAATAAAGTTATATTTAATCTTTTGTATTATTTCATTATTTTGATCATTTCTTGAAAAACAAAAAACGGAAGTGCACCATTTAGAAAAACAATTTTTTTTTTTTACCACCAACAACTATGAAGGATTTGCAATTTCCCTACTTGTAATCTAATCAATTGGCCTACTACCATTTCTTTGTTGGTGACAGAAGATAGGAAACTCCTGGATCAGAGAAAAAGGATATTATTACTAACAGAAATAGCAATAGATACAGTATCAGCATTGTGGGTTTCATTTTCTGGAGCCTTGATTCCCATAGAGTGATATGAAGAGGATCCCTGCACACTCACTAAGTGGAATTACATAGGAGAAGCCTTGACCTTAGGCAATCCAGACTTTTTGTCCTGTACAGTAAAGCATGCTCACCTTTCATTCTGGAGGGAGACACCTCTATCTTCCAAGTTCTTTACTATAAAAACATCCTCATAAAGATAAGCTACATTAAAGATAATCAGTACCTCTGATCACAAAAAGTGCTGAAAAATTTTCTCCTAACTCCTATAAATTGAAAAAAAAATATCATTAAGATTTTGTATTCTACAATTTAATTCATTAAGTATGAGTCTACCATTTGGGGAAAAATCATTAATATTTAATCAACATATCCATATTTGTTCTAAGTTCATATTTTTAAACTATTACATTTACAGATTTCATAGATAAATACCTTTTATATTTTACATTTATTTTTCATTGTTAGAATATAATAAAAATTTTATAATACATGCATGATGGAAATTTGGCAGAATAATATAAAGCAGACCATAAGACTGGGTGTCAGAATATGTGAAATATTGGCCAACTCCAACATTAACTAAGAATGTGTCCTTTGATAAGTTATAGAATAAAACTGTGTTATTTTATTTATCTATAAAACATGAAAAATAGAATAGATGATCTCTAAGGACCTTTTAACATTAAGAGTTAATAAAAATATAAAGTATGCTGGAAGTTTATGCAAAGATTGCAATTTTCTTTTTTCCCCCAATTTAACTTGTTTCGTTTCAACTCAGTGAAAATGTATTTTTCATAAGTAGACTAGTATGAATACATAAAGGAGGAAAATATGAACATTTTCCTTGAGGAAATTTAATATATGGGGAAACAGAACTGCCATATAATTGTGCAGGTTGTGTATCACATAAAGCTAGACTGTTATGTGAATGGAATTCTCTATAATTGTGCATTATACAACCTGAGAAACTATATAAACCATTCTATATTGGCTTTCTATTTCTGTCTAACAAATTACCATAAACTTAGCAGCTTAAAGCAACACATTTGTTGCCTCACACTTCCTGGTTCAGAAGTCCGTTCCTGGCTTAGCTGGATCATCTATTTCAGGGTTAATTACAGAGCTGCAATTAAAATGTTACTTGGATCATGTTTCCATCAGAAGCTCAATTGAAAAAAGATGTTTTCAAGTTCTGTTGGTTTCTTGGCAGAAATCATCTCCTTGTGGTTGTAGGACAGAGGTCCCCATGTTCTTGCTGTCTGTTGACTGGGGTTCATGCCAAGCTCCTAGAGGTCCCAGTAGTTTCTTGCCATTTGATCTTCTCCATAAGCCCTCTCACAACAGGCAGTTTACTTGTTCAAGACAGCAAAGGAGAAAGTCTTTACATCCATTCTGTTAAGACAGAATCTTCTAAAAAATAACTTACTCCCAAGAGAGTGATACCCCATAAGTTTATACGTGTAGTATAATCTAATCAATGGATGACTTCCTTTCACCTTGGCCATATCTTATTGGTTAGAAGGAAGTCACAGGTCCCACCCATAATCAATGGGAGAGACACAAAACAGGACAATTAACAAGCAGGGATTATTGGGAGAGGGGAGTCAACCTAGAGTCTGCCCATCTCAGAGCCCTAACAGGTAAAAATAGAACTAAAGGAAAAGTACATGTGTTATTGATATTGAGAGTCTGGCAAAATACCCTTGAATATAATAAGTGTGAAATATTGTTGATATTAGTTTAAAGGAAGTTTATATTCATAAAACACAAGGTGGTATGATATAAAAACTGGTCTGATAAGCACATAAAGAATGAAGCTAATATTTTCTTTGATGTTGTGAAAATAAAAAGAGATAGTACATGAAACTAGACTGTTAAATTGACTTGATTAACAACTATAGTAAACATAAAGTTACTGCATATGACAAGCATTGTTATGCTTTCTCTGAGAACACCAAATGTTTTCACGCCCATGATAATAGCTTATGCAGCAACCACAGTGTCTCAAATGAATTGTCAGTATTAGAAAGTACTCTGGTTAAGTGAGAGGCAAAGGTGCAAAGGCAATTCAATGGAAAAAGGATAATCTTTTCAATAAAATATCCTAGAACATTTGTGTGCCCATATCCAAAAAATGAACAGTACAAATTGTAAAATGTAACACTATAGAACTTTTAGAAGAAAACAAATGAGAGAATATATGTGACCACAGCTTCAGTGATCCATTTTTAGATGTAATATTAAAAGTCCAATACATTTTTTTTAAATGAATGCTATCAAAAATACATAAACAATTCAACATAACAAAATTAAAATAAAACCGTTGCCTTAAGAAAGACACTGTTAAAAGAATTAAAAGCAAAGTCACAAAACACAAAATAATATTTGGAACTTCATATATGATAAATAACTCATCCACAATATATAAAGATCTCTCTAAAATAATCAATGAGAAAATAAAAGAAAAATAATAAAATGTGGGCAAAGCATCTGAACAGACTCTTTACAAAAGATATATAATTGGCAAATAAGTATGTAAAAGAGGTCCAATATCATTTATCATTAAGGAAATGTGAATTAAAACCACATTGTGACAAGTACTCACCTATCTGAATGATTAAAATACAAAACACAGACAATAATAAATGCTGATGAAGAGGCAGAGCAAAAGAAATTACCATTACTGGCTATAAGAATGCAAAATGACACATCCTCTTTGGAAGACAGTTTGGTAGTATCTTATGAGTTTGAACATAGACTTATATGACCCAGCAATTGTACTCTTATGTAACAAGAGTATATTGGGAATTATGTTAACAGAAATCCTGTACATGACTGTTTACAACAGCTTTATGCATAATAATTACAAACTGGAAGCAATCAAGATGTTCCTCAACAAATAAATTAATAAACAGTATATCTATACAATGGAATATTATTCAGAAATATAAAGGGACTGAACTATTAATTCACAGACCCATATGGCTGAATTTAATGCAATTTGCTAACAGAAGGAAGCCAGATACAAAAGGATACATATTGTGTTTTCCTTCACACGGTATTCTAGATGAAGCAAAACTATAGAGATGAAAGGAAGATTCAGAACTTCCCTGAAGAGTTGATTGTCTATAAAAGGAATACACAGTGGAATTATTAGGGTGATGAATTGATAACTTCTCTACATTTCTAAAACAGCATACAATTGTTCATCACAAAGAGTGTAGTTTAACACATAAAAATTAAAAGTGCACACAGGATAATGAGGATCACATGATGCAATCTATACTGTCACAGATTAATAGAATTCTCTCACGCATTGATGACATGATCTCATTGAAGGACATGGTGGGAAAGAAGCTGACTTGTATAATTTTGGAATAATGTTGATTTGACTGGAAACTCCAATGCCAAAGGCAAACAGAACTCTGTACTCTAGGTGGTAATTTATTTTTCTCACCTGAGTTGAAATTAACAATTCTGAAAGTACTTTCTGTGAATTAGTGTTGAGAAAAGGAAATAAATGGAGGATGATGAGAGCCAGTTTTCTCACTGTAAGAAAAAAAAAAAACACATTAGGAATAAGCAGTAGAGGAAGATTCAAATAAACGGTCAAAATGCAGTAAAGTCAGAGATATCATTATACATCAATCTTAAGTTTAATATACACACAGATATATAGATGACATGATAATTATAAATATGTGTGTATGTGTGAGTTTTTATATTTAGATATATTTCCTACTTCTGTCTGTTAAGACTGCCTAAAAGCAGTGACACACCAGCAGCAACAAAAATACCCAGAACTCAGATCCTGGTTTCTAAGTACTATCCTACAGTAAACAGAATCATGGTTCATGGAAAAATGGCTGATTCTAGGACTGGTGAAAGGAAAATGCAAGATGAATCTAGAGCGTTTTGTAGTACCAGAAAGCAGGACATTTCCTCAATAAGCAGAGTTGGAAAGGTGAAGAGAATATGAGGACCAACATGAAAGGGTTCCCAATGACCAAAACTTGAAAGATTTGTGCAGTAAAATAAATTTTCTAGTGTTAGGTTATTACATTCTGTTAGTTTTCTATGAATGCTGTGATAACACATATTTAGAGGCTTAAAACAACATAAATCATCTTACAGTTCTGTGGGTCAGAAGTACAACAAAATGCTCATTGGCTGAAAACTGAGGTGTTGGGAAGGTTGTATTATTTTCAGAGACACTAGGGGAAAATCTGTTTCATTGACTTTTCCGAAGTTTTGAGGTCATTCACTTTCCTTGACAAGTGGTCCCTTTCCTCCATTTTCAAAGCCAGCACTGTTGCATTCCAGGGACTATTCTTCCTAAGTCTTATCTTCCTCTGACCGTAGTCAGGAAAAAGTACTCTACTTTTAAGAACTTGTATGAGAGGAATAAACTCACCAAGATAATTCAGGATAATCACTTCTTTTCAAGGTAGTCAACCTTAACCACGTTTGCAAAGTCTCTTTTGTCATGTAAAGTAACGTTCACAGGTTCTAGGAATTAGGACCTGGACTTATTTGGGGAGCCGTTATCCTGCCTATCATTAACATAAAATATAAAATAAATATGCACAATTCCATACTGATATAAATAAATATATAAATACATAGGTGATAAGGGACAGATCTTTCTTATACAAGAATTTCAGATAATAAATGTAGGTATGCCCCACGCTAAGAGGTAGAGTCTTTTGGTGAGCTAGACTAATAGTGACTGATTTCTAAAGAATAAATTATATATAGGAGGAAATAATAACTGTAAAAGCCTGTCAAACCTTAACCAAGTGATCAAATATAACATCATTAGTTGTAAGTCATATTTTTATCATATGCACCCTGATATGATATGTAGAGAAGGCATTTCACCTCTGTGGTAATCTTCCCCGATATTCATAACTCTAACCTAATTGTGAGAGATATGCGAAAAATTCAGATTGAGAGCACTTTACAGAATATCTGACCAGTACTCACCAAAACATTCATGTTCACAAAAAATGAAGAAAGACTGAGAAACTGTCACAGAGCAAAGGAGATGAGGGGGACAATATAACTAAATGCAAAGTGGTATCCTGAAATGGATCATAGTTTCTATTGAAACATACTCTGCCTGTTAAGATAATAACAATAGCTACCACCAATCATGTGCCAGCCATTGCTGAAGCACTTTACATGTTCTAGTTCATTTAATGTTCACGACAATCCAATATATCCCCATTTTATAAATGGGGAAACCCGATCAATGTTATGATACTAACAAAGAGCAGGGTTGGGTTTGTATGTAGGTTGTTTGACTTGGAGGATAGGTGCTCTTTATCGTTTGGCTACACTGCCTCACTCACAAATGAAAGAAATTTGTCCCACTGCTATGGAAGTGTAGCTTACTCCCAGTACATCCCACTCTCCTCTGTCTTCTGGTAAAGGCATTTCCAGCCACAACATCTAACCTGTAATTATTTTTTTCACAACAGCCTTATTGAAAAAGAGTTTGCATAACATAATAATCTCCATTTTTAAAGTATACAGTTCTGTTATTTTAATATATTAACAAACATCTCCACTATCTAATTTTAGAACATTTTAATCCCCCTCAAAAGAAAGTCCATTGAGCTCACATTCATTCACCATGTTCTGTTCCCCACCTCAAGCCTCTGGCAATCTGTAATCTATCTGTGTCTCTATGGATTCCGCAACACTGGACATTTTATAAAAAATATAATCATACAATGTGTGGTGTTGTGCAGTTGGCTTTTTTACTTGGCAAAATGTTTTTAAGATTCATTCATGTCATAATATTAATATTTTACTCAGTTTTTATTGCCAGTTAATATTCCATTGAATGTATATACTATTGAATATTGTTCATTCATTCATCAGTTCATGGACATTTGAATTGTTCCCACTCTGGCTTTTCTGAATAAGACTGTTATTAATATTCATGTACAAGTTTCGTATGCAAATATATTTTAATTTGTCTTGATATATAATTGGAAATTAAATCACTTGGTCATATGGTAACTCTGTTCAACAATTTGTTGAATGGCCAAACTGTTTTTGCCAATATAGCAGTACTAATTTACAGTTCTACCATCAATGTATGAAATTTCCAATTTGTCTACATCCTTGCCCCTATCATTGTACTTTTGATTGTAGCCATGTAGTGGGCACAGAGTGGTATACTATCAAGGGTTTGATTTTCATTTATCTAATGATTAATGATGTTAAGCGTCTTTTAGTTTGCTTATTGGTTATTTGTATACATTCATAGGAGAAATGCCTATTCAAATTCTTTGCTAATTTTTAATAAGGTTAATTGGACTTCTACTGTTGAGCTGTATGACTTCTTTTTATATTCTACATACACATCCATTACCACATATATAATTTGCAAATGTTTTTCTTCCATTCTTTGGGTACCCTTTTCACTCACTTTCTTTTTTTTTTTTTTTTTTGCAGTACGCGGGCCTCTCACTGTTGTGGCCTCTCCTGTTGCGGAACACAGGCTCCGGATGCGCAGGCCCATCGGCCATGGCTCACGGGACTAGCTGCTCCGCGGCATGCGGGATCCTCCCAGACTGGAGCACAAACCCGTGTCCCCTGCATCGGCAGGTGGACTCCCAACCACTGCACCACCAGGGAAGCCCATTCACTCACTTTCTTGATGGTGTTCTTTAAAGCACAAATATGTTTTATTTTGATACTATTGTAAATAAAATTGTTTCTTCATTTCATTTTCAGTTATTCATTACTACTGATAGAAGTCTATTGGTTATGTATATTGATTTTGTATCCTACAAGCTCACTGAACTAACTTATTAGTTCTAGTAAGTTTCATGGATTGCTTATAATTTTCATTATACAAGATCTATCATCTAAAAATAGAGATAATTTTACTTCTTCCTTTCTAATATGGATGCCTTCTTTTATTTGTCTAATTGCCCTGACTAGAACCTTCAGTACAAAGTTAAATACAAGTTAAAGAGAGGACATTTTTGTCTTATTCTTAATCTTTGGGGGAAAGTTTTGACCTTTCACATTAAGTATACTGTTAGCTGTTTTTTTTTTTTTTTTTTTTAATGCCCGTTATGTGGTTGAAGGAGTTCCATTTCATTACTACTTTGCTGGTACTGAATTTTATAAAATGCTTCTTTGTGTATAAGATGATCATGTGGTTTCTGCTTTTTATTATACCAATATATTATATAAATTGATTTTGGGGTGTTAAGACTACCTTGCATATCTAGGATAAATCCCATTTTGTCATTGCCATGGTTCTCCAGAAAAACAGAATCAATAGGATGTGTGCATGTATATAGAGAAGGAGGGAAAAATTTATGCTAAGGAGTTGGTTCATGTGATTTTGGAGGCTGACAAGTCTAAAATCTACAGATTAAGCTGGCAAGCTGGAGACCCAGGGAAGAACTGAAGTTTGAGTCTGAAGGCAATCAGTTGGCATAATTCTCTATCCCTCAGTGGAGGTTAGTCTTTTTTCTATTAAAGCCTTCAATTGATTGGATGAGGCCCATCTGTATTATGGAGGTTAATCTGCTCTACTCACAGTTTACAGATTTAAATGTTAATCTCATTTTTAAAATACCCTCATAGAAATATTTAGAATAATGTTTGACCAAATATCTGGGTATCATAGACAGCCAAGTTGGTACATAATGTTACTCAATGCAGTCAATTTGTATAATACCTTTGTATACGGATTTAGTTTACTAGTATTTGGCAGTAGAGGACATTGTATCTGTATTCATAAGGGATATTGGTTTCCACTGTGTTCTTGTTATGCATTTGTCTGGTTTGATGTCGGAATAATAATGGCCTCACAGAATGAGACATGCTGTGTTCCTTCCTTTTCTATTTTTTGTTAGAGTTTATGAATGGTTAGTATTAATTCCGCCTGAGCTTTTCTTTATGACAGTCGTTTTAATTACCAACTTTATCTCTTTATTTTTTATAGCTCCATTCAAATTTTATAGCTCCATTCAAGATTTCTTTTTTTCTTTTTTAAAATAACATCATTTTTGGTGGTTTGGTTCCTTCGAGGAATTTTCCCATTTCAAATAGCTTATGTACAGGGTTGGCATACAATTGTTCATTGTATTTCCTTATACTACTCTTTATTTCTGTGAATTCAGTAGTTATGACTCATCTTTTATGTATGATGTTTATAATTTGAGTTTTCTTGATTTTTTAAATTTCTCTAATGATTTCCTATTCTCTAATTCATTTATTTGCATTCATTGTTTTTATTTCCTTCCTTCTGTATATTTTAGGTTTCATTTGTTCCTATTCTTCTAGTTTCTTAAGATGAAAGTTTATGTTATTGATTTGAGGTCTTTATTTTTTAATATAGATAGCTACAGGTATAAATTTCCCACTGAGCTCTTATTTAGTTGCATCTAATGTGTTTTGGTATGTTATGCTTTCCTTTAATGTATCACAAAGTATTTTCAAATTTCCCCTGTGCTTTCCTTTGTGTGTGTGTGCTTTCTTTTGACACACCAATTATTTATGAACGTGCTGTTTAATTTCCACATATTTGTGTATTTCTCATGTGTCCTTTTCTTATCAATGTCCAGTTTAATAGCATTTTGGACAGAATATACTTTTATGATTGCAATCCTTTTATTTTTATTGTGATATTTCTGTGACTTAAAAGCTGCCCTCTGTCAAACTCTCTGAATCGTACCTGTGAACATCTCCTTAGTTGATTTCAGGTAAAAAAGAAACATCTAGTCCTTCCTCACAAGAAGAGGTTGGAAAATTACACAGTACTTCAATATCTCCCCTTCAGGATGCTCTGATTCCATCTCTTATTGGCAGAAGGTAGCTGATGGACTACTAGTGACAGAACATTTCAGAGCAAATTTTTTTTCATGTTTTAAATTAATTTTGAATTTGGTAGTAGCATTTTCTTTTCTTTTTAAAATATTTCCTTTTGACTTCAGACTACATAATTTGAATTCCCATAAATATATTATTATCATCATTAAGATTTTCAAAAGGTGTTAGCAGTTTTCATTCCCCTTTAAGGTAGCCAGTATATTACATAAAGAAACCTTTGGAAAATCACTTTTTTAAAGTTTTAGAATAAAGCTTTGGAGAAACTCCTACAATGACCAAAAAAAGGAGGGAAGAGAAATATTATGAGAAAGAGAAAAAAGGAAGAAAGCAAATGGAAAGAAAAGAATCAGAAACTACCTTTATCATAAAGATCAGAAGTTTAAGAAGCCTAAAGTTACCTGCAAAAAGCAAAGAAGTCAAGAATGAGTTATCATGTGAAAGCAACTGGCAAATCATAGACCTGACCTGGAAATATAAATATTTTGTTCAAATTAAAATAGTTTTAATGCTACTGTTTTTGTTTGACTCTAATCTATGGAAAGTTAAAGAGCTAGTTAAGCAAAAAAGTGGTTTTGATCTAATAAATTTTCACATATATAAAAACAAAAAACTTTAGCAATTCAACATTTAAGTAAGTAATTAATCTTGAGCTTGAGGATAAAAAATGATTAAGAAGTATTTATTTCTAGAAGAGCTTAAAGTTTAATATTAGTGTATAGATGCATGTGTAATTATTTTGAAAAATATACTGAGTGCTATTATAAAAGTGTATGAAGTTTTTGTGTGTTTGGTGAACAGATAATTTATTAGCAGTACCTAGATGGGACAATAATCATAAAATGAGGATAGCCAGGTAAATCTGGGTCCAAACATGAGACTAAAATGGTTAAACACAATCAAAGAAATATAAGTGTATAAATAACCAAAATTCTATTGTTTAGAGGAAAAATGTTGATCAGAACAGGGATAATGGTGCACTATCTCCTTATATTAGAGAATATTTGATGGAAATTTTTCATTTGTAAAAAGAAATATAAATACTCAAAACATATCTAGTGAGAAAAGAATGGAAACTTTCTATAAATGGATTGATTAGTTTCAATGAATATTGTAACATTCTCAAAAATTGCATGTCACTTTTCATCTGAGAGTCTCAACATACTTATAGTGATATTAAAAGATGATAAATATGAAGAGGAAGTATAAGTTCAAGTTTATGTAAAAAACTTTTTAATTTTATGGTCCTGTATTTCTGGGAAAATTTTTTTCTTTTTGCTACATCGATATCTGTTCTGTGTTTCATTTTGTTTTGTTTGTTTGCTTTCTCCCCCATGATACTTTTTTAGTTACTCTTTAGGTTAGTGAATTAGTCCTATAAGATATATCAGAACAGCTAATTTATAAAGAGTTATATTGCTTAAAAACAATAAAAATATCAATTGAAGATACTTTCATGTCCCTTTACCACTTATAATTATGCAGAACTTGTGCAGGTTGACCTAGGTATATACCATAATTTTATTTTATGTAAAACTGGATTGTAAAAAAAAGCAATACTTTTTTTTCTATTTTTAATACCTACAGAATTGGGCTTCTTTTACATTTCAGGACCCCGATACTGATGACAACAGAGAGACATGACTTTTTATTATCTGTTTTTTCATGCTTTCCTTCTTAACAAAAGTGATGGGATTTGCTTGAGAGTCTAGATTTATTTATGACATTTATTTTTGCTTAAATGTTTTGGTACATTAACTACAGGATTTATGATTACCTCCACATTCTGTAGCAAATCTGACGTCCATCTTCAACATTGCTCTGTTGAATTAAGCCATTGATTTAAATTATACAGTGTCCATAATCTTTTTCTGAAAGTCCAAATTTGTTTTAGACTTATACTTGTTTGGGTACATAATCACACAATATATGGCTTTGGGGAATAAAAAAACAAGTATATTTAAAGTTCTTACTTTGAATTGACTATGTACATATCCTACCAAAGAAAGTTAGTCTTCATGAGAGCTATCTATAAGCAACCATCTTCTCTCTAATGTCAAGCAACAAGATATATTTCCTCATTAGGTATTTGATCAACACAGAAGGACTTACTTAGACAGTTTATTTCATGATGAGAATAGAAAACTTGCAACTTCTATCATGCATGCACTATATAAAAAGCTACAAAGAGTGTCCCTAGTCAGTTAATTGTATCTAAAGCTTCACAACCTTTGTAGAATGGTTATTTTTAAAGGGTGCATATGGAATCTGCAAGTGACATTGATATTTTCAGGTGTTTCTTTGTTTTCCCATTTAATCCTCAATAATATGCAATAGATTGCTGGGCATTTGGTTAATCAAGTGTTATTGTTGGCCTCTGTTTCAGTGTTTCATTGGGAGGTTTCCATTCTAATCAAAATAAATAAGCTGTTTAATACCAAAAGTGATCTTATAGACTGATCCTAAAAATGTTAAATGAGCAAAATGTCCAACAACTGTTCTGTTCTAATTTAAAATCATTACAGCACTGGAGTCCTGACATGAAACTATTTGTTATAATTTCTATTTGGTTGGTGTATGCTACTTCAGGTATTTCTTCTTTGATTTGACTTTATTTAAAATTATTAACACAATAGTTATAATAGTTACATTTATATTTACAACTTTACTCTGAAAAAATATGGCACAAAGAAAACAATTTCTATTTTACTATTTGATTTCACAGTTGATAAATTTGTACTTGGGTGTTTTAGTAATTAAGTTATGAGTTTTTTAAACAATTTCTATAATTTATCACATTCATTATATATTAACTTTTCCTAGACATGTAAGGACAATGGGACTTTGTTTCTTTTGTAATTCAAATTTATCCTCGCAACACCAAGCAAACAAACAACTACAACAAAAATTTCGTTATCAAGAAAAGATTTTTGAATATTATTTTTTATTTTAACTGTTTAAGATTTCACTATAACTTTCCTTATTTTCATTATTAAGAAGCTAGTTGGAAGAATTTTACCTCTCTTTAACTGCCTAAAGGAATTTACATAGGGAGCCTGGCCCAGGAAGAGAACAACCACCAGAAATGACCACAAATGGGCTAGGTGTAGTAAGCTGAGGGGAGCTCAGCAGGGCCTATTTGTTCCAAGTTCTCTCTGTATCCTGTTGTCTCTGAAAATATTGACAAACCTTTGTTTACCAAACATTTGCTCTTCTCATATTCCTATGAATTTTCTTCCTTCCCTTTGAAGCCCCAGACCCCTACCCCTTTCCCCTAGGTTCAGGATAGCATATAAGCCTCAGTTGCCTGGCTGTCTGGGAGCCTCTCATGTTTGTGTGGGGATTCTGTACATATGAAATCAAATTTTCCCCCTTTACTCTGTCTTATGTCAATTTAATTATTAAACCACCCAAAAGAAACTAAAAGGGTAGAGGACAAATTTTCTTCCCCTACACAAGGACATAAATCTATATTGCTGTATTCAAGCGTGAGGCTAGAGATAAAAAGCTCTGTTCTGGCCCTAAATTCTGATCAAAGAGTTAAACTAGGACTTGTTCTCTGTCAAGGACCACTTTAGCCTTCATTTTCCTTATCTGTGAAATGGAGCTGAAAATATATTCCTTTTTATGCCTTTTTTTTTTCCCTATATATGCCTTTTTTTAGATGTTTGTTTAGAGGAATAACTTAGACAATGAATAAAATTATTTTATTAAATTCAAAGTATTTCCCAGTTATTTATTAATTATAATGACCAATTTTAATTTATGATTATACTAGGCATTCAATAAATTTTTCAAGTCAATCTTCTACCACTTTTTTTTTTAAATAATAGACTATATTATAAAGTAGTTTTAGGTTTTACAGTAAAACTGAGGAAAAAGTACAAAAAGTTACCACACACACATTCCCTCTCTCCACCCTTGGTTTCCTCTATTATTAACATTTTCTATTGCTGTGGTGAATTTGTTACAACTGATGAAACAATATTGATGTTTTCTAATTACCTAAAGCTAATGCTTTACATGAGAATTTGCTCCTTATATTTTACAGTTTTGTCAGTTTTACCAAAAGCATAATGCTATGTATCTATAATTACAAGTACCATGTAGAATAGATTTATTGCCCTACAAACCCCTGTGCTACCCTTATTTACTACCACCACCCAGAAATAACTCTTAGCAAACACTTATCTTTTTACTGTCCCTGTAGTTTTGCCTTTTTGTGAATGTCATATAGTTGGACTCACACAAGAAGGCCACAGCCTTTTTTTACTGGCTTCTTTTACTTAACAATATGTATTTAAGCTTCCTCCATGTATTACTTCATTCTTTATCATTGAATAATATTCCATTGTATGGATTACCACAGTTTGTTTATCCATTCACCTTTAAAAGGAAATCTCAGTTGCTTCCAATTCTTGGTTAATATGTATAAAGCTGCTATAAATATCAGTGTGAAGGTTTTTGTGTGGACATAGTTTTAACACATTTGCGTAAATTTATCTAGGAGTGGATTGCTGGATTTTATAATAAGACTATGTTTCCTTTTCTAAGAAGCTGTTGAACTGTCTTCTAAAGTAGCTTTATTATTTGTATCTTTAGAAGTAAGGAATGAGATTTCCTGTTGCTCCATTTCTCCACCAGCATTTGATGTTCTCAGTGTTTTGGATTTTAGTGCAGTGATATCTCATTGTTTAACTTGCAATTTCCTAATATATATGATATTGACATTGAGAATATTCATGTAGGCTTATTTGCCATCTATGTATCTTCTTTGGTGAGGTGTTTGTTAAGATCCTTTGCCTATGTTTTAATTAGGTTGTTTGTTTTCTTATTGTTGATTTTTAAGTGTTCATGTATATTTTGGATACAAGTACTTTCTCAGAGCTATACATTAAAAGTATTTTCTTCCAGTTTGTGACTGGTCTTCATTCTCTTAACAGTGTCTTTACAGAGCAATGTTGTATCTGAAAACTCACTGTCAAACTCAAGTTCATCTATATTGTCTACTATGTTATATTCTGGAAGTTTTATAGTTTTACATTTACATTTAGGTCTATGATCCACTTTGAGTTTTTTGTTTTGTTTTGTTTTGTTTTTGAGATTGTAACTTTTGCATCTAAGTTCATTTTCTTGCCTTTTGATGCTCAGTTATTTTAGCACCATTGGTTGCAAAGACTCTCCTTTCTCTATTGAAATGCTGTTACTAATTTGTCAAAAATCAATTGACTATATTTGTGTAGGTGTATTTCTGTACTCGATTCCATTCCATTGATCTGATTGTCTACGTTTTCACAAAAAGCACACTGTCTCAATTACTGTAACTTTATAATGTCTTTAAGTAGGGTAGTGTCGGTCCTTGAATTTTATTCTTCTCCTTTAATATTGTATTTCTTATTTTGGGACTTTTTATTTTCCATATAAACTTTAAAATCAATTTGATGATATTCACAAAGTAAAACTTGCTGAGATTTTGACTGGGATTGCCTTGAATTTATAGATCAATTTGGGGAGAACTAATATCTTAATTGTGGATGCTTCTTAACTGTGAAATCTCTCTAATTATTTAGTTTTTTGAGTTTTTACCTCAGTTTTATAGTTTTCCTCATATATATTTTGAGAATACGTTATTAGATTTATATCTAAGAATTTCAACTTTGAGGATGTTAATTAAAAGTTTGTTGTGCTTTTAACTTCAACTGCCAGTTGTTCACTGCTTGTATATAGGAAAGAAATTGATCTTTCTGTATTAACTTCTTGTCCTGCAGCCTTGCTATAATGGCTTATTAGTTTAAGAAGATTTGTGTGTGTGTGTGAAATATCTGGGACTCTGTCCATTGACAATCATGACATCTGTTAATAAAGACAGATTCATTTATTCCTTCACAATCTGTATATATTTATTTCCTATTGTTTTCTTAATGTATTAGATAGAAAATTTATTACAGTGTTGAAATATTGAGTAGAAGTAGTTAGGGAAACATTCTTTCCTTTTTTCTGAGCTTAGTAATAAAGCATCTAGTTTATCACCATTAATTATAATGTAGTAGTTGATTTTTTGTAGATATTTTTATAAACTTGAGGAAATTTGCTTCTATTACCAGTTTGCTGAGATTTTAAAACCACGAATGGGCATTAGATTTTGTCAAATGTTTTTTCTGTATCTATTGATGTAACCATATGACTTTTCTTCTTAGCCTGTTGATATAATATATTGCATTAATTTATTTTTGAATGTTGAACTAGCCTTGTATATTTGGTAAAATACCACATGGTTGTAGTGTGTACTTATTTTTATACATCGTTGGATTTGATTTCCTAATATTTTATTGAGAATTTTGCACCTACTATCATAAGATAGTTTTCCTTTCTTGCAATGTCTAGTTTTGGTATGAGAGTAATGCTGACCTTATAAATGAGTTAGGAAGTGTTCCCTCTGCTTCTGCTTTCTGGAACAGATTATAGAAAATTGTGTATCTTTTGCTCTTTAGTGTCTGGTGGAATTCACCAGTGAAACCATTGGGTCCTGGTGCTTTCTGATTTAGATTGTTATTATTTATATTTAATTTCTTTAATAGACACAGATTTTTTCAGATGATCTATTTGTCCTTGTGAGTTTTGGTAACTTGTATGTTTTAATGAATTGGTATATTTAATTTAAGTTATTGAATTTGTGGCAATAGAGTTGGTCAGCGTATTCCCTTATTACCCATTTACTGCCCTTGGCATCCGCTACTCCATGGTCTTGCTGCCTCAGTATCCGTTTTTGGCCAAGTAGCCTGCATTGACCTTAAACTGACAGTAGCCCCTCATGCAAGCAGAGGCCATAGATAGCAGCCTGCAGTCACAAACAAATGTAAGTTCCTGATATGATTTTCCCAACAGCCCTTGTGATTAACAGTCTCCCATGCCTCCCAACACCTTATTCATATCCACCCCTTTGATAAGACCCCTGTGGGGTTTACCAAAATCCTTGCTCTTTTTGTTTGAATTGACCAGTCTGGTCTTCGTGCTAGACTGCAAAATACTTCCTACAGACCCTAGTAAAGACATATGTCCTAAGTCTTATCTCTGTCTGCACTCTGCCTTGACCTCCTCACGTGGACCTTCTAGGTATGCCAGGACCTATGAGTAATAAACTTCTCTATTTCAAGTCTTTTATGGTCTGTTGTTGAACTGCAACAACACAATATCCAGCACACTGTGTTCCACTTAACGAGTGCTAATTTGACAAATTCACAACAAACTAGCTTTTTGTTTTGTTGATTTTTTCTATTGTTTGCCTGTTTTCAATGTCACTGATATCTGTTCTGAATTTTATTATTTATTTTCATCCACTTCTTTGGATTTAATTTGTTTTTTTTAAATTTTTTCATAATGTGGAAGCTTAGATGATTGGTTTTAGATCTTTCTTCATTCTAATATTGCATTCTATGATGTAAATTTTCCTCTATGTACTACTTTTGCCATATCACACAAATTTTGATAAGTTGTATGTTTATATTAATCAGATAAAAATATTTTAAATTCCACTTAACACATTTTTTTTGACACAGTGTTTTTTAGAAGTGTGATGTTAATCTCAGAATACTTTGGGATTTCTAGCTTTTTCTCTATCATTAATTTCTACTTTAATTCCATGTGGTCTGAGCACATACTTTGTATCATATCTCTTATTTTAAACGTGTTAAAATGTGCTTCATGGTCCAGAAAGTTACACATCTTGGTGAATGTTCAATGTGACCTTGAGAAAAATATGTATTCTGCTGTTCTTTGATGAAATATTCTATAAATGTCAATTAGATGCATTTGGTTTATAATACTGTTCAGTTCAACTATATCCTTACAGATTTTTTGTGTGCTGGTTCTGTTGAAGCATCCAACTATAAGAGTGGATTTGTCTATTTCTCCCTGTAGTTCTATCAGTTTTTGCCTCATGAATTTTGATCTTGATGCTATGTTTTTCCATACATATACATTAAGGATTGTTATATTGTCTTGGAAAATTGACTCTCTTATCATCATACAATGCCCCTCTTTATCCTATAATGAATTCTTTATTAGCCAAACAGTTTATATTTTAAAAATACAAATTTCCTGATATAACCTATATGTGTGTTAAATAGTCATTGAAATATTACAAGATTTTAGAAAACAGGCTAATAAAAGTTTATACTTATTTGCATAGATTACTTCATGAAATAATAAATTTAGTTTGAAACCAGTAGCGAAGGATATCCACAGCTCCAAATTTCAAATTGGGGTATGTATATAAATGTTATTAGTTAAATTAATGATATGAATTAAATTAATGAAGAAAGAAGAAGAAAGAGGAGGGGGGGAAGTTTCTTTCCCTCCAGTATTCCCATTACATATAATTTATACATTTTGTAATTGTCACACAGTTCTTAGATTGTATGTCAGCTTTTTAATTAATTGTTCTTTCTCTTTGCATTGCAGCTTTTGAAGTTTCTATTGACATATCTTCAAGCTCACTGATTAGCTCCTTTGCCATGTCCATTTCTGTTACAGAAGTTTTCATTTCTAGAATTTTCTTTTGATGTTTTCTTAGAACTTCCATCTTTTTACTTTCATTATCCATATGTTCATGCATGTTGTCCAATTTTTGCATTAAAACCCTGAGCATATTAATCATATTTATTTTAAATTTCTGGTGTGATAATTCCAAAAATCTCTGGAATGTCTGAGTTTGGTTCTAAAGCTTGGCTTTTCTCTTCATACTGTGTTTTTTGCCATTTAAATGGCAACCTTGTAAATTGTGTTGAAAACTGGGCATGTTGTACAGAGTAAAAGGAAATGAGGTAGATAGGCCTTTCGTGTGAGATTTTATGTTTATCTGGCTAGGGACCAGATTATGTTTACTGTTTGCTGCAGCTGTGGTGTCAAAGGCTAAACTTTCCTATAGTCTCCATGTTTTAGTCTCCCTTGTTGTCTTTAGGTATACGTAGAGACTCTTTAAATAGGTCTGAGGTTTACAGTTCTTTCAGCAGTAGTCTTCTGTCAAAGCTTATTAGAAGTTTTGAGATTCTCTAAGATATTCCTTGTACACATCAGAAAATATAAGCAAAGGTCCAACACAGTATCTGTGACAAAACTATAGTGAAAAACTATTGGGTTGGCCAAAAAGTTTCTTTGGTTTTTAAGTAAAAATAAAAGACACATTTTTCATTTTCACCAATAACTTTATTGAACAATGTATTCACCATTTCATTCCACTACCTTCTGCCATTTTTCAGGTAACTTCATAATTCCATCTTCCCAAAACTTTTTATCTTTTTGACCAAAGAACTGTTCCAGGTTCCCTTTACAGTCTTCCAGGGAATTGAAATATTTTTCCATTAAGAGAATTTTGTAAAGACCGAAATAAATGGAAATATGAAGGTGCAATATCTGGTGAATATGGCGGATGAATCAGAACTTCCCAGCCAAGCTGTAATAGGTTTTGCCTGGTCATCAAAGAAACGTGTGGTCTCGTGGTATCCTGATGGAAGATTATGCACCTTCTGTGGATTAATTCCAGGCACTTTTCATTGCGTGCTTTCAGTTGGTCTAATTGGGAGCAGTACTTGTTGGAATTAATCATTTTGTTTTCCAGAAGAATCTCATAATAGAGGACTCCCTTCCAATCCCACCATATACACAGCATCACTTACTTTGAATGAAGACCGGTCTTTTGTGTGGTTGATGGTGGTTCATTTCACTTGCCCCACAATCTCTTCTGTTCTACATGATTCTACAGTATCCACTTTCCATGGCCATCACAATTTATTTTTTTTAAAAAAGGAACATTTTTGTTTTGTTTAAGTAGAGAATTGCATGTGGAAATACAGTCAAGACGGTTTCTTTCACTTAAGTTATGTGGAACCCAAACATCAAAGGGACTAACATAACCAAGTTGGTGTAAATGATTTTCAGCACTTGATTTGGATATTTTGAGTATGTCGGCTATCTCCTGCATGGTATAATGTTGATTGTTCTCAATTAATGTCTTGATTTGACTGCTATCAGCTTCAAGTGTACCCAACCATGGATCAACGTCCAGCTAGAAATCACCAGCAAGAAACTTAGCAAACCACTTTTGATATATTCAGTCAGTCACAGCACCTACTCCATATACTGCACAATTTTGTTTTTTGCATTTCAGTTGTGTTTTTACCTTTCTTGAATGTAATAATAAAGCATAATATTCTGAAGATGCTGCTTTTTTTCTTCCATCTTCAATATTAAAATGGCTACACAAAAATTCACCAATTTGGTAAGGTTTTTTCTTTTAATGCATTCTGATATGACAGCTGTCACAATACAATCTAACAAAATTGTTTCCAACGTAATTAAAGACAACTAAACGTTACTAGAGTCATCTTACAGAAAAATACGAACAAATCTTTTGGTCAACCCAATAGTTATCCTGAGTCTTAACTCAGGACTCTTTTCTCCTAATACATAAATTAAATACAGGAGACAGGTAAAAGCATAAGGAATGTGTGAAACCTTTGTATCTATTCTTATAGCTGTGCTGATAAGAACATCTAAGAAGAAAGACACAGTGACTCTGAATGCAGAGCAACTATTAGGGAGAAGGTAGGAAGAAATTAGTTGTGATCAGTGAAATCATAAAAGTGCTTGGGTGCAGTTCTTTCAAATGGGGTAAACTTATCCCCTTTGTCTTTACACAAGATGGATGGAAAGAGAAAAGGGTCACAAATTTCATGAACTCGGCATACTTATATGTGTCACTAAATGAACTAACTGGTATTTGACTGAGAAATCTGAAAAAATAAGGGGGTAGAATAAATATAAAGAATTGAAAAAAAAGAGTATTGCTCTCGGTAAAAGGTAACAATACCTTATTAAAGTTAAAAACGATAGAAAAATGTGCAATATATGTTTGAATAACCTGGTTCCTGACATTCTTAAGAGTAAAGGTTGTTTCATCTCACTTTACACTTTTATTATGCATTTTATCTTAGGGAGTATAGCACAGCTAATTAATGTATCATGATAAATGGAGTTTCTGTATCATTAAAATCCACTTATAAAGAATGAAAAGGGACCTCCATGTGCAAACACAGAAAAAGCTAATCCCTAGATATCAAAGGTTCATCTCCTGCAAAGTGATTTCACTTTGCTCATACATTTAATAGGAGTCATTTATATAAAATTCAGGCAATGGGAGAGAAACTGTAAAAAAAAAAAAAAAAAGTAGTTTTAATTGAGTTATTCAGTGATCAATTCAGGCTTGTCAGATTGTAAGAAGAGAAATTGAGACAGAAATCCTGAGAGAGGATTTCCTACAAAAAAATAAAAGCCTGAGAAAACCAAAATGGATCTTTTCACTGTTCCTAGACTGGGAGGAAACTTGCTAATTGCTATAATTTTTAGAAGAGTGAAACTTTCAGGGACATTATATTATACTTAGATATCCAGTAGCTAGCTCTACAAAATTTTTAATATGCATACTTTAACAATGACCTTTTTTAAGAATATATTTGATACAGAAAAAAAACATAGGGTACAGACAAATGAGATGAATACTTGCAAATTCTAAATTAGAAGTATTTTTTATTAGTCATTATATAAAAGATATTTCCCAGAATTCATGATAGCAAAACTCTAAGATATTTTACTTTAATTAAAGGGAAATTGATTCAAAAGGCAGATTGAATTCTTTGTTAATAAGAGATAAAAGTCTTCAGTTGCCGTACCTGTGTAAGTTTACAAGCTAGAATTTTATTCCCTTAGAAGACACTTGACTTAAAACACACCAGCCATATTGACTAATATGCTAGTCTACATGATACACTTCTCTTATCTTTATTATTATTTCTTATCTAGTCAAAATTTCCTTTCTTAATATTTTAACTACATTTTGAGGTCAAACATAACAATAGAATTCCTTCATAATTGTACAGAAAAGATGATGAAATAGAAAATTCTCTGTTGTGCAAACCTGAATGAAGAAAAAATATGCTATGTCACATGAGATTTTTGTACATTTCTCATAACCACTTTTTAACAGGCATTGATAAACTAGACATGTGAAAGAGAAGAAAATGGGTAAATAATAAGGAATATTTCAAGCTAGAGAAATTTAACTGGTTTAGCCTTATATTTATATCTTTAAAATGGATTAAATTGTATGTAAAAAGTAGGATGTTGTTGATGAATTTGAAAATGCAAATGTAAGACTGAGTAGATATTATCGTAGATAGTTTTCTGCCTTAAGTTATTATGTTACTTCATTATTCTTATCTTAACTGGAAAATATTACACAAAGAGGGTTCACAGACTTTGAAGTCAATGGCTATCTCTAACATACCTTTCAATATGAAAGTTATGTTTATTATACTCCATAGATTAAAAAATAAGTGTGTTATTAAATGAGGAACTCTGCTGCCACTAGACCAAATTTTAAGAAATAACATATCCCTTCATATACACATGAAGTAAATTTTCTAGTTTTTTCCATCTCCTAAGATATCCTGTAAACATATATATGACACATCAGTAAAATCATATTTATGTAAACCCCTATGTCTCTGGTATTGTTTCAAGTAAAATATTCTTTCAAGATGGTAACAGTGGTCTGTTCTCCTATCTTCCTTTTCATTTCAGCCTGGTAGAATCATGTGTTGTTCTCTTAACAAGACATTAACTCCAAACACATTCTTGTTATCCAATTTACTTTTTTAAAAATAAAGGTTATTTAAATCATGATTTAACCAGTTAAGCACTATTTTCTGAGCAATGAACTGTGTACCAGACACTGTCTCAGTCATTGGGGATGCAAAAGAGATAAACTCTATTTCTTGGTAAACGTTGAAGTGAAACTTTACTTTCCATTGTAGAATGTCCATGTTTCTCAATTTTAAAGGGCATAGGTATTGAAATCTGAGATTAAATTAGAAGGAAGTAGTGCTTTAAGGGACAAATTAATCCTGCATATATCTATTTAACATTTTGGATTGCTTTAGTAGACTGTAAGTTTCTTGAAGAGAGGGTCATGGCTTATTATTCTAGTGCCAATCATGGAATACACTGAATATGATGAATGTTTATTGAATAAATGAGTTAATGAAAGAATGAATTAATGAAACTGGCATTATCTTAAGTGAGACAAGAGAAGCATTATCTTAAGCATTATCTTAAGTGAGACAAGGGAAGAAATTATAAAGACAGAATCTTGGTCATATAAAACATAAAATAATATAGTTACATTTAAATTTGTATTATTAAAGGTAAATGTCAAAAGTTCTATACCTTCTGAAAGTTTTAAAATATGATATTAAAATAAAAAACATATTCACTGAAATACAAGTTTCATGAGACAGGATAACTTTTGCTATTGGCCTCTATCAAAACTTCTACCTTTCAGAGATATCTGGAACAAATAGGAGACTATAAATTCTTGTTGAATGAATGGAAGACTGATTGAATGACATGGTATAAATATTCATTGTCTTTTTGAGCTTAAGGGAATTAATATCTTTTAGTAAATTTATAAAATTTCTGTAGCTACTTACAGTGAAGGGCAATGTCTACAGTTGCTTTTGTAAAGAGAGACTTCTTTTAATTCCAAGTATTTACCTTTGCAACATTCAATTTGGAGTTTATATTTATTATTATTTGCTTTTTATATTGGTGCTAAGATATGTATGGCATATATTTCACATCTTGTAGTTATCTTTTGTTTGTTGTATTTTAGTTTCAGTTCCTCGAGTGGACACTTGATAATTAATTGAAAAAAATCCTGAATTTATTCTGTAATGAATAGCTTATATTTTAAAACCCTAATCCACTAATATAGCCTCCACTTATGCTGAAAACTCATTGAAACATGTTCAAGTGTTGAGAAAAGTGATATACTCATATGTATAGATAACTCCATGAAATTATAAATGTATTTTGAAATCTCTAGCAAGGGATTTTAGCAGGTCCAAATTTCAAATTGAGTTAATAAATATGAAGCAGAAGAAGAAGAAGCAAGAGCAGGAGAGGTAGAGGAGCAGGAGGAGGAGGAAGAAGAAGAAGAAGAAGAAGAAGAAGAAGAAGAAGAAGAAGAAGAAGGAGGAGGAGGAGGAGGAGGAGGAGGAGAAGGAGAAGGAGAAGGAGAAGGAGAAGGAGAAGGAGAGGAGAAGGAGAAGGAGAAGGAGAAGGAGAAGGAGAGGAGAAGGAGAAGGAGAAGGAGAAGGAGAAGAAGGAGAAGGAGAAAATGAGAAGGAGAAGAAGGAGAAGGAGAAGGAGGAGAAGGAGAAGAAGGAAGAGGAGGAAGAAAGGGAAGAAGGGAGAGGGGAAGGAAGGAGAGGGGGAAGAGGAGAGGAGTAGAAGGCAGAGGGGGAGGAAGAAGAAGGAGGGAAAGAAGGGGAAATAAAGTCGAAAGCTAGAAGACACGATAGACTTAACAATGGTGTTTTCCCTTTGCTGAGTATTAAATGTTTCCCAGATACAGTTTCTACTTAATTATTTTCATTAGCTGACATTTACTAAAAGCAACAGTTTTTCAAGGCTTACCTTAAAATACAGTTTTTAAATGTATGCGTTTTTATTAATTTATATTACTCAACTGGTAAAGTATTGTTTTCATGGCAAATAAGGAGGGTTATAATAAATGCCAAAATATAATACATGTAATATATAATTGATTATATTTTTATAATGGGGATTTTCCCATACTGTATTCTGGAGTCATAATTTCCCATTTCTCTAACGATACAGAGAAAATGATTTCTAAAAAAATAAAAATTATTAGAGTATAGTTGCTTTTACAATGTTGTGTTAGTCTCTGCTGTACAGCAAAGTGAGTTATACATATACCCCCTCTTTTTAAGATTTCCTTTTCCCATTTAGGTCATCACAGAGCACTGAATAGAGTCTTTCTGGATTTTAAGTTAACATCATTTTAGGCTCCATATTGATTCAAACCATACAAAGCTTAAAATAATAAGCAATCATTAAGTGTTTTGTAAGAGTCATGAACTGAGCTACATGTTGGCTTGGCTCCCTTTTTGGATTTTAATCTACCCAAGGTTGTTACTCTTCTGAATTTTAATTCTAAGCTCCAAATATCAATGATTAATTATATTGAAGATATTATACAAAGTCTGTTTTCTCTGTTGCTTTCCTCAGGGTACATAGTTATGTATCTGTCAAAAAAATAAGCTTATTTAATCACAAACATTCTGCTCTCTGATGCATCTAGAACTGATGAATATTTGAAAAATGGGAATTTTTAAAAACCAACATAAATTACTATAATATAGTTGCATTACATTTTCAATATTTGAATATCTGATTCATGATATTCTTAAAGTAAATTTATTGGTATTTCATTTTGAATCATCATAAGCCTTGCCATTTAGATTGCAAGATATTCAAACTATTTTCTCAACTCTTTATTCATTAATCCTATTGTCCTGTGAAGGCATGAATTTAATGGAAAAAGAACAAAATATTGCTTAATGAATACACTACACAAAAAGGATGAAATGTGATAATACATTATATTAACATCCAATAGTTTTCCAAGCATCATAATAAAATTTTATGGGTGAAAGTTAAAGGTGAACATGTATTTTTAAAGTTTTAAAATAGGCTTTATTTTCTAAAACATTTTTGGTTTACAGAAAAGTTAAGAATGTACAGTGAGTCTCCATATACCACATAGTAAATTTTTTCTATTATTAACAACTTAAAGAAGTATACTACATTTTCTACAATCATACATATGTATATATATATACTTTATACATTAAATGATTTTATAGTGACATTTATTCCCATATTTTGCCATTTGTCATGCTATTTGTCTTTCATCCAATGTGTGAAAGTCCTGCCACAGTGTGAAATTCACCTACTAAATTTTTAGACTTTCCCTTTTTCAAATGTATATATCATTGGTATCAATATTACCTTCCTGGTTTCACAAGTGGGGTGGGAAATGATATGTTATCCATTTATATAGGAAAATTGATTTATCTCTATGGATTATGATAGAATTTTTCAAACTGTGGTCAGGGCAGTCAAAATACTTCAGTGGCATTCTCAGCAAACTCAAATTCTAATCCCTTAAAAACAGCTGTTTTGAAGAAAGAGTAGCAAACCCTGTCTTATAAGAATAGAAGGACTTCAGTCAATTCTTAGTCCTTTTGCATTTGTATGTTTTTATGATTGCTATTAGACACAATACTCAGATATAAGGGCAACCTGATTGTTTGTCCAAAATTGGAACAAATTCTATTCCCCACAATTTGGACTGGATTCAATTGAGAGAGAGGTTTGTGGAAGTGTTGAAACCATAACCCATAATGCCTAATATCCAGTCTAGAGATTTGTGTTAAACTGCATTACACTTTATCAGGTGTGATATAAAAAGGCAGATTTTCCTGCTCCCACTTCTTTTTGGGGAAGAAATAAAAGTGACATCCTTTAAAACCAAGTTATAATATATATCAAGGACAACTAGAAAGGTTTGAAAAGTTCTGTTTTTATCACCACAGATATAGCATTGTTATGATTTGAATACTTTAACTAATGATTAAAAACCAGGTAACTTGAAGCACCTAAAAAAAGACAATGTGTGAAAATAGCAAGAGTGTGTTTTATTTTGGTGAAAAATAATTACTGAACTCTAAAATAAATGTTTTGATTAGAAATATTTTTCTTCAGAAAATTTAGGTGCAAACAGAAATATAACACTTAGAAATGTCCTTGGATAACATTTCCAACTTTTTATTTAATAAGCAAGTTAAACCTGAAATCCCCAGCATGTCCCATCAGTTGAAATCTAACTAGAATGTATCTTGATGCTGTCCCAACACAGCCTTGATCAGTGTTACCATCATCCTCACAAGTAGCAATTGAACACTTTAGTGAGAAGAGACTCCATGGGGAATTTATAAAGTACAGAGAGAGTAAATTTACATTTCTCCTAAACAAATATGCAGAGAAGGCACTAAAAGGTTAAGAAAGTAGTGTTTTTGAGCCCATCAAACACAGTTTGGAATATGGTAATAGATAAGTTTCATTTCTTTAATTTAAGATATTTTAAAATCAAATCTTGTACCACTTTACTATTTAGGATTTGCAAAGCTCAGTTATGATAAAGGGGTGATGCACTTGATAATGTTTATTTTTTTTTAATGTGCCCCCAACAAAGGAAATAACAAATGCTGGAAATAAATGAAAAGATATCATTATCAAAATCATGAAACATAGTGTCTATATTTTTTAATAATAGCAAAAATCATTCAAATTATTGCTGAGTTCAAGTACATATAAACTTCATATAGAAGACCTTTGTCCCTTTCCATTTACCTGATTTAATATGTTTTAAAAGTTTGTACATCAGGGAATGTACTAAACCATATACTCACATGGACAGGGAAAACTGAATATGTTTTCCAAGAGTTGGCTATAAATTCTCCACTCCATCTAAAATGAATATATATATATATATATATATATATATATGTCCTATATATATGTAGGACACTACAATGTTTTCATGATAGAATTTGATAAATTTTAAGTTCAGAAAACCTTCCATATGTATAAAATTTTAAAAATCCAAATCAACCCTTACCTTTATTGTAGCCCACAGTGACAGAAATAGATTATGGTTTAGAATATTTGAGATAAAAATAAACAATAGAAATCTGATTTGAGTTCTCTTCATAAGCAGAATATAGCCTTATTGGAAAGAATATATATGTAAATCTTCTCCTTAAAATAAAAGTTGTGATGTCAATATCAGTTAATTTAACTTATGATCTGTATTCTCTCTATCTCAAAATAAATATATTAATGAGCTCCCAAAAGAAGTATATCAATTGATTACTATATAGAAACAAAGCAACAAATCCATTATAATCTAAAATGATAAATATTTCTAAAAATAGGCTATTTTACAGATTTGTGCAATTAATGAATAATGTATTTTTATTTCTATCGTTAATCATTTTTAGAGTTTTATGTCAAAGAAGCAAAGTTAATAAATTTGTGAAGATAATGCCATTTATGTTATAGAGCTGTCATAAATATAAATATCTACATTTTACATGAGATTTTGATAACATTTCTTTCATAATGTATACCTTTATATATTTCATGATGAAACATTATGTTTGTGCCTCTTGGCTAAAACAAATTTGACATTGATAGTGGCCTAAGGGGAAAAGCAGAATAAAAACAAAAACAAATTTAATTAACAAAGGAACATCTTTTCATTTTATAATCACCAGAGACACATTTTTTTGATATACATGGTTTATATGGTGGGGAATGTTGATTAATAAAGTCTACTGAACAAAAACAAAAGAACAAAGATAAAAAAAAGTCTATAGAGTCGACAAAAGTATTAAACCAATGGTCAGTGATCAGAATCCAAAAAAAAAGATAATAGGTTGCACAAGGTATTTTTTCCCTAAACCATATTAAATATGCAGTCTTTAAAATGCATCATGCTTCATTTTTCTAGTTTTCTCCCTCACCATCTAATAACAGTTTTCTGGTTGCTACAAAACAAACATCCCCCAAATTTGGTGTTTAAAACAACCTTGAAAACACTTTGGAATGGTGGAGTAAGAGCTATAGAATATGCTAGTCCATAAAAGCAGTGATTTTTTTTTTTTTTTTTTTTTAGCTAGGCTCTTTTATTTAAAAAAAAAAACAAGAAACAAACAAACAAAAAAAACAAATGCAGACTGACTCTTCAGTGATAAGATTTGGAATCAGACGCGTCCAAAAGGTCACTTGAGGTCAGGCTGAAGACTGTGCTTCCCCTGGTGGGGACCAGTTGGCAGACACTTCCAGACAAGGCCTTGGTGTCAGCTGAAAGCGCTAGAGTCCCAGGTGATCCCCATTCCCCCAGGCCCAGCGTGCATCCTGAGGACTCGGAACTCTCGCTATTGACAGAACGTACTGTGGAGTTCTCCAGGCCACACACCTCAGGGAGAAAGGAGCCGCACAAAGCTTCTGGTCTGTTCACGGCAGACGTCCCTTCCTGACTCCTTACAGACCCTGGCTTTGACGGTGAAAGGCACATCGCCGTGATACCCGCGTCTGGGGGAAACAAATGCGCAATCACGTGACCTTAACCTGCCTGGCAAAGTTGTAGCTTTGAGCAACTGCTGCTCTGCCGCTGCTTATGCTTTGAAATCTGCCATTAAAGAGAGATGCCGGGCATGAACGGGGCTCATCCTTTTAGCGTTCAGTTGTAAGCATTGGTCGGAGGAATTGAACCACGGTTGTAAATGTGAATGATCTCCGTGCAAAGTCTCTTCCCCTGACTTAAAGGCGACTTTCTCATTTTTTTGTAAATCATTAGGCATTAAGTAGCAGCCAAATACTCTTATTTCTAGCTTTAAGTTATTTACAAGGTCGCAAAAATTGTCGATACTGGTAAAAATTGTCAAAATGAACTTTTTAGAACTCTAGAAATTAACCACAGGCAAACTGAAAGAGTGGTTATTCAAGAAAAATGACTGAATCACAGTAAATACAAATTTCTTGGTGTTTTAACTTTCCCTTTCCCATTTCCCTTACCCCATGCACCCTTGAAATTAACAGTCTTGTAACAAGGATAGCCATCAAAACTAGAAGCTTAACAGCCGTTAGTGAAGGTTTTAGAGTTTGTCAAAAGCCCCATCTCCAGAGATTGTCACTATTTGAACTGGTTGGCAGTTTCCTGAAAACTATCCAGACACAGAGTTTGTCTATATTGTTGTCTGAACTCTCTCACTGAGAAACCCTATCCCTAGAGCATTCATAGAAACATTCAGTGGCAATTCCTTAACATCAAAGCTGCCTGGGGTGGAAATAATAGCTGGGGTAAACAAGAGTCTTGCTAGAAAAATTAGGAAATCTGGAAAATGAGACATTAAAAGGGCATTGAAGGGCTTCCCTGGTGGCGCAGTGGTTGAGAGTCCACCTGCCAATGCACGGGACACGGCTTCGTGCCCCGGTCCAGGAAGATCCCACGTGCCGCGGAGTGGCTGGGCCTGTGAGCCATGGCCGCTGAGCCTGCGCATCCGGAGTCTGTGCTCCACAACAGGAGAGGCCACAACAGTGAGAGGCCCGTGTACCGCAAAAAAAAAAAAAAAAAAAAAAAAGAGGGCATTGAAAAGGTGCAACATATTCCAAGAATCTAAATGGTTATGACTCCCACCTTACCTTAGCCTAGTAATAACAAGAAACTTTCTCCTCCCCATCCGTAGTATGAATAGAGACTTAGTGTGTAACCTGGACTTCTCTCACCATTTGGCAGAACAATGTCAGAATGGATCAGCTAAAACAGAACATTTAAACAAGACTCAAAAGTCAAATAACACAATACAAAAATATTTAAGCTTCAATTGAAAATCAATCATCATAACAAGAATCAAGAATATGTCACAATGGATTTGAAAATAGAGGATCAATTGATGACAAGACTGAGAAAACAGAGACATTAGAAATATCTGAAAAAGATTTTAATGCACCCATTATAAAACCTCTTCAATGAGCAATTATAACATAATTTTTAATAAATTAAATTAAAAAAATAAAAACAACAGAGTCTCTTCAAAGAAATTGAATATATTAAGAAGACCTAAATAGAAATATTACAACTTAAAAATGCAATAACCAAAATAAAAAGCTCAGGTTGAACTCAACAGGAGAATGGAGGTGACAGAGAGGAAGATCATCAATGACAACCAACAAAAATCCCAATGAAATTGAAGATGGAATAATAGAAATTATGCAATTTCAACAGCATAGAAAAGATACACTGAAGAAAGTGAACAAAGTCTCACGGGCTTATAGGAGAATAAAAAAAGATTTAACACTCATAGATTTGAGTTTTTCCTGGCAGGGGAGGTAAAGGAGGAGGAGCTATAAGTGTACTTAAAGAAATAATGGCTGAAAACTCTCCAAATGTTGCAAAAGACATAAACCTACAGATTCAACTTGAGTTAGTTCTAAATAGTATTAAGTCAAATAATCTACATCAAGATACATCATAATTACTTTCTAAAAACTAAGTAGGAAGAATAAATTTCAAAAGCATCAACAGAAAAATGACAGTTTACCTATAGAGTAAAAATAATTTGAAAAAATATTATATTCTGTATCAGAAACCATGGTTGCCAGAAATAATAGGTAAACAATACTATTTTTCATGTGCCACAAGAAAAATCACTGTATATACACAGTATACTCACAATATGCCCACTGAAAATACCCTTCAGGAATAAAGGAGAAATCAAGATACTGTCACATGAAGGAAAACAAAAATAATTTATCACAGACACACCTATCATAAAAGAAGGGCTAAAGAAAGTTCTTTAAACAGAAAGGAAACACTAAAATATGGAATCTTGGAAATCAGGAATGAAGAAAGATCACAGTAAGCAAAACATGAGTAAATAAAATACACATTCCTCCTCTGTGTTTTCTAAATTATGTGTGCTGGTTAAAGTAAAAATTTAACACTGTCTAATGTAGTCCTAAGTGTATGTATGAAGAGGAGCTATTTAAGACATATTGTAAAGTGAGAGACACAAAGGGATATAAAGGGCAATAAGATTTCTATTTTTAACTTGAATGGTGAAAAGAGAACACCAATAGACTGATCAGTTGTGTATAAATAGTGAAATACCTAGAACAACAACTAAAAAAGCTGCATGAAGAGATGCACTAAAAAACACATTCAGTAAATCAAAATGGAATTATAAATATATGCTCATATAATCCACAGATTAAATAGGTCTCTTTTGGTAAAGTTCCATGAGTGCTGTTATTGTTTTCAATTAACCATTCTGGTAGATGTGTAGTGATATGTCCTGATGATTTTAATTTGCCTTTTTATAAGGACAAATGATGTTAGAACTTCTTCATGCATATATTGTCTATTTGTATGTCTTCTTTTATGTGTGTCTACTTAAATTTTTCACCTATTTTTTGGGGTTGGTTTCTCTTTCCTCATTTTTATTGAGTTGTGGACAGTTTTTCTGTAACTCGAAAACCAGTTTTTTGAGAGATGTGATCTGTGAATATTTTTCCCAGTCTGTAGATTGCCAAATTACTTACTTAATGTTGCATTTTGGTAATCAAAATTTTTACTTTTAATGGAGATGTATTCACCAATTTTTTTTTATGCTTGTTTCTTTTGCTTTCCTGTCTAAGCTGCATATGCCCACCCAAAGACACAGAAGTATTGTCTAAAGTTTTTCAATAAAAGTTTTAAGTATTTAGCTTTTTACCTTTAGGTCTGTGAAACAATACAAATTATTTTTCAACAGTGTGAGGCAGAGGTAGATGTTCACTTTTCCCCCAATATTGATATCCAATAATTCCAGTTTCACTTGTTGAAAACACTTTACCTTCCCAATTGGCTACTATGTCAAAACTTAAATGATTGTAATAATGTGTATTTATATCTGGGCACTCTCTTCTGATCCATTGACCAGTTTGTCAGTTCTTCCACTACAACCACTCTATCTTAATTACCTTGGCATTAGTCTGGAGTATGTATTATAAATGTTTCAATTTTGTTCTTTTATAGGATTATTTTTATTTCCATTTCTGTATGAATTTTTTATGTTGCTTGTCATTTTCAAAAATACTCCTAATAGAATTATGATTGAATTAATACATAAAATTGTAGAGATTTGACATTTTAATGTTTAGTTTTCCAATCCATGAACATGCTATATCCATCAAATTAGTTTGGTATTATTTATGTAATTTCAGAAGTGATAAGTCTTCAGCTTTCCAGCCAATATTATTATTTTTATTTTTAATATTATTGATTTAGGGATTTCAATGTATACCATAATTATTCATGATCTACCAGTGTTAACATAGACTTTTAAAAACAATATTAAATAATTTACAGTTCATTTTATTATAAATTCCAAAATATTGTTTTATTTTTCCTCTAAAAAGCTTTATGTAATTTAAAAAGAAAGAGAAGAAATAATGAAAGATAAAAGTACTTATTCCCTTCAATACTCACCCAAACAATTACTATTTTCAATGTTTTGTATTCCTTCTCAGAGATCCAGATTTCAGTCTATTACCAGTTCTTTCAGTATTTCTTTTTGTGGAGATCTGTTAGCAACCAAATTTTTAAGTGTTTTTATTTAATGTAGAAAACATCTTCCATTTCTTTCATCTTGATCTTATTTTTGATGGATATAGAATTCTAGGCTTATAATTTTTATTCTTTTTTTTCATTAAAGTTGTTGTACTGTCTTTTATTCTCCATTATTCCTAAAAAAATTCAGTTGTTTAGGAATTGTTATTCCCCTGTTTGTAATATATTTCACAATCTTTTACAAGATTTTCTCTTCATTTGTGGTTTCAGGATTTAGACTATGATGTACTAAAAACGTTTATTTTTTTTTTCATTTTAGTCTTTCTTGATATTTGGAAAATTGTTGAATTTAATCAGCAAATTTGGAAAATTTGAGGCCATTGTTCCTTTTATCAAATTGACTTACAATATTTTATTAGTTTCAGAGGTATAACATAGTGATTCAATATTTTTATGCATTAAAAAATGATCACCACTATAAGTCTAGGTACCACCTGTCACCACTTAAATTTATTACAGTATTATTGACTGTATTTATTCCCTATGCTGTACATTACCTCCCATGACTTATTTATTTTATACCTGGAAGTTTGTACCTCTTAATTCACTTCACCTATTTTGATTTCCCTACTCTTTTCCACTCTGGCAACCATGTGTTTTTTCTCTGTATCTATGAGTCTGCATCTGTTTTGTTATACTTGTTTGTTTGCTTTGTTTTATAGATTCCACATGTACATGAAATCTTATGATATGTGTTTTTCTCTGTCTGACTTATTTCACTTAACGTAATACCGTTTAGGTACATCCATGTTATTGCAAATGGCAGAATGTCATTCTTTTTATGGCTAATATTCCATTATATATATATATATATATATATATATATATATATATATACACCACATTTCCTTTATTCATTCCTCTATCAATGGACACTTAGTTTGCTTACAAGTCTTGTCTACTATAAATAATGCTGCAATAAACAATGAACACTGGGGTACATATATCTTTTAAATCAATGTTTTATATTCTTCAAATAAATACCCAGAAGTATAATTGCTGGACTGTGAAGTAGCTCTATTTTTAATTTTTTGAGGAAACTCCACACTGTTTTCCATAGTGGCTGTACCAATTTATATCCCCATCAGTGCATGAGGATTTCCTTTTCTTCACATTCTTATGGAAACTTGTTATTATTATATACTTTTTGATGACAGACATTCTGACAAGTTTGAGGTGATATCTCATTGTGGTTTTGATTTTCATTTCCCTGATGATAGTGATGCTGATCATCTTTTCATTGCCTGTTGGCCATCTGTATGTCTTCTTTGGAAAATAAATCTATTCGAATCCTCTGCCAATATTTTAATCATTTTTTTATACTGAGTTACATGAGTTTTTTTTTTTACTATATTTTGGATATTAACTCTTTATCAACTATATCATTTGCAAATATCTTCTCCCATTCAGTAGGCATACTTTTCATTTTGTTGATGGTTTCCTTTGCAGTGCAAAAGCTTTTTAGTTTGATGTGATCCCACTTGTTTATTTTTGCATTGATTACCCTTGCCTGTGGAGATATATCCAAAAAATTACTGTTAAGATCAATGTCAAAGAGCATACTGCCTATGTTTTCTTCTAGGAGTTTTTTGATTCCAAGCCTTATATTTAATTCTTTATTCCATTTTGAGTTTGTTTTAGTATGTGGTGTAAGAAAATATCTAGTTTCATTCTTTTACATGTAGATGTCTAGTTTTGCCAATATCATTTATTGAAGAGACTATCTTTTCCCTATTGTATATTCTTGCCTCCATTGTCATAGATTAATTGCCCGTATAATCTTGGGTTTATTTCTGGGCTCCCTATCTGATTCATTGAATTATGTGTCTACTTTGGACATAACCATACTGTTGTTATTACTACAGCTTTGTGTTATATTTAGAAATTAGGAAGCCTGATATATCCAGCTTTCTTCTTTCTTAAGATTGATTTGACTATTTGAGGTCTTTTGGGTTCCATACAAATTTTAAGATTATTTGTTCTAGTATTATGAAAAATTCCACAGGTATTTTGGTAGGTATTGCATTGAATCTGTAAATTGCTTTAAAAGTAATATGGTCACTTTTATTAACTTTATTTTTATTTTATTTATTTTATTTTTTATTCAGGCATAGCCAAGTTACAATATTATGTGTCAGATGTACAACATAGTGATTCAAATTTTTTAAAAGTTATAATCCAAGTACAGTTATTATAAAATATTGGCTATATTCCCTGTGCTGTAGAATGTACTCTTGTAGCTTATTTATTTTACACCTCTTAATCCGCTACCCCTATCTTGCTCCTCCCCCACTTCTCTCTCCCAACTGGTGACCGCTAGTCTGTTCTCTATATTTGTGAATCTGTTTTGTTTTTGTTATATTTACTAGTTTGTTTTATTTTTTAGATTTCACACATAAGTGATATCATACAGTATTTGTCTTTCTCTGTCTGACTTATTTCACTAAGTATAATACCCTCTAAGTCCGTCCATGTTGTCTTAAGTGGCAGAATTTCATTCTGCTGTATGGCTGAGTAATATTCCATTGTTTATATATATCATATATACTTTATCCATCTCTCTGTTGATGGACATTTTATTTTTTGTGTTTCTATTATAGATTTTTGTTTTGTGGTTACTATGAGAATTATATATATCAACCTTTATATATATTTGCTTATTTTAAGCTGATAAGCCACTTAAATATGAATGTATTCTAAAAGAAGTCCATTTTTACTATCCCCCACTCACTTATTATATTTTTGATGTCATATTTTACATCTTTTAACTTTATGTAACACTTAATGACATGTTGCAGTTGTAGTTGATTTAAGACTTTTGTCTTTTAACCTTCTATTAACATTTTAATTGGCTGATATACTACTTTTTCTATATATTTGCCTTTATCAAATATAAAGATTTATATTTGCCTTGATTTTTTCTTCCATATATTTTCTTATGGCCATTGTTTTTTTTAAGATATTTCTCTCCCTTATTCTCTTTTTCTTCTTCTTCATGACACTAATTACGTGTACATTTGATTTTCTTTTATCTTCCACATATACCTGAGACTGTTCATATACATATTTCAGCTATCTCTCTTTCCCTTTATTCTTCAGAGTGATTGTGGTGCATTGTAGTGCCATCAGATTCATTGACTTTTTCTTCTGTTACCTACTGTTATTTACTTATGCTTCTCAAGTAAATCATATTGTATTTATTTTTAATTCTATAACTACCATTAGTTTCCTCTTTGTCAGATGAATTCTCTATCTTTTCATTTATAGTGTGCAAGCATTCCTTTACCTGTAGGCATAGTAATAAGAATTACTTTCAATTATTTTTTTTCCTAATTCCAACATGTAAGTTATTATAATGTTGATGTCCATAACTGTCCATAATTGTCTTGAGAAAGGGTCACATTTACTTGATTATTCCATTGCTGTTATTTTATATCAAGTAGTTTTGGGTTATACCCTGATTTGATCAAAACTTTAAGCTGTACCTCTTAAGTGGCTTCTCAAATCATTTGATATGATTTGATTTGCATTTGCCCTGCATATGAGTGGGATCGTCAAGGATTAGGAAGTGTTTATACATATAATATGAGCCTACTTCACTTTTGTTCTCTCTCTCTCCTTTTTTTTTTTTTTTTTCTATGATTCCCTCCTCACTTTCCAGTATCTTCAGTTTCTCTTAAATTTATCATCAGGTTCATGAGTCTGGAAAGACTACTTGTTCTATCAAATTGTTCTATCAAAGTTTCCTATACTGTATGCATGTATATAAGGTATGTACATATATTTAGGCAAAATGCCAGAAAAATGGGAAAATAATTCCATGTTATTCTTCTCATCTAAGTTTTCACTTCCTTCCAAAATCTGATTTTTTCAACTCCCTGTTAGTAGTTGTTTCCACATTATTTCCAGAGCTTATAGTGGTTAATCATGGGAGTCATGGTGCAGTGAGAACTTACTCTGTCCTGCAATATTCAGAGTTCTGATCATGTATTTTTGCCTTATTGTATACTTAGTAATTTTTTGTTGAATGTGCAACACTGTGGTATGTTTAAAGACAATTTTATATTCTAGATGATGTTTTATTATTTTAGCATAATTTACTTCTGACTTTGGCATAGAGTATATTAAGGATATATGACCTCAACCAAATCAGAGATTGAACTGATTTGAGCCTACACTTAGTCTTTGTGGAACTGGTACATTACTGGTTTGTCTTAAGCTGTAGCCCTTTTGTGTCCCACCTGGAACTTTGTTGTTTGTTAGAGTCTCTCCGTCTTGGTTGGCCTGAACTCCATTAGTGTTCCCCACTTTGTTGAAAATGTTGGACGTGTGCTAATTTTCTCAGACATTTAACTGCTACTTTCTATTTAGCTCCTCAGCCTCAGTCCCAGACATACTGGAGGAAAGAAAGTAGAACTGTGACTATCTTGCTCACCTTTCAAAATTTCTATTACACCTTTTCTTTAGTGGCATCAAAGAGAGATAACTTCACTATTTGTTTTCTATTGTTTCCAGTTTTTCTCACCTAGACAATTTCTTCAAAACAACCTATATTTTTATTTCTAGAAGTTTAAATTAATTAAAATAATTGAGAATTAATTATTTTAAAACAAAATGGATTGGCAATAGGTAAAATTATTGACAGCAATAATATATACCACATTATAAAACTTATGTGACAGTATCATTATTATTATTATTATTATTGCATTTTTCAATTCCCTTGGATTTTATTTTGGGGTAGGTGCTTGCCAGACTGAAATAAAATGATTCTGAATACTTTTAATAATTTTAGGTTCAGTGAAGCCAAAATCATGTAATCTTTCACCTCTTACCAATTAATGCCATTTAATAGTAAACGCTGTATGCTGAAAAAGGTAAGTAGGTGGTTTATATTTTTAACAGATATATATATATATATATATATATATCTAAATTATATTATTCAAGTATAATAACAAAACCAATTACTCTATCTGATAAGATATAATTTTAAAATAAACTCAGTGGAAAACTTTTATTATTGCCCAAAGCAGTAGTTCTGAACACATTTTTTAGTCAGGTAAAAGTCTGCAAATCTGAAAGGACAGAGAAAATCTTTTTGAAATGTTTCAAATATTCATTGTTAATATCACTTATGCTTTCTTTATAAATTATTTAAAAGTCATATTTTATGAAATACTGTATTAAAGAAAATCTTAATGCCTAGTCTAGTCTATATCTTTAAGCAATAATAAAGTGATGTAAAATTATGCTCACAATTTTTGCCAAGTACATTATGCTAAAATTTTATTTTAAAAATTCAAAAAAATTATTCAGGATGACAATTCAACATTTGTCAGTTCTAAAGATATGTGACCTTAATTGAATCCTAGATGAAGTCAAGCATCAAGTAGAAATTATTAGACTGAGAATTAGGAAAACTTTATCATACATCTTATTTGGGTAAGTCACTGCAATTTTCTGAGTCTCCAATGTAAGATATAATTTGATTAAATTATCACTTAAGATGCAAATTATTTACTAAATTATGAAATCACATCTGTAGAATAGTTTTTACTGAAAATGACCAGCTTCAGTTTCTTTATATGTCAAAAGAAATAAAGTGTCATTAAAGCTATTTCCCATTGATCATCAAGACCAATGACCACAATTGTTCATTAACCCTCTAACTTCACTATTGTGGCAGAGCATGAAGAACAAAAACTGAACAGGGCCAGTCACAATTTCAAGTTCAACAGACATATTGTTCACATGTGGAAGTATTGGTCCGTTATGAACTAATGCCTTCAAAGAAGGATGGTCCATGTTTTGGAAATGTCATGAAAGTATAATAGTGTCATGATGAAAGAAAAAATTCCTACATTTATTCAATGATAAAATTATTTAAGTTTAATAAGAAAGAACACCACATAATTGCCAGTAGTTCAGGGAACATACTGCATCTTCCTGTACAGCTGTCTCATCACACGCTGTTCTATTCTAGCTGGTGCCATACTTGAATGGCAGTAGGTTATTCTGCCTATTCTGCCATAGGAATTCAGTAGGTCATTCCATCCTTCTAGAAAGCCAGCTACTTGTGTCAAAAAATGGTTAATTTCCATTTCCCTAAGAAGCCAGTAAAAGCATTAACAGCAGTGTAAATACATATGTCTGATTGATGTTCTTTTAGGCATAGGAACTGCTTGACTGCTATTGACTGTAAGAATTTATTGGCCCCTCAGGACCATCCATTAAAAGGATTTTTCATAAACATATCTAATATAAACTTATTTTAGATAAAATTGTGAACAAAATATTTTTGAAACTAGACAAGATAATGCTGAATTATGTTTAGAAAAATAAGCAAAATATATATATTTGCAGTATAAGGTAAAGATAAATTACACCAATCAATGAAATTATACTCAATTTCACTGATCAGTAGAGGAAAATATTTAAAAAATACAATTAGATATGATTTTTCATGTACCAGTTTGGAGTGCTTGGAGTATAAGTTGATGATCCTCTATGCAAAGGGAATTAAAACTTCTATGAAATTATTTTAATGTATGTGTGAATATAATTATATGTGAAAATATGATGCATAAATAAAGATACTTATTGCAGGTCTGTTTGTAATTGCATATTATTCAGAAAGGACAAAATTGACTATCAGGGAGAGACCTTTAAAACTAATTGTATAGATGAGATTTGAACATCTAGGGCCTGCCTGTTTTTCTACATAACAATTTATGGAACACAAACACATCAATTTATTTACATACTGTCTATGACTGTTTTCATGCTACAATGATGTTGTTGAGTAGCTGTGACAAAGACCATTTAACCCACAAAGTCTAAAATATTTAGTAGCTGATCATTTGTGTAAAGGTCTGTAGACCACAGCTATAGATTCATATCCTAGGCTACTATGCAGCACATCTAGGTAATAAATGACGTCTAAACATCTTGAGATTGATCAATCTCCACGAGATATTGTGAGAAAGAAAAATGAAAAGAATGCACATAATACAACAATATATATTTTCATATCACATTATTTGCTTATATATAATACATAAATGTATATATCTGTTGACTTCCAATTTTATACAAAATCATCTCTATTACATATTAAAAAAAATTAAACTAAATGTGCCTTATTCATAAAATAATAAAATGGTTGATAATTAAGATATATATATTTTTTAATATTAGGATGTGTAATTTTCTGTATTATTGACTTGTTCTTTCTGTTTTATCTCATTTTGGTAAAGCTAAATCCTGGGCACATTCAGGCTATTTGTCTGTTGCATGATCAATAAGATTCCCATAGCCCATAGATATAAAGAGTTTTCACGTGCATACATTGTACTGCTTACGTTGTAACAGGAGAAATTTAAGAAATATGATTCTCAGTTGTTCATAATATTGTTATAAACATGTATCTCCTGGTAAAGCAAAAAGTAAGTTTTTTGTGTACAATATGGTTACTTTATTCATTATAAAGATATGGTACACAAGCATATCTAGGGATTTCTTATTTAATACCAAGTTCAAAATTGCTTACAAAAATACAAGCATTTAACCAAAAAGGAGAATCTACTGTTTATCTGTGTACAAATGAAGATTGCTGCTTAAAAATAATTTTTCTCCCTTTCCTTTTCTTGCCTCTTTATCTGAGTTTTCATTATTTCTCTCCATTTGTTTCTACCTCATTGATTATCTAAGATCATTTTCACATATACAAGGATAACAAATCTATAAATGTGTGTATGTGTCTGTGTGTGCAATATGTGTGTCTACATAAGTTCATTTAGTAAGTTTATATAACATTAGAATATAGACTTACAATAAATTAAATTATAAAATTATGAGAAATTTTTCCAACAATGTTTGAGAATAATAATTACAGAGCTTATTCTATTCCATTCATACCATCCTCAGAAAGAGGATATAAAGCTAGTCTACCAGCAGACACATTAACAATTAGTGATTGTCATATCTTAGTTATTCCTCTGGTTTCTATATTCCATTTTAATTGGGATAATTATTTCCAAAATTATAAGTTAAAGAGTTTCTTTTTAAGATTCAGTTTTAATAATTACCTTGTTTTTATATCAAAGTCCTCAAGAATAATATCCATATGTCCCAGTATATTTAGGCTCTTATAACAAAAAATACCTTAGACTGGGTAGCTTAAACAACAAACATGCATTTCACACAATTCCAGAGTCTGGGAAGTACAAGGTCAAGGCACTAGCAGACTCCTTGTCTGGTGAGAGCTTCCTTCCTGGTTCATAGATGGCTGTCTTTTCACTGTGTCCTCACATAGGGTCTCTTTCATAAGGGCACTCACTAATCCCACTCATGAGGGCTTCACCTACGTGACTTAATCATCTTCCAAAGGCCCCCACCTCCAATACCATCACATGGGGAGTTAGTTCTAACATATAAACATTGGGGTGACATAAATATTACTGGCCATGCTCTTAAATTCTCAGGAATCATTACTTAGAGTCTTGAATGGTGACTATAAATAATATTTCCTATTTTGGGGTTTTGATGTTCCAATGTTTGGAAAAATGAAGGCTTGGAAAATTACTTGGCAAAGATAAAGAGTTACACAATTTTATTATTGCCATTGTATTTACCTTTTCCTAAGCCAGATTAGTGTGAAGCTGATCCTAAGTGAAACTCAGAGACAAAAATAATACATTTCTTTTTAGGTAAATTTATATTTTTCTAAAACAAAACCAAATACCCCCAAACACTATCAAATAATACTTAGTATGTTAGTTAATGCTGTTCATATAAAATATAATGCTGTTCATACATAAGAGTAAAAGAAATGCCAGTTAGAGAAAGTAAATTCAAGTTCTTTACACCCCATAAATGCAGTATTAAGCATTGGTAGTTATGTGGGTTAAGGTTTAATACAAGAGAAAAAATAATCCTCAGTAATTTAAGCCATGGATAATTAAATATAGTGATTGTAACATCTTTTGAAGACTGGATCAGAAGCAAGAGGACAGGCATTGGGCTTTTGTTTTCAAGATCCCATCAGTGAGCTTGCTGTCTAGTACTAAGGAGTCACTGCCATCACCCTCACCATGGCCACTACCACAACTTCCTCACACCTGCAACACACATGAATGGACGGTTTAGCTGCTACAAACACTCTCATTTGGGGGATTTGTGAACAACAACTGCCATGAACACAGAGGTGTCTTCTGTTTAATTTCTGCCATCCAAATCTTATCCAACTGCCTCTAATTGGTGTAGCTTCGTTCGGCTACAATAGATTCCAGGAAAGTTTATTTTAGCGTTCTCCTGGTAGAACAGGATGAGAGAACAAATAACAGTATCCACTTCAGTAGTTAATAGGATTTAATCCAACATTTTATCTTTTATTATAAATGTCCCAGAAAGTAGGCAATCCCACACAGTTTCTCTATATATCAATTGCAAATCTTCAATGTTTAAATCATTAAAGAGTGTTTCTGTGGTGTTTTTGACAATGAGAACTAAAATCTTAATGTACATAAAAGTATCAGAAATATTTCTAGCATCTTACTTGTTTCCAAGTGTTATAATGGGCCTAAAGCTAACAAAACAAAACAAAAATCAAAACACCAGTTATGTAGCCATTTCTCTTTATGTAATTCTAAACAATAGTTCATGCTTTGTGATTGACTAGAGATGATGTACAGTTCCTTCAATTTAGCTTTTTTCAGAACCATGGTCAAATAATGCATAATGTTTTATCTTCTAAATTTTTACTTTTTCAAAAAAATACTTTATCTTCCAAGTTTTATCAGTCTGAACATAACAGAAATACTCCATGTGATTAAACAGCTAAAATGTTTTCCCTTTAACCTCTTTGAATTTTTAGCATTTTAAGGCAGAGTTAATAATGTAAATACATGGTTTTATTCTATATTATATGTCTATTTAGCTTGAATGAAAGGGATTAGTAGTAATGTTATCAGTAGCACATATAGTTCATATAGTATGAAAAGAGTAACTTAGTTGCTTTATAATAAATATTTCTTTCCTCCAAAAAATTACACATAGGCAAAATATTTAAAACAAAAATGTATATGTATTGAATGTGTGCAGTTTTTTTTTTCCCTCATGACAGGGAAAAATCTAGTCAACCAATATGCATTTAAAACATTAAAACTGATCACATTTTCCATGCATTGTTTTTTTTTTCCCTTTTTTCAGAACAAATATACCTCAAATAATTGATAAGAAAATAGGTAGTTGGGTTATAGAAACAGACACAAATAGGTCACAACTTCCTAAATTGTACAGAAAAGCTTAGCATAAGGTCTATACCATTGACCTTCTTCAGCAGATCTTTATAACTGAGTAATTCTTCTACCATAAGGGTGAAGTAGCTGGATTATACTCATGGGAGGTAATGTAATCTCTGTTCAGATTTTGCTTGGAATCATACATCACTAATTGACTAAATTAGGAATAAAATGCAATGATTGAGCTTACTGATATTTCACTTACTGATATTTCAATATCATCTTTTTGGTAATAATCAGCTATAATTTTGAAGCCAGTGAACACTCTTCTGTCAATTCAAGCTACTGCCATGGGAGTAATTCATTCTCCTTCTATATTTATATTATATCACGACTCAGAAATTACACCAAAGACCTATAGAAATCTATTTTTATGTATTTTTAGCTTTATATCTATTAAAATCACAGTTATATCATCAAACTCTCCAAATAAAACACAAAATTTGAGATTAAAATATTAAACTTGAAATATAAATTTGAATTGAAATGTCACTTATATCTGGTCTCTAGGAGGGATACATGTGATTTTAGCAACTCACCAAAACTATTTATAAGATTTAATATACCTATCTCACTCAATCCATATGATGAAAAGGTTAGTAAGGACCACTTAGCAAACATGATATGTTGCTGGTTTATCCTTTAAATTGTACAAAAATTAATATGCCCACATTCTATTCTTCATTTTTTACTTAAGAACATTGAGAAGCAATGTAAAGTAACTAGACAATATCAGAAGTGCTCATAATAGTGAAAAATAAATATCAAACTCGTCCATAAAATGTCAAAGGTCCTTGGCTTTATTTTTCACCTCAATAACCAGTTGGCTTTATTTTTCACCTCAATAACCAATTAGCAAAAGAAATAGACCATGTTTGAGTAGGCCATATATGAGACAAATGCAATTATAAATTTTAATTTGTACATCAATAATATAATTTATAAAATTATAAATTTTAATTTGTAAATCAATAATAATAATTTGTACATCAATAATAAAGAGTAAAATTAAGCTTTGCTCATGATTTCTTTCTAAATAGAGACATATTTGATTTAATTCTTTCTTGAAGTCTGTTATCTCATCCCTGAGTTTTTTTCTACTTTTTTTCTCTTGTGTTATTTCATGTTTTTTTTTATCATTTTACTAACATCTTCACCCATTTGCTGTAGAAGCTAATAGTTTTATATCAGTTCTGTGAGCAGATCTTTTTCTAGCAAATCTTCATATTCTATAGTGAAGTAATGCTGTTCTATTTTGTTAAAAAAAGGTTGTGGGATTTAACCTCAATTCTTTTATGTTGTTTATTTTTGTGTGTGAAACTAGTCTTCTTGAGTGTTTACAATGAAACTTTTTCAGGAAAGCTATTCTGAGTTCACAGAATATCCTCTTCAGTCTTTTTTTTTTTTTTTTTTTTACTTTATTTTCCCCAAATTTAGTGGCTTGTTCCAAAATCTAAGGTCCCCAAAATCAGATTCCCTCGTTCTATATCCTCCTCCACTATCCTTTCTTTTGTGTCTGTTTTTCCTGTCATACTCAGTTTTGTTGGCAGCCCAATACCTTCTCCTTACTTGGTGTTCCTACACTGGAAAAGAGCTCTGCCAACTCAGTTTTCAGGGATTCTAGGAGCTAGACTGCTCCTCTAGTTCCTGTCACAAACTTCGCTGTCAGATGCTATTTGAATAGGAAAAAAAACACTCCCTACTCACTAGTTTGGGATCCCAGGTCTCTGGTCTGTCAGGCCCTCTCTTACCTCCCTCTACTCTGCTTTGTTTAGACATGGATAACACACATGTCTTGTAGCTATTGCTCTTTGGGGTGTTACTTTGGATGACTTGTCACCTAGTTTATTGTGAACACTGTTGATGAATTCAGATTTTGCTGCTTAATTGCTCTGTCTGATTTTAGGTCGGGGTTTGCACAGAGTAAAAAGTTATAGCTAGGGACTTCCCTGGTGGTCCAGTGGTAAAGAATCCACCTTCCAATGCAGCGGATGTGGGTTTGATCCCTGGTCTGGGAACTAAGGTCCCACATGTCACATGGCAACTAAACCAGTGTGCCACAACAGGTGAGCTCTTGCACCTCAGTGAGGGAGCCTGCATGTCACAAGCTACAGAACCCATGAGCTCTGAAGTTCATGTGCCACAACTAGAGAAAGAAAACCCACATGCCACAAATAGAGAGAAGCCCTCTCACAACTAGGGAGAAGCCTGCACACCACAATGAAAGACCTCTCATGCAGCAACTAAGACCCAATACAGTCAATAAATAAATAAATAAATAATATATTTTAAAAAGCTGTAGTCAGAGTCACCATCTTCCTAAAATATATTTATGGTATTTTTGAATATTATTATAAGTGGGATTGTTTTTTCCTATTAAATTATAAAGTGACTCATTCCTGGTATTTAAGAAATTTAATGAATTTTTCATCAAACTTATTCAACAATCTGAGCATTTTAATATTATATATGTGTTCAATTATTTATTTCTTTATCTGTTTATTTCTGTTTTATAAGGGAAGACTGTGTGGTTTCCCAACATGTTTTTCTTACTTGATGTGGGTTTATTCAGATTTTTTAATACTTTCTATACATTATCTTTAGCTCTACATCCATTTTGTTATTTGAAATTTCATCTACATTTCAGGTGTCCTTTATTTAATTTGAATAATAATAATTTTGTCTCCTAATTAAAATTTAGTCAAAAAGTCAACTGTCTTATCCCTTCACAAAGAATGAGTCTTGGATTCACATATGTCATGATAAATTCTTTTTGTTGCTGTTAAGGATTTTCATTCCATAGTTCTGTTTTTACCCCCATCAAGCTATTTGTTACATATTGTTTTAACTTCTTTGTAGTTTCCTTAAAAAATTCTACATATATTTATTTTAGTTTTATTTTTAATGTTTAAAAATACAACTTAATTGGAAGAATCAACATTGTGAAAAATGACTCTACTACCCAAAGCAATCTACAGATTCAATGCAATTTCTATCAAACTACCACTGGCATTTTTCACAGAACTAGAACAAAAAATTTCACAATTTGTATGGAAACACAAAAGACCCTGAATAGCCAAAGCAATATTGAGAATGAAAAATGGAGCTGGAGGAATCAGGCTCCCTGACTTCAGACTATACTACAAAGCTACAGTAATCAAAACAGAAACAAAAACAGAAATATAGATCAATGGAACAGGATAGAAAGCCCAGAGATAAACCCACGCACATATGGTCACTGTATCTTTGATAAAGGAGGCAAGAATATACAGTGGACAAAAGACAGTCTCTTCAATAAGTGGTGCTGTGAAAACTGTACAGTTACATGTAAAAGTTTGAAATTAGAACACTCCCTAACACCATACACAAAAATAACCTCAAAATGGATTAAAGACCTAAATGTAAGGCCAGACAGTATCAAACTCTTAGAGGAAATCATAGGCAGAATGCTCTAAGACATAAATCACAGCAAGATCCTTTCTGACCTACCTCCTAGAGAAATGGAAATAAAAACAAAATAAAAACAAAAATAAACAAATGGGACCTAATGAAACTTCAAAGCTTTTGCACAGCAAAGGAAACCATAAACAAGACCAAAAGACAACTCTCAGAATGGGAGAAAATATTTGCAAATGAAGCAACTGACAAAGGATTAATCTCCAAAATTTACAAGCAACTCATGCAGCTCAATAACAAAAAAACAACAACCCAATCCAAAAATGGGCAGAAGAACTAAATAGACATTTCTCCAAAGAAGATATACAGATTTCCAACAAACACATGAATGAATGCTCAACATCATTAATCATTACAGAAATGCAAATCAAAACTACAATGAGATATCATCTCACACCAGTCAGAATGGCCATCATCAAAAAATCTAGAAACAATAAATGCTGGAGAGGGTGTGGAGAAAAGAGAATACTCTTGCACTGTTGGTGGGAATGTAAATTGATACAGCCACTATGGAGAACCTTATGCAGGTTCCTTAAAAAACTACAAATAGAACTACCATACGACCCAGCAATCCCACTACTGGGTATATACCCTGAGAAAACCATAATTCAAAAAGAGTCATGTACTAGAATGTTTATTGCAGCTCTATTTACAATAGCCAGGACATGGAAGCAACCTTAGTGTCCATCAACAGATGAATGGCTAAAGAAGATGTGGCATATGTATACAATGGAATATTACTCAGCCATAAAAAGAAATGAAATTGAGTTATTTGTAGTGAGTTGGATGGACCTAGAGTCTGTCATACAGAGTGAAGTAAGTCAGAAAGGGAAAAACAAATACCATATGCTAACACATATATATGGAATCTAAGAAATAAAAAAGGTCATGAGGTACCTAGGGGTAAGACGGGAATAAAGATGCACACCTACTAGAGCATGGACTTGAGGATATGGGGAAGGTGAAGGGTAAGCTGTGACAAAGTGAGAGAGTGGCGTGAACTACCAAACATAAAATAGTTAGCTAGTGGGAAGCAGCCTCATAGCACAGGGAGATTAGCTCGGTGCTTTGTGACCACTTAGAGGGGTGGGATAGGGAGGGTGGGAGGGAGGAAGATGCAAGAGGGAAGAGATATGGGAACATATGTATATGTATAACTGATTCACTTTGTTATAAAGTAGAAACTAACACACCATTGTAAAGCAATTATACTCCAATAAAGATGTTGAAAAAAAAATACATCTTAAGACTTCCAAGACATCAATTCTAACAAAAAAATTCTTGACATTTTTGTAATACAGATATACATAGAAAATGAATAGCCAAGATTGTACGTACCTTTATTTTTTTTTAATGTGTGCTTCAAATATTATCAAAGTCAGCTAATGTTTTAAAGAACAATTAATTATACAAAGTTTTGAGATTTTGGCAAGGATTTTGTAATGCAGTATTAAGTTGACATACTACTCATATATGAGGAACACTTAGAGTGGACAAAAGTTTTAAAAGTTTTTAAACGCTGTATTGATTGGATGCCAAACAAATAGTTGACTTCATTTTCCCTTTTCAGTTGCCTCTATGAAGTAATGAACACAAAGTAAATAACTATTATTCTCCTTTGAAATTGACACTGCTCATCTTAAATCCTGCTTAAAAAAATCCATCACAGCTTTTACAGATTCATACTGTTTACAGAGTCATACTGTTTGAAGATATGAAATTAGAACTCAGGAATTCCTCACATTTAATTTTAAACTCAGTGCTCCCAGATGCACATCTTTCTGAACAGTCCATTAATCAGAAAAGCTTGAAACTATTCATCATAGTTCAGTATAACAATTCTTTCATATGTTCCTATCTTTGTTGGGCTATAAATTTTGAAAATTGCTTACTCTTGGGCATTTTCTCCATTTGAAGATAAAATATCATGTCATCAACTTAAAATGTCTGCTATAATGATCTGAAAATGTGCTGTTCATTTTTTAAGACATTCTGGAAAGCTGACAAGATCAAATAGTCAGCTTTTGAATCGTCACTAGCTTGAAAGATTTGATTATTAAAACATTTGTTCATCATTATAAAATTCATTCAGATACATGTAAAAGAAAAAACATTTTTTTCTAATGGAAGAATAAAAATGACATGGTAAAGATTTCACGTGATGCCTCTAATTTCTGTGGCCTTTTAGGCTTCAAAGGTAGCAAGGGGAGGGCTTCCCTGGTGGCGCAGTGGTTGAGAGTCCGCCTGCCAATGCAGGGGACACGGGTTCGTGCTCCCGTCCGGGAAGATCCCACATGCCACAGAGCAGCTGGGCCCGTGAGCCATGGCCGCTGCACCTGTGTATCTGGAGCCTGTGCTCCACTAGGCAGACAGAAAGGGAGAAACATGTTTTAGTGATGACACAATTTCCATTGTACTAAGGGAGAGACTTTCATTGTATAATATCCTCTCCAATCTCCAAACATGTCTGTTAACTTCCTTTCCTTGACAACCTAGAGCCTAGTAAAAAGGGAAATTAATGGTGAATTCCCTTTTTATATATATTGGAAAAACTTTTGTTAATAAAAAAGGCTTCCTCCTTCTCTGATGAGAAATGCTACATCTTGCCCCATAGATACCCCTGACATTGGGCTCTAGACAATACAGATACAGGCGTGATTCTGGAAAATGTATATTGATGTTACATCATTGCACCAGTGACTTCTGATTCTCTGCCAGGTGAATTTGATTATCTTAGCCTTAATTCTTGCCCACTGTCATAGAACCAAGAGAACCTTGGTAATCTGTATTCAGCTTATAGAACAGAATTTAACATTTGCTTCAAATGTTGGGAATTTCTGAGACATAGAGAGAGAATTCAGATACCATGCAGCCACTCAGTATATCAATCATAAAGCATCTTAATATCAACAGTTATTTTTGCAAGCAGTTATCTTAATATCAACAGATATTTTTGCAAGCAGTTATACAGCAATCACATTATAGATGTGCTTTATATAAACATTTGAGGTAAAGAGTTGTTATGCTTTTTTTTTAAATGCTATATATAAACATGGAGGAGGGCTGGTATGGTGTAATTCTTCTCAACTTTTTCATATCTTATGACATATAGTAAATAAAAATAGTGGTATGACATTGGGCTAGTCTGCTAACTCTGACCATTGCTTCTCCAGATTTAGCCCAGGTGTCCCAATGCCTGAAGCTAATCAAAATATTGGCTCACTGTCACCGATACACAGCATTTCACTTGGGAAGCTTATTCTACCTTAAGTGAATCACTTAATCTTCAGAATCTCTTTTTTTCTGATTTATAACATGGAATTAAAAGTACATAAGCATATCCATATCTTAGGTATATAAATATATAAATATCAAAATAAGTAGATGTTGATTCAAAACTGCTAAGACCATTATAGAACTAAATAAATTAGCCAGATATTAATGATACTGTCATGTTAATATTATAAAGTATACCTTCTATTAAGATGGCCTGGATTTGTTTTTAATAGATATAATAAGGAGATTTTTTTTCCTTTTAATAACTTTTTATTTCAAAATAGATTTACAGAAAAATTGAAAAGATAGTACAGAGATCCCATATACATCATAACCACTATTCCCTGGTGATCATGTCTCCTAGCCTCTCTTTGTCTGTGATGGTTAATAGGTATTATTTATTCTTATCTGTAGGAATTCTTATTAAGTATATAGTATTGATTTGTATAAGTGAATTTTTAAATTGCACAAATGATATTTTGCTACAGATATCATTCCTTTATTTACCTTTATCATTGATTTTTTTTTTTTTTTTTTTTGCGGTACGCAGACCTCTCCCTGTTGTGGCCTCTCGTGTTGCGGAGCACAGGCTCTAGATGCGCAGGCTCAGCGGCCATGGCTCACGGACATAGCTGCTCTGCGGCATGTGGGATCTTCCCGGGCCAGGGCACGAACCCGTGTCCCCTGCATCAGCAGGCGGATTCTCAACCACTGCGCCACCAGGGAAGCCCCCATCACTGATAATTTTAACAAGAAATTTGCTTTGTGTTACTACTTGTAATTATTGTATCTATATGAAATTTTACATACTTATTTCCCCTGTCATGGGTAAATATACAGCTTCAACTCTTGGCTATCACCAGAAAAGAAATAAAAATTTTCAGTGAACATTATTGCTTACATCTCATTATATTTTGTTTTGTATTTTTATTTTGTGTGTGCATACTTTATTTTTTGAAGTATAGTTTATGTATTTTTTACATAATTTACAGGTATAATTTACTTGTAAATTTACATAATTTACAAGTATAGTTTATGTATTTTTTACATAATTTACAGGTATACAATATAGTAATTCACAATTTTTAAAGTTTATACTCCATTTATAGTTATTATAAAATATTGGCTATATTCTCCATGTTGCATAATATATCCTTGTAGCTTAATTTATGCATAATAATTTGTACCTCTTAATCTTTTATCGCTATATTGCCCCTCATCACTTCCCTCTTCCAACTGGTAATCATTAGTTGGTTCTCTATATCTGTGAGTCTGTTTTGTTGTATTCGCCAGTTTGCTGTATTTTTTAGATTCCACATATAAGTGATATCATAGAGCATTTGTCTTTGTCTGACTTATTTCACCTAGTTTAATGCCCTCCACGTCCATCCTTGTTGCTGCAAATGGCAAAATTTCATTCATTTTTATGGCTGAGGAGTATCCCATTGTGTGTGTGTGTGCATGCGTATGTGTGTACACACATACCACATCTTCTTATCTATTCATCTGTTGATGGACACAAGTTGCTTTCATATCTTTGCAATTATAAATAATGCTGCTATGACATTGAGATGCATGTATCTTTTTGAATTAGTGCTTCTATTGGCGAGGTTATATACCCAGGAGTGGAACTGCTGGGTCACATGGTAGTTTTATTTTTGTTTTTTTTTTGAGAAACCTCCATATTATTTTCCACAGTGGCTGCACCAATTCACTTTCCCACCAAGAGTGTACGAGGGTTCCTCTTTCTCCATATCCTTTCAATATTTGTTATTTCTTTTTAATGGTAGCCATTCTGACACGTGTGAGGTGATATCTCATTGTGGTTTTGATTTACATTTGTCCTATTATGGTTTTGTGTGAGAATTTATATATATATACAGAAGTGAGATTTCAGATTTATAACTTTTACTTTACTTACATTGATATTCCAGGTAATGATTGGTATTACCTATCAAGTTAGGAAACTTTCCCTTTATTAAAGAAATGATCAAATGTTTAAAAACTGATGGATGAAATTTTATGGCTTTTTTCTCTTTTAGGCTAATAATATAATAATAATACCTTGGTGGTTTTCTAACATAAAACCACTGATGACACTTAGATTCCTACCCCCTTGTGTACACGCTCTTTATACTTCCCTCAACTTGAGTGTGGACAGGACATGAGAGGTTTTACTTTTGTGACTCCATAATATTATATGACAAAATAAAAGGGATTTTGATGTAATTCAGTTCCTTGATCAGTTAACTTTCAATTAAGGGATTATCCTGAGATTGTTTGACCTAATCAGTTCAGAGGAAGATTACGTCTGACAGACCTGACTAAATAATTCAGAATTCTTTAAAAGAGGGTGTAGGCTCTTCCTGGAGAGAGAGAGTTAATCTTCCCTGTGTACAGCAGCCTCCTCCTGTGACTGTGTGGTTTCATTCTGCGTATGCACCTCACTTCCTGACAGCCTGAACTTTGGATGTGCTTAGCCACCTCCCTAACTCGACTGCATAAGCCAATTTCTTATAATAAATAACATATAAGTATTAAATAAGTAAACAAATATTAACTGGTTATGTATGTGTATGATTGTCCATATTTCCTCAAAATTAACAGGAATTAAAATTATTAAACATATATTTATTTGAAAGATAATAATATGGGCAAAACATTGATGTAGTAATTTCTTTTTTTTTTTTTTTTTTTTTTTTTGATGTAGTAATTTCTTAAATGAATGCTTTGGCTCCTCCTTAATATTTTGCATGCCAAGTTTCTACTACATGAGCCAATATTCATCTTAAGCATATGGTTCCTCATTTATAAGTGTTATTTTATTCATAATCCCCAAATGATGAATACCAAATCCATTCATAATGAAATTAATTAAACTAATTTTATTATTTTAAGTGAAATTTGGCAATCCATTTTGAAATTACTTTTAAAGTGTTAAAGAACTTCTTTCAGTGTTTTTCTAATGCATTTTCACCCGATGTAAGGCAGATTGACAATGAATATGAAAAGTACCTGGACAATATGATTGATTTAAATACTTACAAACTAATATATAATTCATCAGTCAAATCACACAGAAGTATATCAAGAGGACAATTGAGATAGTCAAATAATACTAATTTGAAGTTCACTCTTGAACATTGTTATCAAGTTTTTTCAATCAGTATTCTATATCATTTTTTTCTATTCTTTAATTAATATTACACTGGGATCAATTGTAAGGTTTCAAACAAGGAACACACACACAGACACATAAAAATGATGATACTGGTGGAGACATTTTATATTTAAATGATTATATATTACAAAATTTGGTTAAATACTGTCTCTTGCTTATTTTCTATACTTCCATTCTTATATTCTATATTCTATACATGATAAATAATGCATTATAAACATTTTTATTTAAATAAATTCAGAGATGTATTTTTTCACAGATCCTTATAAAGAAATATCAAGTTTGATTATTCAGCTACAATAGTAGATTTCATTTGGCTCTTTTCTTTTTAGTTATTAAAGTTAATTGATACTTCCTAGGCTTAAGAGTACTAAATCTGCCTGTATGTTGCCTGAATTTTTTTGATAACTCAACCTGATGACTTCATGCAAATAACCTGTAAAAGGAATATTATTGCCAATCAGGTGAGGCTAATGAAATAAAATATTTTAATGGATACAAAATATTTAGCATATTGAACAGTTTACAGAATGTCCTCAGTATATATCGTATAGTTTTAATAACTTAGAGGTAGAAATATTTTATTTTTATCTTCAGTAGTAATAATTCCTTTCTTGATTCCAAAATGTGTTCCCTCTTTGATTGATACACATATAAAAGAAAATAGCAGAGTTTTATTTCACCTTTCATAGATAATTTCTGTTCATTCTGCTCCTAGTCCAGTGGGTAATTGCAATGCTTCCTAAGGGAAAAAAAAAAAGATATGAGATAAAAAAATGTATTTTTACTTGCAACACAGTTTTGCATGTTTGTGAGAGACTAATAAGAAAATAAGCCTGCTTATTTTTATTTAGCAGTTTTGATTCTTTTATTTTGCATCTTTGGAGATAATGTGCTGGGAAATAATTTAAGGAATCATAGGTAGGGAGAAAAGATTGTTGCATAATAATAAAGTTGTTGAAATGTATTCAATAGTATATTACTTTTCCAGATATAGTTTTCATTACCTCCTTTTAAACTTGTTTATTTCTTTCAAACAATTTGTTCTCTAAGAAAGTATAAAATTATTAGTTCTCTGTGTTCAGAGGCTTACTTAATGTACTATGTACTCCCATATAGCCTTTCCCTAGGCTATTTATTATAGCACCAGCAGATGAATTTGAGATGTCAGTTAATGATGCAAGATGGGTCCCAGTGATGATTTTTATTGGAAAATAGGATAGCCTAAGAAAATGAAAATCTAAATCTATGCAATTTTTATGGAATAGTTAAATGACTTCTTAAACTTTTCAAATGTTAAAGACTGTAGCAACTACAGATTTTAATAAATACTTTATTCAGAGATTTCAAAATATACCCTCACACATGTGTATTTTTGCCTAAACATTTGCCTATGTTTTCTGTTCTTACTTATTTTCATGCTTTGAAGAGTAGAATTCTTTAGGAACAACTCATATATATCTTTTAAGATATAAACTGCAAATTTATTTATAATCATGAATGAGTGAACAGAAGCTAGTTTAGCTTGGGGCAATAAAATCTCAGTCATTAACTATCTTACTGAATCCCTGAAATCAGATCACTCTATGAGCTATAGGTAACTCTATTAGAAAGGTCAACATCAAACAGACCATGCTAATGTTGGGCAGTCTTTTTGCCTTAGCTTTGACATATGTAAATATTAAGTATGCTAATTAAAACGTACTTCAAATATAAGCTCTACACTTTTGGAGGAGCATCATTTTGGCTGAGTAATTCATAATGTCATCATTAGATGATTTGTATCCTAGAATAAGAAAGTATATTGAAAGAGAGAGAAAGGGGCTCATATTTTTCAGTATATTTTATGTGAGAGGTGCTCTACATGGAATTGTTACTTACAGTCAATCTGAGATGTTTGCCATCATTCCCCATTTTATAGATGAGGTAATTAAGACTTAGAGAGAATGATTAACTTGCCAATTGTCACACATATGAGAACTGATTTGATCCCATTATATATGACTTCAAAGCCTGGGCTCCTCTAGCATGCTACTCTCATTTCCCAAGTGAATTAGTTCAAGTTATTGAGAAATAGTTCACATATAATGAGATGCAGCTGTCTTAAATGTCTTTTTTTTTTTTTTTTTAGTTTGGACAAATATATACATCCACAACAGAACTACCATAATCAAGGCATGAAATACTTCCAGTTTCCAAAATATTCCATCTGTTCCTTCTCAGTCAATTCCCCCAAATCTCAGCCCTAGTCATCCACTCATCTTTCTGTTAGGGTAGGTAAGTTTGCCTCCTCCAGAATTTCATGTAAAGAGATGATACAGTATGTATAATTTGTGTCTGGCTCTTTCATTCAGTTTAATGTTTTTTTGAAATTAATTTATGTTCTTATATTTATCTCTATTGAGTGATCTTTTATTGCTCAGTATTCAACTCTATGGATATACATTGTTTTGTTTATCCATTCATTAATTGATAAACATCTGTTTTGTTTCCAGATTTTGACAAATGTGAAGGAAGCTGTTATGAACAAGTACAGTTTTCTTTGGACATATATTTTTATTTTTATTGACTATATAAAAGTGGGATTGATGGGTCAAATGTTAAGGTGTTCATAAGTGGAGAATTCTTGTGTGAAAGCTTGCAACATTCAGCAGAGACTCCAAAGGACTCATACCTAAGTGTAAAAACTATTCTAGTAAAAACTTCCTAACAAAACAAAAATATATGTAGAAAAAGAATAAACTCTTTTCTAAGTAACTTAACTCACTCCAGAAACAAACTTCCACACTCCCTAAAATAACACCTAGACACTTGAAACCATAACATTCATAATATCCATAATCAAAACTTACTGCACATGAGAAAATGCAGGAGAATGTGATCCATAACCAAGAAAAACAAATAAACAAATAGGGAATTAAAGCAGATGAGAAATAATGTAGATAATTGAACTATGGATTTAGCAAGTAAATCCTTTTAACCTCACAAGGATTTTTACTGCAACTTATGGGTTATAGCTATGCTCCAATCTCTCAACCCTAGATCTTGAAACTAGTCAATGCTGCAAAAAAATGCTGGTGTTAGTTTTTCATCCTTCCCAAAAAATTGGATAAAAGCCTTTAATATGAAAACTATGCAAAAAAGAATAATATCCAATTAGTATATCCGACATTTATATATTTGTAACTTTGCCATAAAATGGATATTTTTCCTTTCCAATTTACATGTGCTGCCCATGAAAAAAGTAAGCTTATCCAATATACAAACACATTTATTTATATAAGTATTTCATCTAGTTGAGGTGCAATAGTTTATATACATTTCAAAAGTTATAGCTCATGAAACAAATTGACAATTATAATAATATTTATCTTTATCCTGGGCTCTATGCAGTCTACTTATTCTTCATGAAAATAATTCCTTATTCAAATAACTTATTGGGATGGCTCCTCATTTCTAATTTTTTTCTAAGATTAATTCATACTTCTATAATGAAAAAGTTAACAACCTAAAGCTCATATTCTTAAAATTTATTGTATCATTACTTCAGTATAAAATTATTTATTAACTAATTGTGATTTGAAAAAATCACTTAGGAGACTCTCTTTAAATTGGACACTGATCTAACTGAAATACTTTCCATTGGTTTATACATGAATATCACAAGAATATCTGCGCATCTACATATGCCAATATGTTCCATAACTTATTTCAATATGAGTATGCATGCACACATCCATTTATGTTCTTATCATTTGATAGCATTGTAAACTCTTCTCTTGTGAATTGATCATTTAGATGTTGCAGGCCAGACTTCATTTTCTGTGTATGTTTCCTTATAGTTATTTAATATAACACATTCTAAATAGGAATTTGCTTTTTATATATCTGCTTTTATCAAAATGGAAATACAGTACTTATCACAAACAATTCATGAATCTCTAAAATTTTTTTCAGATATTATTTACTAAACATGTTCTAAGAGTATTTTTTTTTTTCTCGGTATGCGGGCCTCTCACTGTTGTGGCCTTTCCCGTTGTGGAGCACAGGCTCCAGACGTGCAGGCTCAGTGGCCATGGCTCACGGGCCCAGCCACTCAGTGGCATGCGGGATCTTCCCGGACTGGGGCACAAACCTGTGTCCCCTGCATCAGAAGGTGGACTCTCAACCACTGCACCACCAGGGAAGCCCCCTAAGAGTATTTTTAAAGCAATGAATATCTTTGGTCACTATTTATAATAAACTATTCTACAAAATATACATTTATGTTGTTTAGCCTAAGATAATCTTTATTAAAATTATTGTATTCAAATCCATTTTAAGCTCTGTTATATAATAGTTCAAACAGTTCACATAATATACCTTGTTCTAATATATTTTGCATTGGACAGAAGAGGCTATCAAAGATATGGTGAGCCTTTATTTCTTTTTCATGATTTTTGTTCTTATATTTTACCTGGAGTATTCACATGTGTAAAAAATTCTCCTCTAAATCCTGATGTAAAGGTCTTTTGAAATATTTTACTATATTAACATAAAACAAATTAGCAACGCAATTGTGCCACGTGGTGATACTGTTTTTCTATGAAACTGTTTATCGTCCTTTCAGTCTACAAAATTTTAGTACATTTCCCAGGAGTAAGCCTTCATCAAAGTAAGGACACTTCAGAGCACAGAATAGAAGAACTATAAAACTGTCATAGATGTCAGAATATATTGCAATCAGCAGCAGAGTAGCATTGCCTGGAAAACAGCCATTTCATCTAAGGAGTTCTTTATGGTCTGGTAAATTGCATTACATTTAAACAAAATAGAAATGGCATTCTTACACAAAATAGTTTAATCCCTCAGTACATGGTTAATTTTTCTGACATATCCTATTTCTTCATTTTCTGAAATGTGTGGGTTTTTTATTTACTTTGAATTCAAGAGAGTATATCCAAATAAACTTTATTTTACCAAAGGGGATGTGAACACAGCAAGAAAGGAAAGGAAAAAGAAAGCCCCACCACCTTGAAAAATATAATACAGACTCTTACAAAGAGTCTATTGAAAATAATTTCAAATATTAAACTTAAATAATGGTAACTGCATGTGTGTGTATGTGTGTGTGTGTGTGTGTTTGTGTGTGTGTGTTGATAGGCAGAAAAGAAAAACGAGAGAGAGAAAATAAGTAATAAGCAGTACTAAAATAGCAACACTAGTAAGCAAATTTGTTATTCAAACTTGTCTTTTTAATTTTAGTGTCTTTTTATCTTGAATAGGGACCATTCTTAGTAGAGACCCAGTATACTGAATATATGGCACCAGGTAGCTTGACTTTTTTCTTCTTCTTTCACATTATTTTATTCTTTGTTGTTTTAATTTCTTTTAACTTATGCTCACGTTTCAAGGCATTGGACTCATTTGGTCATGTCATTAAGAAGTGCTGGATCTGGGATTTTATTATTTGATTATTGAGTGTTTTGCACACTCTGAAGCAAATTAGTATTCCAGCTTCTCTGCTCACTGCTAGACACTGAACGCAGATAGAACACATTATGCGTTAGACTAGTTAAGAATTTTTAAATTAGATTTGTGACTTGGAAGGTTGAATAAGAAAACTAATAGAACACAAAATGAAGTGGAGGGAAAATTAGATTAATTATCTACATCATTCTGTGTGAACGGTTGCTGATGTGCTGTGTTGTTAAGTGGTATTTTGGAACTAAAACATGCCTTAATTTTGCTTACATTAAGCTGCTATAATTGTTGTGTTTTACACATATACATATTTACAAATCATAGTATCTTGGAGTATTTTAAAAATAAAAATATATTTAAATAGGACATTCTTTTTTTTTTTTTTTTTTTTTTTTTTTTTTTGCGGTACGCGGGCCTCCCACTGTTGTGGCCTTCTCCCGTTGCGGAGCACAGGCTCCGGATGCGCAGGCTCAGCGGCCATGGCTCACGGGCCCAGCCACTCCGCAGCATGTGGGATCTTCCTAGACTGGGGCACGAACCTGTGTCTCCTTCATCGGCAGGTGGACTCTCAACCACTGTGCCACCAGGGAAGCCCCTTAAATAGGACATTCTTATTCTTTCTCTCTCCTCCACCTCCTCCTCCTCCTCCTTCTTTCCTCTCTCTCTCTCCCTCCCTTCAGTTAGGCATATTTACATGTGTGATTAAACCAAATATTCATCTTGTGTATTTTTTCTTCATTAAAATAACTTCTAACTTATTAGTTCAAGAAACTATATACTAAGTGCAAAAACATAAAGCATTTTTTCTAATCATTCTCATTTCCTAACCTTCCTAAAAAGGTATTATCTTTCACTCACCAGGAGAAAATTCCAAATAATGGTATCTGCGGGAATTTCACATTCAGTGTAACAACAAAGGTCAAACTTTCTTGATCTATTTCTGAGGCTACTTTCTCTTACTTTAGGTAATGCAGACAAATTGAACCCATCCTCCTGCAAATCTGGTTCAGTTCAGATGCCTTAAATTCCTATTTTGTGTGTGTGTGTGTGTGTGTGTGTGTGTGTGTGTGTCTTTTGCTCTTATTTCAGTATTCTCTAATGGCAATGACACTGATATTTAACTGAAATAATTCCTGCTGGGACATCAAACATGCCTGAATAAACATTCACCTAGTCCTTGTAAATGGCATCAAGTGCTCATTCTGTGTGACAAGCTATATTTTAATTCTAAGTATTCATTTTTTTTTATGCTCTGAACCTCAGCAGGGTGAGATTGCCATGAAGCCCTCTGGTTGGTAAAATAGTGGGGGGGAATTAGGAAAGAATGTTTGCAAATTCTGCTTGGTAATTAATGCAGCATGACAATTATTATTAAAGTAATTAAAACATAAACAACAGCTAGTTCTTAGTTAAGATTGTACTTAGACTTCTTTGGATTAATTATATAAATTCAGAGTTACAAAAAACCTGCTTATCTCTCTAGAAAACAAATAAGTAAATTATAAATTATCTCTTATTCTAAGTATATATATATTTTACACAATGTAAATATTTTCAATAAGTATATTCCTTTCTATATTTTACACAATGTAAATATGTTCAATAAGTATATTCCTTTCAGTTTAAATTTCAACTGATTAAGATAAAATAATGAAGGCCTGTTTACCAGAAAAAGTGAGGTAGAAAGATATGGATTAAGTAGACTTTTTTAAAATACAATATTCTTTTTTTTAATGTATATTTTAATTTTTTTGGCTGTGTTGGGTCTTTGTTTCTGTGCGAGGGCTTTCTCTAGTTGTGGCAAGTGGGGGCCACTCTTCATAATGGTGCACGGTCCTCTCACTATCGCAGCCTCTCTTGTTGCAGAGCACAGGCTCCAGACACGCAGGCTCAGTAGTTGTGGCGCACGGGCTTAGCTGCTCCGCGGCATGTGGGATCTTCCCAGACCAGAGCTCAAACCCATGTCCCCTGCATTGGCAGACAGATTCGCAACCACCACGCCACCAGGGAAGCCCGGATAAAGTAGACTTTTTTGATAAAAATGCAGCATTAATCGATAAAACAAAGAACATCGAATCAAACTATCACAAATTAGAATGTTTACCCAGCATCAAGCTTTACTATTAATTGTAAGTAATAACTAAAGAATATTCAGGAGGAACAAGTTGGAGTCTAGGAATGTCTTTACATCTCCTATCCTGTGTTATCAGGACACGCTCAGGCCACAATTTACTGAAAATCTAACTTTTGCATTTATCACCATGACTTAAAAGAGAAATGTTCAACCCTGAAATATGTCCACTTTATACTCAGATAGTTGCACAGCTAATGTGATATTTGCTATGAAACATGCCTCAAAATTCCATGATTCCAGCTTTGTTTACAAAGTATGCTATACACACTAGGCATGGAATGTTCTGATGAAACCTTTCCATACATAAGAACTTTCCAGCTAGCAAAAGCATTTGTATAATTTCTAAGAGTTCTATCATTAGCACGTACATGTGAAGATTTGACTGGATTGTCTTTATTTGTTTACTTCTGGAACACATCCTCCTTCTTTCACCATAATTATAAAATGAAAGAAAAGATTGCAGACTTGCTATTAACCATTTATTGGCAGTTCTGTCACTTGCCATTGTTCACTATGTAAGTGATTCAGAGGAAAGAAGAGAATTACAACAATGCATGGCACAGAATATGTTCTATATATGTGTTAACTATTATTAATGTTATTATAATCACATGAAATATAAATAGTTCTCACTTCTATAAACATTAAAACAAAATATCTTTAATTTTTAGTAAGTTCTTTTAAAAATCCAGAAACATTTTATGAGTTATGCAAAGCATAAATTTCCTTATAAGTAAGGATAGAAAAGGAGTCTGAACATAATGTTTGGTAATGAAGACCAGTCTTTACTAATCAGATATCAGCTTTTACTGCCACAATATAATTATCTTACTTAGGCACTGTCTGAGACTTAATTTTCATATGGTTTAAAGTCATGAGAATTTTTATGTTCATACAAAAATCTTCCTATGTGGCAGATTATTATTCCAAAGAAAAGGATCAATTTCAAGAAAATTATCATCCTCATTTATTGCTTAAAATGTGTAATTGAATGTTTAGAACTTAATCTATGGGCTATCAATACACTGAAGGGAAAACTATATTACTACTAGTTCAAATGATGACTATTTTATGATAAAAAAATATGATCAATGACTTGTACATATCAGACTTGGAAACAGTCTCAGTGGAGACTTAGACAGAAATTAAAGTCAACGCATAATGTTATTAAACTGATAAGCATAGATCCATGGTCTATGTGAGAGGAAATGCAAAAGTAACATGTATGTACAGCATACACATAGTCCATGACCATCTCATCATGACCACATACAGAACATCGCAGATCAGGAAAACAAACTACATAGTTGGGATTATTCACATTAAGGGTTAGATTGTTCAGAAAATGAGTGAAATAATTGGATAACTGTGGGAGAAGAAATAAGAGGAACTTGTGCATAATGGACTAAAGATCTTGAGAAGGACATCTTATGTAAATTGAAATATCATTCTTTTTTTAATGTTCTTGAACTGTAATGTAAGGTTCAAAGACCACTACAAAAATAATCCTAAGGCTAAAATCCAAAATGAAGTAGAGAGCCTAAATAAAAGAGTAGACACAAGTTACCTAAGAGTGCTTCTACATTTATTCTGGTTTGCTGCCAATTCTGTCTCTGTGCTATATGCTTTCTTTAGAAATATAAGTATGGAGCTTTCATTATTTCTTTTTTTAAGGGTCCATTATCTTTCCTAGGAGAGAAGAAGTACATTTACCTTACATGAAGAAGATTCTAGACTGGGCAGATAAATTTTAGTTTCTAAGTTCAAGGCATCCTGGGTAGTTATTTATTTTATTTAATATTGACACAATCTTGTTGAAGGAATGATGCAGATAGCTTTATCATAATTTTGGTTAAAAATTAATAAAACAACAAAGAATTAGAATATTGTGTATTATTTGTCCTGGTTGTCATAGCATAGAAAACATATATCAACATTAGTATTTGACACCACATATATATGGCATCAAACTACAAGATATTTAGACTAACACATTGCCTCAGAGTATAATTATTAAAATATAGTAGTAGGAGAACCATTCCTAGAAAGTCAGGTTGAGCTCCTCATGGACCCTCTCTCTAATGAAACAAATGTAATTGCATAAAAAAAAAAGGGTCCCTGTCATTGTCTTAAGATCACACAGAAAATAAATATATATATATATATATATATATATATATATATATATATATATATGGTTTCTCTCTGATAGTGGCAGACAAAAATTTCTCATTTCCCAGATCTATGTTGCAAAACCTTTATTTGAGGCAAGCAGAGCAAAATCAATCAATCTGCTTCATCTACCAAGCTTCTACTCATAGAGTGCAAGACTACTGCAGTTGCAGCAGATTGAGAATCCCAGGCCTTGATCATCCTACCACATCACTCATATGGCAGATGTTCCAATGACAGGAAAAGGAAGCCAAGAAACCAGAGACTATCATCCATGCCCCCTGCTCTCCTTAGAGTAGGAATGCAAATGTAAGGCAAATGAGGCACTCCATGCCCCCAGCTCTGGATGAATGGCACATAGGTTCTTCCCAGGTGGAGTGGTAGGCCATAATAACAGAAATTTGTAGCTCTCCATAAAGTGACTGACTTTATCTGCAGCAGAGTTTGGGGATCTTCACGCCCAAGGACACTATCAAAAATAGAGGTCTTAGTGATAAATAATTAAGATGAGGCTGGTAGTTCCTTGTTATAGCAACAAATAAAATAATAGACCAGCTAGTCATTTATCAGAAAGAACCAGGGAAAAGAGAGCTTTCTTGGGATTGGGTCAAACCCCGAAGACTGTGCCCAAAGACTATCCTGCAGAAGAGGCTGACTTAGTTGGAATAGTAATCAACTAGTAATCATTGGAAATAAACATCTGAGTGTGATACTAATAGAGGCAGACTGGGCAGTTTGTCATCCATAGTGTATGGGGTATCATGAAGATAGTGCAACTTCTGAGATGCAATATTAGAGGCTGGATTCTGCAGGGGTAATAGACTTTCCTGAAAGGGTCTATCAAAATCACTAAATAAATAAATAAATAAACAAATAACAACAAAGTTTTCAATAAAATATCATGAGACATACAAAACAAACAAGCCATTAAACTTTGACTCATACACAGAAAAAATAAAACAGGCAATATAAACTGCCTTCAACGTGACCCAAATATGGTACTTCAGAGAAAAAACAAACAAACAACAACAACAAAAAACCTTCAAAGTACTATTATAAATATGTTCAAACACCTAAATGCAAAAACTTTCAAATTAAACAAACAATTTAATCTATGCATCCAATAAGCTCAACTATCTCTAAGTAGAATATATAGAAAGATATCCACAAGCAAACACATCATAGTAGAACTGTTGAAGGCAAAAGATAAAAGGAAAACCCTGAAAGCAGCAAAAGAAAACTGACTTGTCACATACAAGAAACCTCAATAACAGTTACAGCTGGTTTCTCATCAGAAACGGAGAAAACCAGAAGGCAGTGGGATGACCTATGCAAAGCTCTGAAAGGCAAAATATCTGTCAACCTAGAATCTTATATCCTACAAAACTATCTTACAAAATAAAAGGGAAATAACATATTCCCATTTAGGCAACAACTGAGAGCATTCATATTTAGCAGGTATGACATAATGAATTCATCAGGAGGAAAGCAAGTGATATGACCATTAAAGAGTGCATCAGGATGAAAGCAAGTGATAAAAAATAATGCTGTTTGAAAAATAGCAATGATAGACATTCTATGGAGGGTTGCCATAAACCTCCAATTTGCAAAAAATGCAATATCTTCAAAGCAAAACAAAGCAAGTACAATAAAATGTGGTATGCCTGTATTACCCAAACAGTAAAACCAAGCAAAGACATCCCCAAAAATTAAAACCACAAACCCATATCCCTTATAAATATATGCACAAGAACCATTTACAAAACACTAGTAAACATAATCCAATAATATATCAAAAGGATTATACATCATGATCAAAATATTGTTGAGAGAAATTAAAGAAGACCTAAATACATGGAAAGATATCCCAAGTTCATGCATCAGAAGACTTAGTGTTGTTATTATGACAATACTCCCCAAATTGATCTACATATTTAACACAAATTCCTATGAAAATTCTAGTTGCTGAACCCATGAAAATGTATATACTTAAAGTATCCAAAAGCATCTTGAAAAAGAATAAAATTGGAGCATTACAACTTACTAATTTCAAAAATTATTACAAAGCTGCAGTAATATATTGGCATAAGGGTAGACATTTAGATCAATGGGATGAAATTCAGAGTCAAGAAAGTAACTTTATATGAATAATAAATTGACAATTGAAAAAGATACCTGGGCATTCTATGGGGGGGGGTACCTCCAGTGTTTTTCGATAAATATTGCTGAAACCACAGGATACCAAGTGCAAAATAATGAAGTTGTATTTCTTCCTTACACTGTAACACAAAAATTAATTCTAAATGGATCAACAATCTAAATGTAAGTGCTAAAAATATAAAAATCTCAGAGAAAACACAAGAATAAATCTTCATGAACTTGGGATAGGCAAAGCTTTATAAGATATGACAATAAAAGCCAAGATACAAAGAAAAAAATATGAATTTTACTTCATCCATAACTAAAACATGTATACTTTAAGAAAATAAAAAGGCAAGCCACATAATGAAACAAAATATTTACCTGATAAAATATCTGTATCTAGAATGTAATAGTTCTAGAGAACTATTACAACTCAATTATAAAAATATTAAATATTTAAAAAAGTAAAAATACCACTTAAATGATAATCAGAATAGTTATGTACACAAATAAACAAAGGATCAATAAGCACTTGACATTTGCTGAACAGCTTCAGATATTAAGGAAATGCAAATCAAAACAACAATAAGATACCACTTTACACCCACTAGGGTAGCTATTATCAAAAAGACAGATAATAACAAGTATTGTTGAGGGTATGGAGAAATTGGAATGCTTGTAGGTTCGTCAAAGGAATGTATAATTGTACAATTACTTTAGAAAACAGTATGACAATTCTTCAAAATGTTATATATAGTTTTATGATATGACCCAGTAATTCCACTTCTAGGTATAAACTTTAAATAAAAATCTATGCAATATAAAAAAGTGCACACAAATGTTTATAGCAACATTATTCATAATGACCAAAAGCAGGAACAACACATGCCTTTAAACTGATGAATGGTATAAAGTGTCATACAATAGCATTTTATTCAAGTATAAAATGGAATAAATTACTTATACATGCTACAACATGGATGAACTTTGACAATATTTTGCTAAGTGAAGGAAGCCAGTCAAAAATATAATACATTATATTCTTCCATTTATATAAAACACCCAGAACTGACAAATCTATATAAACAGAAAGTATATGAGTAGATGCCTATGAGCTGGCCTTAGGGTAGAACAGGAAATAACTGCTAAGGGGAACCGTGTTTCCTTTGGGTGATGAAACTATTCTAAAATTAGATAGTGTTGATGGTTTCAGAACTTTGTGAATACATTTAAAAATATTGACTTGAACACTTTAAATGGGTTAACTGTATTTATATAAATTATTTTAAAGTGTTAAGAAAAAATAAGATTAATTGGAAGCATGTTGGAAGAAGTAACAGTGATTGTGTGATAATGTAAAAAATATTTAAAATCAAATATGGTGAAGGATTGGGAAGGGACAGATTAGATTAGATAGAAAGATGATGAATAGATGGCAGATAGATGATAGATAGACAGATAGATAATCTCAATTGAGTTAACAAAATATCCATAGGTAGAATATTAATGTAACTTCAAAGAATATTGAGAAAAATCCTACACGTTTGAGGATAAAAACCTAACATTGAGTTGTATGCTTCGTTATGTAAACATAATGAAGCTACTGGCTGTTTTCTCATCATGAAAAATTAATGAAAGTTTTGGTGCTTGTACTGAGGATTTGCTCTAGTTAAGGAACAGTACTTCATGAATGGAATCTCCCAAATACATGGAACCCAGTAAATCTTCTTCTCTTGGTTCATAGACTATTAGAAGTATATAAAGTACTTATTCATATTTAAGTTGGATGGTAGTCTAAAAGATGAAATTATCCAGAAGATTATGAAAAAACTGAGCTAAATCTAAAGTTGTATTCATAAATAACAAATATGAAAAGTCTATTGTGGGTAATTTTCTTATTTTTTAAAATATCATTGAAACTGTTTTCAAAAATCTAATCAGTCTTGGGTACCCTTCATATCTTTCTGGGTCTATCAACATTTTATTCACATAATAAAATAAGTGGTAAAAATATTCTTTTCATGTGTTCGAAAATATATATATTTTCATGTATTCGACTACTTTGGGGATGTTACTTTGTTTGCTTATAACAATAAATGCATCTGCTAAATACTGAATACTCATGCTTTGCATTTCTCAAATAATCTAAAAGAGAGTTGTTTCTAAGATCAATGTAGAACCTGTCTCCTACCTAATTTTTATATCTCTTCTTTTAGATAACTTTCCAAATCATATTTTCAAGATATCAAAACACAAAAAGAAAATGGACTTATAGCTAACATATGAAAATTTTCAAATGATTATAAGAAAAAAAGTGTGATAAACTTTCATGTTCTATGATTCGAATAACAAATATGATGCTGTAAATGTATTCTCTCTATGATTAAGGAAAATGAGAGATAAGAGTCAGATACATTTCAAATGAAATCACACTGCAGTTATAAGAAAAGTTGATTTGGTATTGGTATTTGGAACATATATTTAAGACAAGATACAGTTAAACGTATTGGGTAGAAAAAAAAGGAATTATTGTTTTTTATAATTCTCTTTTTTAAACATACTGGGTCAGTCTATGTCTTTTATTTCTAAATTATTTCTAAATCAATATTTCTAAATATTGCACTAGCCATTGAGAAATTAAGATAGGCAGTGTCATTGTCATTTTAATCATTCTTTACCCTTGGATTTTAACATAGCTGGCAAAGTGACTTTGCCATAATTAGTTCATTATTTTAAAGTAATATATATTCATTGTAAAGATTGGATCCTGAATTGCATTGCAAAGATTGCAGAAAACAAATATAAATAGAATTTTAAAATAAAAATAAATCATCCCACTTAGATTTAGCCAGTGGTAACATTTTGCTTTATTTCCTTTTGGCATATTTACCATGCAATCTTTCTTCATTTATTTTCCAAAACATTTAGAATACTTGTATATGTCTGAATTTTAGAAGATACTTTTATTAACTAATTTTTGAATTGATTTCATCTAAAATCAATTAGAAGTTTTTTGAGCCATATCTTCAGCTTTTCCATACTCTTTCAAAATTTTCCAGTGGTAAGAAATATAAACTTATATATTTGATTCTGCCCCAACTCTCCTTTGTGTCACTTGCCTAGAATGATAGTTTATTTGTAATTTACTTTAACCTTTAAAATGTTTTAAAGATATCTGTGAATTAAAAACTATTATTATGAAACAACTATGGTACACAAGAAAGAAAGAAACATATTGGCACAATGCAACCACACTGAAGAAAGCACATCTGACTGTTTGGTCATAACAAAAGATGGCTGAACCTGTATTTATGAACTGAAATGTTCTATTACTGAAGAAACAGTAACATCTCAATAGGTCTGAATTTATATTTCTATTAAATCAGAAATTATTTCATAAGCATAATAAAACTTTAGCCAATAAATGAGACTGAGTGTCTCCTTGATTGGACTCTTGTAGACAGCAAGCCCATAAAAAATCATATTTTGAGTAATTAGAATTTTTTTAGATTAAATGCTCTGCAAAGGGACAATAGAATGATTCTGTTTAGTGACTGGCAACAGAAGTGGACAACTGATTCCTGATTTCAAATTGGTGACTTAACCCCACAGAAAAAATGTAAATCTTTTCAAGTAACTTCAGAACAATATACTATCTTATTGTACATCTGTAATGGGGTATGTTACAAGGGAAAAACTACAAAGAAATAAAGTTTGTCAATAGTCTGTCACTATTAATATATTAATTATAATTTAAAAATGCTTCATGAATGATGATGGGTGACACGTTAAGTAAAATCTATTAATATTATTAATAATTATAAATTTTGGTTTATGTGAAAGGACTACAAATAATTAAGCACACCCAATTTAATTTTAAATTATTTGATCTATCTCTCCATCTATCTATGAATTTATATATTTGTACACATTTTTTCTAAACATTTTTTATTTACAAATCTTGAAAGTAAAAATATCTCAGTAGCAATAAATAGATGTAGCTTCCAGATCTTCCTTCATAGTATAATTTTCCACTAAGGTTTTGAGGATAAATGTTTTAGATAAGTTCTGTGTCACGAACGTACCAAGTAAGCCCTAGGACCATGTTATACCAGAAAACAAAGAGGAACTCAGAGACTAAAGGAGTTTTCAAGGGACACAGAGGTGAGCTTTGTGGTACTCACAACAGCCACATTTTTATTCAATGATTCTCATTAATTATAAAATATTAAATATAAATCAATGAGTCCTTAATGATGCTCAAAAATTGATAAAAGAGACTCATTTACACCATTTGAAGTATCTATGACATCACATCTTTATTCAGAAAATCGGTAATTAAAAGGACATAAGTAAGCATTTACCCTGCCTCCTTAAGGGTCATTATATTGCTTGATTTAAAAGGGTTGCTCACTAATAAATATAAAAGGAGTGATTGGATTAGAAAATTATGATTATAAAACCTCCCTAAACTTAGCTGCTGAAAAGTGATTCATATTGCTTCAATATGTCTTTCAGACATTATTTTCTAAGTACAAAAATGTACCTTGAGGGCTTCCCTGGTGGCGTAGTGGTTGAGAATCTGCCTGCCAATGCAGGGGACACAGGTTCGAGCCTGGTCTGGGAAGATCACACATGCCGCGGAGCAACTAGGCCCGTGAGCCACAACTACTGAGCCTGCGCGTCTGGAGCCTGTGCTCCGCAACAAGAGAGGCCACGATAGTGAGAGGCCCGCGCACCGCGATGAAGAGTGGCCCCCGCTTGCCACAACTGGAGAAAGCCCTCGCACAGAAACGAAGACCCAACATAGCCATAAATAAATAAATATTTTAAAAAATATATACCTTTAAAATGGAGAAAACTTCAGCCATGATCATAACAAAATGATCAAACTTTAGGATCATGAACATTGAGATTCTGACTTTATGCAATGTTTGAGATGTTGCAAAATAAATTGTATTGTAACATCTCTGTGGTATTCCCGCCAAAAATTTTTTACCTGAATTTAATAAAATAATTAGATTTAAGTCCCTGTTTATAGGAATACAGGGAATAAAGGAAGAAATCAATTGAACCAGGAAGAGTAATATAAAATATCCAGGTTGTGAATGTATAACCATGCACCAGTGACAGTTCTCATATATCACTGTTTAGAGTAGATATTTTTATGGGCTTTACAAAATAGTTTGGCTTTACCTAGTAAATTTAAACGTGCACATACCCTACACCTAACATTTTTACTCTAAGTACATACCCTAGAGAAATTCCCATATCTATGCACCAAGTGATGTGCAGGAGATTATTCATAGCATTTTTCATAATAACCCCAAGCTGGATATGACCTAATGACCATCAATAACAGAATAGAAAATAAAAATGTGTTGCCACCAAAACATACAGTATTAATTACACAGGCATAAATGTTAATACAAATACTTGCATTCACATCAATGTATCTCAAAAACATGACTTTAAGTAGAGGATAAAAGTCACAAAAATATATAAGCATAACTAAACCATGTTATCTCTAAGTGCACATGAGAGATAAATATATGAAACAAAGGAAATAATTATCAAGAATGTAATAGAAGAGGTTTTCTATTAAGCAAGGGACAGAGGGAAAGAGGTGTGAGCAATGACGTTTCTAAGGTTTTGGCAAATTTATTTTTTATCTTAGGTGGCTAGTACATGGGTCTCTTTTATCATTATTATTTAAATTGCACACATATAGTGCCAAAAATCATATGAAACGTATAAAATATAAGCTTATATGGGATTGAAAAGAAGACTCCCTACCTTTCATTTGTGAGTGATACTATCATTCTAAGGCTATATTACCATCGTAGAAGTCTGGAAAATAAATACATTTTTAGAGTTAAACACACATACACAAAAGACAGTTGTATGTCCATGCTAAGCATCTTTTATTTCTGTAGTATGAAGAAGAGATTGTACCCCAGGAATGCCATGCCGGAGAATAAACTGTCATCACATCTCAGCATGGTCAAAGTCACCTCATCACAAAATTACATACAAAAGTGATACATTTTTGATTGCTAAACTTCTGGGAGTTTTTTTTTTATTAGTTTTATTACCAAAGGTTTAGGAATAATAATTTTGCTCTTATATCATGGAAAATCCATATTTATCCTTCAAGTTGCCCAAATATCATATGATCTCCCTTGTAAAGTCTATCGAGAATTGAGTCTAGAATCTTGTCTGATATATATTTTTTAATTTATAAATATTGTACATTTTTCCCTTTGCTTGTTCATTCTGAGTGATTGTGAAGGGTACATTTCAATTTTTTCATCATTATTTAACATTGTAAACAGTACATGGCACATAATGAATAATCCTTAAATATTTTCTGAAATAAAGTTTCTCCTTCTGTAAATGGATTTGAAACTAGAAAATACCTATTTTAATGCTACTATGAAGATATGTGATGGTATAGAGAGAGTCTGGAGTTCTGTCTCTGGCTTTGATTTTATACCTTGGTAGTTTCTAATTGTTGCTCCATTTTGATATCAAGTACAAAATAAATTTTTTATTTCAAATAAAGTGGTCTCATTTCATAAACTCTGAAACAGTCCTCTATCCATGACTTCTTTAAGCTATTTGTATTATTATTACTGATGATATCTTAGGTTGGAATTACTTAAAGCTATATGGATTCAGAAATGGTGATCCATATTCTCCTATTTTCTTCAAACTGGGAATAAGGAAGAAAGGATGGAAGAGAAAATGAAATAACAGCATATCACTAGTTCTACACAACATCAATAAGGCTTCAGGGAAAAATATTGAATGTAAGAAATAGAGAGAATTTAGCTGTGTTGCATATTTTCTGTTTTCTGCTAGTACAAAACAGGCCATTTATACACACTTACCTGCACATGAGGGAGTATTTTAGTGATCATAATCACTCTACAGAGTTGTAAAATTGTTAACTGGTCATTTTTCAAATTGATGACTATTGAAAAATACTGAGAAAAAGAAGAAAATAAGAGGAAGTTTTTCTTCTGACCAAGGAACTCTTCTCTGAAAAACCTATTAAACTGATTTTTCTTCAAGGTCTATGTAAACAAACTAAATGTAGGATTTAAAACAAAAAATTAATTCAATATTTAATATAAAACTGTTGTCAGAGAAACCTAACTTTTTATTATAGTATATTTATCTATTAAAGTTTATAGATAAAGATATGCTTTGGTCTCTTGCTGGTCTGGTCAGAGATATTTGTTGACCCAACAAGTAATCCTCTCCATTGTAAGAAACAACCAGAGCAGTGAAGCCACAAAGCAGACCCTAAGGTAAAATATCACAACATACTTTGAACAGAAGGGTCTAACTGTGCCTGAGCACAGGTATATTTCCTGGATTTCCAAGTTATCTGAGCTAATTAAGTTCCCTTTTGTTTTACCTACATGGAGTTGAACTTTGGTCTTTGATACCAGCAGAATACAGATTAATAAAGCAATCAGTGAAAATTTTACTGAAAACTTTTGGGACAGGGAGTTTCAAAAGACAGAAAGTCTAATATTAATTTGTCTGGGGAGACTAATGAAAAAAAATACATAAAAGGGAGATGGATCATCACTACCAAGAATATTTTAAGATATGTGTGGAGAAGAGAATTATTTAATATTCATTTTAAATAAAATTTTGCCTTACTGAGTATAATATAAACCGATACTCTGAATCTGACACTGAAGTTTTAGTAAAGTCATTCAACAGAGTGATAAGATCAGATTTGGGAGTGGGGTGTGGGGAGCGTTTTTACCTTGAAAAAACAATTATTAATATAATTGAATTACTTGACCTATTTTGAGAAGAACTTTAAGACTAGTTATATTATTGCTAAAACGATCCAAAAGACTAAACAAAAATAGAGTGGGAGGAGGGGTTAATATATTTCATGGTGACCATTCTTTTATTTAAACAAAAGTGGAAACAAAAACATGTTTAAATGACTCTGAAGGAAAACAATTATTCAGCAGACATAGTCAATGTTTGAAAAAGCCCATTATGACTAAACTCACAAAACAAGAACATTTACTGTGAAGGTTAATACACTATATATTACTTATGCAACTACATTTAGCCAATGTCAAAGATTTTGAAATTGAGCTAGATGTATCATAAACAAGAGAATACTTTACTTTGAAAGACTCACACACCTCAGAATATATAGGGTAAAATCCAAGATAACACTCTATTTATTTTTTTAAACATCCTTATTGAGTATAATTGCTTTAAAGTGGTGTGTTAGTTTCTGCTTTTTAACAAAGTGAATCAGCTATACATATACATATATCCCCATATCTCTTCCCTCTTGCATCTCCCTCCCACCCTCCCTATCTAACCCCTCTAAGAGGTCACAAAGCACCGAGCTGATCTCCCTGTGCTTTGCAGCTTCTTCCCACTAGCTATCTATTTTATATTAGGTAATATTTATAAGTCCGTGCTACTCTCTCACTTCGTCCCAGCTTACCCTTCCCCCTACCCATGTCCTCAAGTCCATTCTCTACATCTGTGTCCTTATTTCTGTTCTGCCCCTAGGTTCTTCAAAACCATTTATTTTTTGTTTCTTTGATTCCATATATATGTGTTAGTATGTGGTATTTGTTTTTCTCTTTCTGACTTACTTCAATCTGTATGACAGACTCTAGGTCCATCGATCTCAATACAAAAAACTCAATTTCATTTATTTTTATGGCTGAGTAATAGTCCATTGTATACATGTGCGACATCTTCTTTATCCATTCATCTGCCGATGCACACTTAGGTTGCTTCCATGTCCTGGCTATGTAAATAAAGCTGCAATGAACATTGTGTACATGACTCTGAATTATGTTTTTCTCAGGGTATATGCCCACTAGTGGGATTGCTGGGTGGTATGGTAGTTCTATTTTTAGCTTTTTGAGGAACCTCCATACTGTTCCCCATAGTGGCTGTATCAATTTACATTTCCAACAACAGTGCAAGAGTGTTCCATTTTCTCCACACCCTCTCCAGCGTTTTTGTTTGTAGATTTTGATGATGGCCATTCTGACTGGTGTAAAACGATATCTCATTGTACTGTTTATTTGCATTTTTCTAATGATTAATGATATTGAGCATTCTTTCACGTGTTTGTTGGCAATCTGTATATCTTCTTTGGAGAAATGTCTATTTAGGTCTTTGCCCACTTTTGGATTGGGCTGTTTGTTTTTTTGACATTGAGCTACATGAGCTGCTTATAAATTTCGGAGATTAATCCTTTGTCAGTTGCTTCATTTGCAAATATATTCTCCTACTCTGAGGATTGTCTTTTCATCTTGTTTATGGTTTCCTTTGCTGTGCAAAAACTTTTAAGTTTCATTAAGTCCCATTTGTTTATTTTGGTTTTTATTTCCAATTCTCTAGGAGGTGGGTACAAAAAGGATCTTGTTGTATTTTTGTCATAGAGTGTTCTGCCTAATTTTTCCTCTAAGAGTTTTATAGTTTGTGACCTTACATTTAGGTCTTTAATCCATTTTGAGTTTATTTTTTTGTATGGTGTTAAGGAGTGTTCTATTTCCTTTATTTTACATGTAGCTCTCCAGTTTTCCCAGCACCATTTATTGAAAAGGCTGTCTTTTCTCCATTGTATATTCTTGACACCTTTACCAAAAGTAAAGTAACCATATGTGTATGGGTTTATCTCTGGACTTTCTATCCTTTTCCATTGATCTATATTTCTGTTTTTGTGCCAGTACCATACTGTCTTGATTACTGTAGCTTTGCAGTATATTCTGAAGTCTGGGAGCCTAATTCCACCAGCTCTGGTTTTCTTTCTCAAAATTGCTTCAGCTGTTCGGGGTCTTTTGTGTTTCCATACAAACTGTGAAATTTTTTGTTCTAGTTCTGTGAAAAATGACACTGGTAGTTTGATAGAAATTGCATTGAATCTGTAGATTGCTTTGGGTAGTATAGTCATTTTCACAATATTGATTCTTCCTATCCAAGAATATGGTGTATTTCTCCATCTGTTGGTATCATCTTTAATTTCTTTCATCAGTATCTTATAGTTTTCTGCATACAGGTCTTTTGTCTCCTTAGGTTGGTTTATTCCTAGGTATTCTCAGTTTTTTGTTGCAAAGATAAATGAGAGTGTTTCCTTAATTTCTCTTTCAGGGTTTTCATCATTAGTGTATAGGAATGCAAGATTTCTCTGCATGAATCCTTTATCCTGCTACTTTACCAAATTCATTGTTTAGCTCTAGTAGTTAGAATTTGCCTGTGAAGCCATCTGGTCCTGGACTTTTGTTTGTTGAAAGATTTTTAATCACAGTCTCAATTTTAGTGTTTGTGATATCTCTGTTTATATTTTCTATGTCTTCCTGGTTCAATTTCAGAAGGTTGTGCTATCCTAGGAATTTGTCCATTTCTTCTATGTTGGCCATTTTATTGGCATATGGTTGCTTGTAGTAATCTCTCATGATCCCTTTTATTTCTGTCAGTTGTTACTTCTCTTTTTGCATTTCTAATTTTGTTTATTTGAGTTTTCTCCCTTTTGTTCCTGATGAGTCTAACAGTTTATCAATTTTGTTTATATTCTCAAAGAACCATCTTTTAGTTTTATTGATCTTTGCTATTGTTTCCTTCTTTTTTTTTCATTTATTTCTGATCTGATCTTTATGATTTCTTTCCTTCTGCTAATTTTGTGTTTTTTTGTTCTTCATTCTCTAATTGCTTTAAGTGTAAGGTTACATTGTTTATTTGAGATGTTTCTTGTTTCTTGAATTAGGATTCTATTACTGTAAACTTCCCTCTGAGAACTGCTTTTTCTGCATCCCATAGGTTTTGGGTCATCGTGTTTTCATTGTCATAGTTTCTAGGTATTTTTGATTTCCTCTTTTATTTCTTCAGGGCTCTCTTGTTTATTAAGTAGTATATTGTTTAGCCTCCATGTGTTTGCACTTTTTACAGATATTTTCCTGTAATTGATATCTAGTCTCATAGCGTTGTGGTCAGAAAACATACTTGATACGATTTCAATTTTCTTAAATTTAACAAGGCTTGATTTGTGACCCAAGATACAATCTATCTTGGAGAAAGTTCCATGAGCACTTGAGAAGAAAGTGTATTCTGTTGTTTTTGGATGGAATGCCCTATAAATATCAAATAAGTCCATCTTGTTTAATAAATCATTTAAAGCTTTTGTTTCCTTATGCATTTACATTGTGAATGATCTGTCCATTGGTGATAGTGGGATGTTAAAGTCCCATTCTATTATTTTGTTATTGTCTATTTCCCCTTTTATGGCTGTTAGCATTTGCCTTACATATTGAGGTGCTGCTATGTTGGGTGTTTAAATATTTACAATTGTTATATCTTCCTCTTGGATTGATCCCTTGATCATTACATAGTGTCCTTCTCTGTCTCTTGTAATAGTCTTTATTTTAAAGTCTATATTTTCTGATACGAGAATTGCTACTCCAGCTTTCTTTTGATTTCCATTTGCATGGAATATCATTTTCCATCCCCTCACTTTCAGTCTGTATATGTCTGAAGTGTGTTTCTTGTAGACAGCATATATATGGTTCTTGTTTTTATATCCATTCAGCCAGTCTATTACTTTTGGTTGGAACATTTAATCCATTTACATTTAAGGTAATTATTGATATATATGTTCCTATTACCTTTTTGTGTGTGTGTGTGTGTGTGTTACGTGGGCCTCTCACTGTTGTGGCCTCTCCCGTTGCGGAGCACAGACTCCGGACACGCAGGCTCAGCAGCCATGGTTCACGGGCTCAGCCGCTCCACAACATGAGGGATCTTCCTGGACCAGGGCACGAACCTGTGTCCCCTGCATCGGCAGGCGGACTCTCAACCACTGCCCCACCAGGGAAGCCCCCTATTACCATTTATTAATTGTTTTGGGTTTGTTTTTGTAGGTCATTTCTTTCTCTTGTGTTCTCTGACTAGATGATTTCCTTTAGCATTTGTTATAAAGCTGGTTTGGTCGTTCGGTTGTGCTGAATTCTCTTAGCTTTTGCTTGTCTGTAAAGTTTTTAATTTCTCTGTCGAATCTGAATGAGATCCTTGCTGGTTAGAGTAATCTTGGTTGTAGGTATTTCCCTTTCATCACTTTAAATATTTCCTGCCATTTACTTCAGGCTTGCAGAGTTTCTGCTGAAAGATCAGCTGTTAAACTTATGGGGATTTCCTTGTATATTCTTTGTTGTTTTTCCCTTGCTGCTTTTAATTTTTGTCTTTGTATTTAATTTTTGATAGTTTGAGTAATATGTGTTGTGGCATTTTTCTCCTTGAATTTATCCTGTATGGGACTCTCTGCACTTTCTGGACTTGATTGACTCTTTCCTTTCCCATATTATGGAATTTTTCAACTATAATCTCTTGAAATGTTTTCTCAGTCCCTTTCTTTTCCTATTCTTCTGCATGGACCCCTATGATTCGAATGTTGGTGCATTTAATGTTGTTCCAGACTTCTGTGAAACTGTCCTCAATTCTTTTCATGCTTTTTTTCTTTATTCTGCTCTGCAGTAATTATTTCCACTATTTTATCTCCCAGGTCACTTATCTGTTCTTCTGCCTCAGTTATTCTGTTATTGATTCCTTCTGGAGAATTTTTAATTTAATTTATTGTGTTGTTCATCATTGTTTGTTTGCTCTTTATTTCTTCTCAGTCCTTGTTAAACGTTTCTTGTATTTTCTCCATTCTGTTTCCAAGATTTTGGATCATCTTTATTATCATTACTCTGAATTCTTTTTTATGTAAACTGCCTATTTCCTCTTCATTTCTTTGGTCTGGTGAGTGTTTATCTTGCTCCTTTGTCTGCTGCATATTTCTCTGTCTTCTTATTTTGCTTAACTTACTGTGTTTGGAGTCTTCTTTTTGCAGGCTGAAGGTTTGTAGTTCCCATTGTTTTTGGTGTCTGCCTCCAGTGGATAAGGTTGATTCAGTGGGTTGTGTAGGTTTCCTGGTGGAGGGGACTGGTGCCTGTGTTCTGGTGGATGAGGCTGGATCTTGTCTTTCTGGTGGTCAGGACCACATCTGGTGGTGTGTTTTGGGGTGTCTGTGACCTTATTATTATTTTAGTCAGCCTCTCTACTAAAGGGTGAGGTTGTGTTTCTGTCTTGTTAGCTGTTTGGCATAGGGTGTCCAGCACTGTAGCTTGCTGGTCGTTGAGTGAAGCTGGGTCTTGGTATTGAGATGGAGATCTCTGGGAGATTTTTGCCATTTGCTAGTATGTGGAGCTGGGAGGTCTCTTGTGGACCAGTGTCCTGAACTTGGCTCTCCCACCTCAGAGACACAGCCCTGACAACTGGCCGGAGCACCAAGACCCTGTCAGCCAAACAGCTCAGAAGAAATGGGAGAAAAAATGAAAGAAAGAAAGAAAGAAAGAAAGGGAGAAAGAAAGAAAGAAAAAGGGAAAGAAAGAAAGAAAAAGGGAAAGAAAGAAAGATAGAAGGAAAGAAAGAAAAGAAAAGTTATTAAAATAAAAAATGATTATTAAAAATTAAAAAGTAATAAAAAAAGAGAAAGAGAGAGCAAACAAAACAAACAAACAAAAAAATCTACCAATGATAACAAGTCCTAGAAACTATACCAAGAAAAAAAAAAGACAGTCAGAACCCTAGGACAAATGGTAAAAGCAAAGCTATATAGGCAAAATCACACAAAGAAGCACACACATACACACTCACATAAAGAGAAAAAGAAAAAAATATATATATAAAGGGGGAAGAGAACAATCAAATCAATAAACAAATCTACCAATGGTAATAAACTCTAAATACTAAACTAATACAAACATAAAGCCAGGACAAATTAGATGCAGAAAGCAAACCCCAAGTCTACAGTTGCTCCCAAAGTCCACCGCCTCAATTTTGGTATAATTAGTTGTCTATTCAGTTATTCCACAGATGCAGGGTACATCAAGTTGATTGTGGAGATACAATCTGCTGCTCCCGAGGCTGCTGGGAGAAATTTCCCTTTCTCTTCTTTGTTCACATAGCTCCTGGGGTTCAGCTTTGGATTTGGCCCCACCTCTGCATGGAGGTTGTCTGAGGGCTTCTGTTCCCGCTTCAGACAGGACGGGGTTAAAGTAGCAGCTGATTCGGGGGCTCTGGCTCACTCAGGCTTGGGGGGAGGGAGGGTTATGGAATGCGGGGCAAGCCTGCGGCAGCAGAGGCCAACGTGACATTGCAACAGCCTGAGGCATGCCGTGTGTTCTCCCGGGGAAGGTGTCCCCGGATCACGGGATCCTGGCAGTGGCGGGCTGCATAGACTCTCAGGAGGGCAGGTGTGGATAGTGACCTGTGCTTGCAAACAGGCTTCTTGGTGGCGGCAGCAGCAGATTTGCATCTCATGCTCGTCTCTGGGGTCCGCGCTGATAGCCGCGGCTCGCACCCATCTCTGGAGCTCGTTTAGGCATTGCACTGAATCCCCTCTCCTCGTGCACCAGGAAACAATGGTCTCTTGCCTCTTAGGCAGGTCCAGACTTTTTCCCAGATTCCTTCCCGGCTAGCTGTGGTGTAGTAGTCCCCTTCAGGCTCCCAGCCCCCACCCGTCCTGGCAGGTGAGCAGACAGTCCTCTCGGGCTGGTGAGTGCTAGTCGGCCGATCGTCTGTGTGGGAATCTCTCCACTTTGCCCTCTGCACCCCTGTTGCTGCGCTCTCCTCCGTGGCTCTGAAGCTTACCCTGCCCAGCCCCCGTCTCTGCCAGTGAAAGGGCTTCTCTGTGTGTGGAAACTTTTCCTCCTTCACAGCTCCCTCCCAGAAGTGCAGGTCCCGTCCCTATTCTTTTGTCTCTGTTTTTTCTTTTTTCTTTTACCCTACACAGGTACATGGGGAATTTCTCGCCTTTTTGGAAGTCTGAAGTCTTCTGCCAGCGTTCAGTAGGTGCTCTGTAGGAGTTGTTCCACATGTAGGTGTGTTTCTGATGTATTTCGGGGGAGGAAGGTGATGTCCACATCTTATCTGCCTGCCATCTTGAAGTTCTCCACAGACTCGCTTTATATTTGCTGTTGTTCTGTATTAGGAGCACGAAGAGTCTTGCATATTCATATAATTGTGGGCATGAATATTAAAAGAAACTTTTACATTGACATCTTATTAGATTACCGCCAGCAAAGTCAAAAAGGAAAATTTGAAAATGGTTAATATTTAACTTCTATGTTGGTCATTACCAGAGAAGGTTATTATTACCTGACTTTGAACCAAGATATACCTTTTTAACATTCTGCACCATTGTCATAGCCAGTTAAAAAAGCACAAAGGAATTGAAGTATAAGGATAAATGATAAAAGAAAATAAGTGCAGAAAAGGATAAAATGATTGTTTTTACTGTTGGGTTTTATTTCTAAGTCATCCACTCCTAACCTTTATTAAAGCAAGTAATTAACATGAAACATATTCAGGGAGGATTCAGTAGTAGCAACCAAAGTATATTTTTCCGAATCTAGTCATGAATGACATTGCAGAATTAATATTTAAACAGCTTCGCCTTTCGGCTACAGATTGTATTAAAAATCAGGCAACCTGGGTCCCCTTAAGGTTGTTTCCTGTTATAAAATTATTTAAACATACTGAGAAAATTACAACTTATCTAAATTTCATAATACCAGAAAAACAATTAGTTTTGGGAAAGCAACTTGAACAACTTTCTTTTTGGGATGATTTGTTGTACTATCACTAAAAACGTTGATAAATTGCAGCTTAGATGGTGAAATTTATCTTAGATAGTACTGATACAACAGCAGAAAATGACATTACCTTAAACTTGCTTCACTGCTTCCCATCAAAAGAGTCTTAAGGGGATTTAAGGTAACTCTCAATCTTCCCATCCTTTCTAGGAGAAAATCTGTCAGAACTCTGTCATGACTTAAATACATGTTCCCCTTCCTTAGTAAAGTTCCCTCACTGCCCAATAATGCAAGTCCCAAGTGGAGTCATAAATCTTATTTGGAGAGTGAAGCTGCAGTCTGAACCAAGTAGATTTGGAATCTGTGCTCCTTTGGGCTGGAGTATTGTATAGTTACACAATTTATTTTTGTATTGTAAGTGTTGCCACAAATGTGGATGAATACGGGCAATATTTTTCCCCAAAGAACAAGTTCAGCTTCAGAAAAATAAAAAATAAAAAATCAGGACTTCCCCTATTTTTCAAGAAGTAATTGGAAATCATCATTTAAAATATTTTATTTGCCTCACCCAATTGAAAGCTCAAAGCAAATGTTGATACCACTAGACACTAAGAAATTGTTCTGTTAGAATAGACCAGACACTTGGGGCTCATCTGAAGAACACTGTATTTTGACCAAAGGCTGCTGGGGTAATTTCAGACAATTTTAGTTGTTGTTAAATGACACAGGCATATCTTAGGAAGAGTTGGCCATGGAAGAAACTATGGGATATTGTCTCACATAACATATAAGACATGCACACTCAGCAGATCACACAGAATCCCAACCACAAACCTATTTACAAATTTTCTGTGCAATGGATGAGGCCAGGATTGTGTTTGTGGGGGTAGAGCAATATTGATGGTGAACAGTTGTCTAGGCAGATTGAAACAATTACATATGGTATCCCAACCTCTGTTGTTAACGTGAAAAGACTGAATCTTTGATCCTTCTGAGGCTTTATATTTCTCATTAGTCCAGGTTTGTGACGGTCTAGCCAAAGTGTGTTTGCCGTCAGGAATTGGCAGAGGTAAATGTTGACACTATGTTGTGTTCAGTTATATGGGCACAAGTAAATTGCCTGGCTGAGTTGCCAGCTTCCAGAGGTTCAGCAGATTTTCTGCCTAGGAATAAAATTGAAGAAAACAGCAGCCAAATAAAATGCCTATGCAGCAAAACACTATGAGCTCAGAAACATGATTCAGAATTCAATTGTCTATTATGGAGGTCATGTGTGTTTAGTATTGGAGTGATTTTTGTTTTTTATAGCTATTTCCTTCAAGATTCTGTGACTTTTTTCTGGCTTTTATTTTCTTTATATATATGGTAGTATTCTCAGGTATATTTGGTGCCTTTAACAAATATGGATGGGGAAAAATGTCATTTTATGTTTATGATTTAATTTAGTTCTAAACTTTCCTGTTAGAAAATATTGATTTAAAAAAAGTTTCTGGAAGTGAGTTACAGTCTCATTCATATCTCATATTTATGCAATTAAGATGTCAGTAATTTTATATTTGAAAACTTGTATATCTTTGTAAGAACACAAAAATCTGGAAAAAGATTGTGTTCTGAGTGCTTTGAGTTTAGCTAATTGTAAAAACAAAATGAAAATAAAACAAGCGAACAAAAAACCCTTTCTTTTTAACATGTTATTTCACTATGGGGAAATCATAGGCAAAATATGTATCTTCAAAATGGACTTTATATCCATATCTTGCATATCTTAATAAGTGAACATATTATTTTTCTGCAAGAAGAGATACTTCTAATATGTTAAAGTAGTTTTCAATAGTTACAATCTTTTTGTCAGATGGTGCCAGGTTAAATTATTAGGAAATGAGCAGTAAAACACACTGTTTACTTATATGAATGTTGATAAGATTTTTTTAAAAAATGTAACTTAATAAAAAATGTCAGGGGCTTCCCTGATGGCGCAGTGGTTGAGAGTCCGCCTGCCGTTGCAGGGGACACGGATTCGTGCCCTGGTCCGGGAAGATCCCACATGCCGCGGAGCGGCTAGGCCTGTGAGCCATGGCCGCTGGGCCTGTGCTTCCGGAGCCTGTGCTCCGCAACAGGAGAGGCCACAACAGTGAGAGGCCTGCGTACAGCAAAAAAAAAAAAAAAAGTCAGTAAAATGCACTGTCATCTATGTATTTCCATAAAAGTATTTTCAGGAGGCAATTCATTTTTATCAAAAGAAAGCAATTATGTATTTGAGCCCTTATAAAATCTTTTATACAAATATACTTATCAACATCTTGAATATGAAAGAGTGTTTAAACATAATTTGATAATTTTGCCTCTGTTTTTTCTAAATTTCTATGTGAAGGCACTCAGCATTTCTCACCCTAGCCTCCATATGTGGACATTGTTATATTATCTCAATGTTGTTTCCACAAATTTATTTCATCATGGGACACAGTGCCTACTTTGTTATTAGGATCTAAGTGAGAGAATGTGATCAAGACAGTGGAGTAGGAAGACTTTGATCTCACCTCCCCACATGGGTACACCAAAATTACAACTTTTTTTTTTTTTCCAAAGAAGATGTTGTTGGTAGGAGTTTATTATTTTATTTATTTACTTTTGCTGTGTTGGATCTTCATTTCTGTGTGAGGGCTTTCTCTAGTTGTGGCAAGCGGGGGCCACTCTTCATTGCGGTGTGCGGGCCTCTCACTATCACAGCCTCTCCTGTTGCGGAGCACAGGCTACAGACGCGCAGGCTCAGAAGTTGTGGCTCACGGGCCTAGTTGCTCTGCGGCATGTGAGATCCTCCCAGACCAGTGCTCGAACCCGTGTCCCCTGCACCAGCTGGCAGATTCTCAACCACTGTGCCACCAGGGAAGCCCCAAAATTACAACTATTTACAGAATAACTATTAATGAGAAAACCAGAAGACTAGCAGAAAATATCTTCTACAACTAAAAATATAAATAAGAAACCTTGATGATATGGATAGGTGAGTGGCAATGCAGTCTAGTCAAGACCCATACGCTTAGGTGGGTGACCTACAAATGGGAGAATAATTACAATTGCAGAGGATCTTCTCAAGCAACGAAGGGTCCGAGACTCATATCAGGCTACCCAGTCCAGGGTTCCTACACCCAGAAAATGAGCCCTAAGAACATTTGCTTTGAAGTCCAGCAGGGCTTACTTTAGGGAGAGCCAGAAGGATGTGGGAAATAGAGACTCCACTGTTAAAGGGTGCACACAAAATCTCACATGCTCTGAGACCCAGGGAAGAAGTAGTAATTTGAAAGGACCCTGGGTCAGACACACCTGTTGATCTTGGAGAGACAGGAGGCAACTGGAACTCACCCTGGGGACACAGACACTGGCAGCAGACATTTATGGGAGCTCATTCTCCCAAGAGTACATTGGTGCTGGCAAGCACCATTTTAGGAATCTTCCATTTAGCTTATTAGAGCCAGGAGCTGACCCTGCTCATGAGTACTCTTAGCAGCAGTTCAGGAATGCCTCAAGACAAGCAGCCAACTGGGTGGGGACAAAGCCCCACCAATCAGAATGTCAGTTGCCTTAAGACATGCTGAGCCCACAGCCCTCCCAGAACCAGCCTGTCTACCAGAGGGCTCAGGACTTGGTCTCATATATCAGTGCACAAGCACTAGCCCCGGGACCCACCAGAATCCCCAAACCAGTTGTCAAAACTCATCTTCAACCACCAGCAGGCCAACATCAATTCTAGAACCCCTAGGACCCTGCAGCCAGAGACCCCAGGACCCAGCACCACCAACCAGTGGGCCACAGTAACCCCAGGCCTCCATGGACCCAAGCTCTGCTCACCAGCAAGCCAACACCAGCTCTGGGACAACTTGGGCCCCTCAGTCAACCATCCTGGGATATAACCCCATCCACCAGTAGGCAGACACCGGCTTCAGGATACCCCAAACCTCAAAGTCAGCTGTACCAGAAAGTGCCCCACCCACCAGCAGGACTACACTAGCTCTGGGATCCCCAGAACCTGGCAGCCAAAGACCCCAGATCTGGATCCAACACCAGCAGGCTGTCATTAGCCTGGGCATCCCTGGGCCCCAACACTGCCCACCAGCAGGTCGACACTGAGACACCTCGTACATCTCAACCAACTGACTGAGAATCCAGTTCCACTCACCAGTGGAGACACGAGCTTTGGGACATCCTGGAACCCACAGCCAGCCATGTCAGGAGCCAGTAGCACCCACCAGCAAGCAAATACTAGAGCTGGGAACCCCAGGGTTCTGCAGTTAGCTGACTTGTGACCAGTCCTGCTCACCAACAGCAGGCAGCCTCTGCACAAGACAGGACCAGACAACCAACCAGATCAGGGGCCAGCATGCCTACCAAACCAGGCAGAGTGGTCAGCCTGTCAAAACAGAAGGACGCACTCAGTCCACATAGGGACACCCTTAAAGCATATAGCTCTGGTGACCAGAGGGGAATGTGTGGCTGGGACACATAGGATATCTCCTAAAAAGGCCACTTCTCCAGGGTTGGGAAATATAACCAATATACCAGATACATAGAAATAAGCAGAGGAAATAAGGCAAAATGAGGAGACAGAGGAATATGTTCCAAAGAAAGAAATAAGATAATCCCCAGAAGAAAAACTAAGTAAAATAGAGATAAGCAATCTACCTGATAAAAAGTTCAAGGTAATAATCATAAAGATGCTCAAAGAACTTGAGAGAAGATTGGATGAACAGAGTGAGAAGTTAGGAGTATCTAACAAAGAGTTAGAGAATACAAAGAAGAACCAAACAGAGATGAAGAATACAGTAACTGACAAAATACACTACAAGGGATGGACAGTAGATTAGATGATACAGAGGAGCTAAGGAGTATAGTTAGTATTGAGTATGTATAGTTTTTCTCATATGGTTTTACATTCAACAGATAATTCTTTGACCCTCCTATTTGATTTTCTCTAAATAAACAGTTTTCTTTATGACAATAGGATATTGTCCTAGTTTGAGATGCCCAGAAGCAGAATTTGAGATGGTGATTTAGGCATAAGTTGTTTATTGAGTTAGTGCTCTCTGGTGAAATCTGTGAGAATAGAGCAGGAGAAAAAGCCAAGCAAATTTATGGTTTTACCTGAAGTTTAGACTCAGCCTGATTTCATAGGGAGATCAAGAGTATTAATTGCATCAAAAGTTGTCCTACCTTGAGATATTTTGCAGCCTATTATCCATCATTCATTGACTGGATAGGTGGGGGCAATAGAAGACATGTTCTCTGAGGTATTTCAATCTTCCCAGGGCAATTCTCTGGGAAAGGGTGTGGCTCTGAGTCTTTAAAAGTCAATACTCACACAACCTGGGGCATGAGTAAACAGGTCTGGTAAAAGTAATCTGAGGCTATTACCTGTTCGTCCATAGCACATATGTTCTAGCATTTCATTTCATGTTGTTTTAACTTGCTAGACTCATTCTTCCTGTGATTGGCAGCAGTCAGCATAATGAAGGTCCAGAATTTGGCCACAAACACCATTACTGATGCTGCTGAGCCAGCAACCACTGCAGGGATCAAGCAAGAATACAATATAAGATTTTGGTCTTTGTGCAAATAACATGTGCTTATGTGTAGCAGGGCCCCAGCAGGAAATTTATTCTAGGGACCCAGAGCAGATGGTACAGTTGCCAATTGACCTTTATGGAACATTGTTCACTGCTTGACTTTACTGAAATAAAGAGGCAGGAAAAATATCAAGTTTCCCACTCTCAAAGTTCTATTTAATCCATCTAAGTATTTGTTCTGTAACCATACATACACATTGAAATAATTTATATTTTCCTCAAAATGATTCTTTCTGAGAATTAAATCTGGGGAAGATAATATTAGGGTTGCCAGATAAAACACAGGATTCTCAGTTAAATTTGAATTTTGGATAAACAATGAATATTTTCTTAGTATAACTTTCCCCACACAATATTTGGGACATACTTATACTAAAATTTATTCATTGTTTATTTGAAATTTAAATTTAACTGAGAATCATATTTTTACCTACAAAATCTATCAACTATAGTCAATAGCCAAGGTAGTTAGAATATCATACAGTCACAGTGCGATGGTGTGTTATAATCTCAAACAAGGACACTTTAAAAAATCACTTGTCCTGAGTTTTTATTATCAATATACAAATTAAAGCTAGAGTTGTTTTTACAAAGAAATAAGGGAAAACATCAAAATATATTCAAGTGCTTGGATTTTTGCTCCTGTCAACTTCTTAGAAATGTCAAATGTTAGACATACACTTACACACACAGGTATACGCTTGAACATACACACAATTTTTCATCCTCATTAAGTTTTAAAAGCTACTGCTTGGTGGGGTTGCCATATCAATTTATAAATGATACATAAAAAGAAAAATCTCCGCTCCCCTGCAGTGCCAGTTGAAAATACACTGAATCACCTTCACCACTGAGCAGAGTGATGCTGCACTCCTTGCTATAATTATCACTTGGAATTGGAGACATCAATCACACTGAGGAACCCCACCAGGTGGAAGGAAAAGGAACTTTCTTTATGTGTGATCTCCCTATAGGAAGGGAGAAAGGAGTCAGTTTTTCTCATCCACACTTTCTGTTGCTTTTCATTTTTGTATTATTATTTGAGAATATTTATCACAACAGTTATTCCTTTGTCTACTCACACATACCATTAACAAGCCAAAGTGTTTGCATGTGTTCCCTATATGCAACACCAGTTGGTTCATTTTTAATAAAAAGTCCCTGAAGGAACAAAACAGTTTAAAGAAAGCTAAAAATAATCTTTAACAATTTAAAATTAATGATAATAAAACTTCCAGCCATATAAATGAAGCCTGATTTTGCTTTAAGAGAAAATGCTTCTGATTTGCTTAAAAAGACTTTTATGGCAGAGCTCTACAGATCATTCAGTTTGAATTTTACTTCAAAATAAATTTGAACAGTGTTTAGGAAGCTTGGAGCTTAGATCTATAAAAATAATAAAAGGGGGCTTTCCTGGTGGCGCAGTAGTTAAGAGTCTGCGTGCCGATGCAGGGGACATGGGTTCGTGCCCCGGTCTGGGAAGATCCCACATGCCCCAGAGCGGCTGGGCCCATGAGCCATGGCCGCTGAGCCTGTGCGTCCGGAGCCTGTGTTCTGCAATGGGAGAAGCCACAACAGTGAGAGGCCCACGTACCGCAAAGAAAAACAACAACAACAAATAATAATAATAATAAAAGTTTCACTAATCCATTCACAACACTGAGCATTAACCAGGATTTTAGTAAAGTGTTTGGTTTGGTCTTTTGTTTGTTTGCTTGTTTGCTTCCTTGTTACTTTTTAAATTTTGGCTTTTAACCTTTTTTTTTTTAGTTTTTCAGATGCCTGTTTTGTTATTCCCCTCCAGCACGTCAATCACAGTTGTACCTAATTGCCAGTCTTTAAATTCATCTGTTTAAAGCACAATAATAGATTTCTGCTTTTCTGATTGGATGCTGACTGAAACAATGTTTCAGCAGATATATGGAAAGCCAAGAGGAGTAATAACTATTTGCTGTTTGAAAAGTAATAACAAAATTTTATCTTTAGATCCTGAGAATTAATATTGTGCAATAACACCAAAATGTAAGAGAAAGGAGAAGAAAAGACCAAAGGGCAATAAAAACATTTTAATTTGTCTTTCTGATGACAATACAAAGGTGAGATAGAGATATTTATGAGAAAGGAGGGAATAAACACAAGTATAAGTAACAATATGATAGAGGTAACAGCTAGAAGAATAAAATATAATGGATAACATGCAAATCCACATAGAAATTTGATCTATAAAGTGGATGGTGGGAAAAGAAGAAAACAATATGTAGAAGCTGATCAATGGAAAATAAAAAGATGGTAAAAATGAGCTCTGAGGTAACAAATATTTTCTGAAGTGTAATTGAGTAAACTACAGATCAGATTAAAGACTCTCAGATTTTTTTGAAATCTTGTCACAGTACATTAGATCAAGAGCTGGCAAAAGAAAAAAAAAAAAAAGAGAGAGAGAGTGAGCAAAGTAGAGAGTGAGAGAAATGGGGAAATAAACAACTGTTAAGAAAAAAGAAAAGTCAACTATCCCAAAGAAACATATTTAAAAGTAGGCATTTCTTCAAAAGTGTAAAATAAAAGAATGAAAAAAAGTATATTTTAGGCACATATGATCAAAAGAAAAGAAGTGTTACAGCATACACAAAATATGCTATGATACAGAGCATTTGAATAATTAATAACTTGAACTTATTTATGATTGATAGGTAGAGAGGGAACATATCATATTGATATGTATTGTCCTCTGCATTTGTAAATGCAATTTTCTAGATATATTATTTAAAGATGAAGAATATTTGTATGAAGATAATTTTTAAATGTGGTTAAAAATTTTAAAGGGCAATATAAATAAATATATACATAGTCTTCATTTTATGGTGCAAGTTAATATGATACAGATGCCAGGTCTTCTGAAAGCAATCTAGAAATCCAATTCAATTTTAATTAAACATCTAATGGATTTTTTTTTTCTTGCTGTATGCGGGCCTCTCACTGTTGTGGCCTCTCCTGTTGCGGAGCACAGGCTCCAGATGTGCAGGCCCAGTTGCCATGGCTCACAGGCCCAGCCGCTTCATGGCATGTGGGATCCTCCCGGACCAGGGCATAAACCCATGTCTGCTGCATTGGCAGGTGGACTCTCAACCACTGCGCCACCAGGGAAGCCCCATCTAATGGATTTTTAATTTAATATATTTTACAAACAATCTTAGGGAAAAAGTTCACAATACCTACAGAAATGTTGGAATTTAAAAAAACGATGTAGGAAGATTTGTTCTACAGATGTTAAAATATGTTACCTACTCATGGTAATAAAAATAAACAAATAAATAAACAAGTGAGTTAACTAATTAATGAACAAATACAGGCAAACAGATGTTACTGGGAAATAAATAGGAAACTAAATTTCAAAAGACAATTGAGTGTCCAGCAAGAGACACATATGAAAACACAATATGTGATCAAAGAAGTATTACAAATGTGCAGACATTACTGTTTTAAAAGAGTCCCAATATATGGACTAAAATAAAGGAGTTTTTATACCATACATAAATGTGTCTTTCAGTTGGAAAAAATGACCTAAATGAGAAAGACAATTTTAAAATGTAATGGAAGAAAATATAGGAAAATATATTTGTTACATTAAGTGAAATAGTTCTAAAGGAAACCCAAAAGCATAACTCATATGATAAAATTTTTTGGCTTTGAAATCATTAAAAGTAATTATATATGCTCCATATGGAATACTATAGATGGAGTTAACAGGTAGGTCTCATTTTTGGAGAAGATATATATGTAAAATCTTAAACCAGCAAGGCAATATAGATACTTATACATATTAACAAAAGAAGTACAGAAATCCACCAAAAATACTGATCCTTGGCTTTGATTTTGTTTTTAGATTTTTAATGCACTTATCTATGTAAAACTACATGCAAACATATGAAACACACACACACACACACACACACATTATTTTAGCTACTCAACTTCACTAACATTTAGGAAAACATATTTTTAAACCACTATAAGGGAGAAGCTTCAAGATGGCAGAAGAGTAAGACATGGAGATCACCTTCCTTCCCACAAATACATCAGAAATACATCTACATGTGGAACAACCCCTACAGAACACCTACTGAATGCTGACAGAAGAACTCAGACCTCCCAAAAGGCAAGAAACTCCCTACGTACAGGCAGTTTAGGGCAAAAGAAAAAAGAAAAAACAGAGACAAATGGATAGGGATGGGACCTGCACCAGTGGGAGGGAGCTGTGAAGGAGGAAAGGTTTCCACACACTAGGAAGCCCCTTTGAGGGCAGAGACTGCAGGTGGTGGAGGGGGAAAGAAGCTTCAGAGCCATGGAGGAGAGCACAGTAACAGGGGTGAAGAGGGAAAAGCAGAGACATTCCCGCATGGAAGATGGGTGCCGACCAACACTCACCAGCCCCAGAGGATTGTCTGCTCACCCACCAGGGAGGGTGGGGGCTGGGAGCTGAGGCTCCCACTTCGGAAGTCAGATCCCAGGGAGAGGACTTGGGTTGGCTGCATGAACACAGCCTGAAGGGAGCTAGTGTGCCACAGCTAGCCAGGAGGGTGTCCACGAGAAGGTCTGGAGCTGCCGAAGAAGCAAGAGATTAGTTCTTGCCTCTTTGTTTCGTGGTGCATGAAGAGAGGAGATTCAGAGCAACACCTAAATGAGCTCCAGAAATGGGTGCAAGCCGCGGCTATCAGCACAACACCAGAGACGGTCATGAGATGTTAAGCCTGCTTCTGTAGGCACCAAGAAGCCTGTGTGCAAGCACAAGTCACTATCCACACCTCCCCTCCTGGGAGCCTGTGCAGACCACCATTGCCAGGGTCCCGTGATCCAGGGACAACTTCCCTGGGAGAACACATGGCATGCCTCAGGCTAATGCAACGTCACACCAGCTTCTGCCACCGCAGGCACACCCTGCATTCCGTGTCCCTCTCTCTCCTCAGCCTGAGTGAGCCAGAGCCCCCTAATCAGCTCCTAATTTAACCCCTTCCTGTCTGAGCCGAAAACAGATGCCCTCAGGAGACCTACAAGCAAAGGCAGGGCAAAAGCCAAAGCTGAACCCCAGGAGCTGTGCGAACAAAGAAGAGAAAGGGAAATTTCTACCAGCAGCTTCAAGTGCAGTGAATTAAATCTCTACAATCAACTTGATGTACCCTGCTGCATCTGTGGAATACCTGAATAGACAACAAATCATCACAAATTGAGGCAGTGGACTTTGGGAGCAATGATAAATATATTTCCTTTTTTGTGAGTGTGTATATGTATGCTTCTGTGTGACATTGTCTATATAGCTTTGTATTAAGTATTTGTCCTAGGGTTCCTTCTGTCATTTTTTTTGTTTGTTTGTTTTGTTTTTTTTAGTATAGTTTTAAGTTCTTGTTATCATCGGTAGACTTGTGTTTTGGTTTAGTTGCTCTCTTCTTTCTTTTTCTAATTACTTTTAATTTTTTTAAAAAAGATAATAATTATTTTTATTTTAATAACTTTATTATTTTTCTTTCTTTCTTTCTTTCTTCTTTTCTCCATTTTATTCTGAGCTGTGTGGATGACAGGGTCTTGGAGCTCAGGCCGGGTGACAGGCCTCTGCCTCTGAGGTGGGAGAACCAAGTTCCAAACATAGGTCCTCCAGAGACCTCCCAGCCACAAGTAATATCAAATAGCAAAAATCTCCCAGAGATCTTCATCTCAATGCCAAGACCCAGCTCCATTCAATGACCAGCAAGATACTGTGTTGGACACCCTATGTCAAACAGCTAACAAGACAGGAACACAAACAAACGCATAAGCAGAGAGGCTGCCTAAAATCATAATATGGTCACAGACACATGAAAACACACCACCAGATGGAGACCTTCCCAACAGAAAGACAAGATCCAACCTCACCTAACAGAACACAGGCACTTGTCCCCTCCACCAGGAAGACTACAAAACCCACTGAACCAAACTTAGCCACTGGGGGCAGACACCAAAAATAACAGGAATTACACATGTGCAGCCAGTGAAAAGGAGACCCCAAACACAGCTAGTTAAACAAAATGAGAAGACAGAGAAACACAAAGCAGTTGAAGGAGCAAGGTACAAACCCACCAGATCAAACAAATGAAGAGGAAATAGGCAGTCTACCTAAAAATTAGTTCAGAGTAATGATAGAAAAGATGATTAAAAATCTTGGAAATAGAATGGAGAAAATAAAAGAAACATTTAACAAAGACCTAGAAGAACTAAAGAGCAAACAAAAAATGATGGAAAACAAAATAAATGAAATTAAAAATTCTCTAGAAGGAAGCAATAGCAGAATGACTGAAGCAGAAGAACAGATAAGTGACCTGGAAGATAAAATAGTGTAAATAACTACTGCAGAGCAGAATAAAGAAAAAAGAATGAAAAGAATTGAGAACAGTCTCATAGACATCTGGGACAAAATTAAACACACCAACATTAGAATTATAGGGGTCCCAGAGGAAGAAGAGAAAACGAAAGGGACTGAGAAAATATTTGAAGAGATTATAGTTGAAAACTTGCCTACTATGGAAAAGGAAATAGTTAATCAAGTCCAGGAAGCACAGAGAGACCCATACAGAATAAATCCTAGGAGAAACACGCCAAGGCATATATTAATCAAATTATCAAAAACTAAATACAAAGAAAAATTATTAAAAGCAACAAGGGAAAAAAACAAAGAATGCACAAAGGAATCCCCATAAGGATAACAGCTGATCTTTCATCAGAAACTCTGCAAGCCAGAAGGGAATGGTGGAACATATGTAAATTGATGAAAGGGAAAAATCTACAACCAAGATTACTCTACCCAGCAAGAATCTCGTTCAGATTTGATGGAGAAATTAAAACTTTTACTGATAAACAAAAACTAAGAGAGTTCAGCACCACCAAACCAGCTTTACAATAAATGCTAAAGGAACTTCTCTAGGGAGGAAACACAAGAGAAGGAAAAGACCTACAATAACAAACCCAAAAGAATTAAGAAAATGGTAATAGGAACATACATATTGATAATAACCTTAAATGTAAATGGATTAAATGCTCCAATTAAAAGACATAGACTGGCTGTATGGATACAAAAACAAGACCAATATATATCATGTCTACAAGAGACCCACTTCAGACCAAAGGACACATACAGACTGAAAGTGAGAGGATGGAAGAAGATATTCCATGCAAATTGAAATCAAAAGAAAGCTGGAGTAGCAATTTTCATATCAGACAAAATACACTTTAAAACAAAGACTATTACAAGGGACAAAGAAGGACACTACATAATGATCAAGGGATCAATCCAAGAAGAAGATATAACAATTGTAAATATTTATGAACCCAACATAGAAGCACCTCAATACATAAGGCAAATACTAACAACCATAAAAAGGGAAATAGACAATAACACAATAATAGAATTAGACATTTAACACCCTACTTTCGCCAATGGACAGATCTTCCAAAAGGAAAATAAACAAGGAGACACAAGCTTTAAATGATATATTAAACAAGATAGACTTCATTGATATTTATAGGACATTCCATCCAAAAACAACAGTATACACTTTCTTCTCAAATGCTTAAGGAAATTTCTCCAGGATAGATCATATCTTGGGTCACAAATCAAGCCTTGGTAAATTTAAGAAAACTGAAATCATATCAAGTATCTTTACTGACCACAATGCTATGAGACTAGATATCAATTACAGGAAGAAATCTGTAAAAAATACAAACACATGGAGGCTAAACAGTGCACTACTGAGTAACCAAGAGATCACTGAAGAAATCAAAGAGGAAATCAGAAAATATCTAAAAACAAATGACAATGAAAGCACGATGACCCAAAACCTATGGGATGCAGCAAAAGCAGTTCTAAGAGGGAAGTGTATAGCCACAGAATCCTACCTTAAGAAACATGAAATATCTCAAATAAACAGCCTAACTTTACACCTAAAGCAAGTAGAGAAAGAAGAACAAAGAAACCCCAAAGTTAGCAGAAGGAAAGAAATAATAAAGATCAGATCAGAAATAAATGAAAAAGAAATGAAGGATATGATAGCAAAGATCAATAAAACTAAAAGCTGGTTCTTTGAGAAGATAAACAAAAATGATAAACCATTAGCCAGACTCATCAAGAGAAAATAGGAGGAGACTCAAATCAGTAGAATTAGAAATGAAAACGGAGAAGTAACAGCAGACACTGCAGAAATTCACAGGATCATGAGAGATTACTACAAGCAACTCTATGCCAAAAAAATGGACAAACTGTGAGAAATGGACAAGTTCTTAGAAAAGCACAACCTTCCAAGACTGGACCAGGAAGAAATAGAAAATATAAACAGACCAATCACCAGCACTGAAATTGAAACTGTGATTAAAAATCTTGCAAGAAGCTAAAGCCCAGGACCAGATGGTTTCAAAGGCAAATTCTATCAAGCATTTAGAGAAGAACTAATACCTATCCTTCTCAAAGTCTTCCAAAATATAGCAGAAGGAGGGACACTCCCAAACTCATTCTACGAGGCCACCATCACACGGATACCAAAACCAGACAAAGATACTACAAAAAATAGAAAATTACAGACTAATATCACTGATGAATATACACGCAAATATCCTCCACAAAATAGTAGCAAAAAGAATCCAACAGCACATTAAAAGGATCATACACCGTGATCAAGTGGGGTTTGTCCCAGGAATGCAAGGATTCTTCAGTATACACAAATCAATCAATGTGATACACCATATTAACAAATTGAAGGAGAAAAACCATATGATCATCTCAATAGATGCAGGAAAAGCTTTTGACAAAATTCAACATCCAGTTATAATAAAAACCCTGCAGAAAGTAGGCATAGAAGGAACTTTCCTCAACATAATAAAGGCCATATATGACAAACCCACAACCAACAGTGTTCTCAATGGTGAAAAACTGAAACCATTTCCACTAAGATCAGGAACAAGACAAGGTTGTCCACTCTCACCACTATTATTCAACATTGTTTTGGGAGTTTTAGCCACAGCAATCAGAAGAAAAAGAAATGAAAGGAATCCAAATGAGAAAACAAGAAGTAAAGCTGAAACTGTTTGCAGATGACATGATACTGTACATAGAGAATCCTAAAGATGTTACCAAAAAACTATTAGAGCTAATCAATGAATTTGGTAAACTAACAGAAACAAAAATTAATTCATAGAAATCTCTTACATTCCTATGCACTAATGATGAAAAATCTGAAAGTGAAATTAAGGAAACATTCCCACTTACCATTGCAACAAAAGAGTAAGATACCTAGGAATAAATCTACCTAAGGACACAAAAGATCTGTATGAAGAAAACTATAAAACACTGATGAAAGAAATTAAAGATGATACAAATAGATGGAGAGAAATACCATGTTCTTGGATTGGAAGAATCAATATTGTGAAAATGACTATACTACCCAAAGCAATCTACAGATTCAATGCAATTTCTATCAAACTACCAGTGGCATTTTTCACAGACGAGAACAAATAATTTCACAATTTGTATGGAAACACAAAAGACCTTGAATACCCAAAGCACTCTTGAGAAAGAAAACCAGAGCTGATGGAATCAAGCATCCAGACTTCAGACTATACTGCAAAGCTACAGTAATCAAGACAGTATGGTACTGGCACAAAAACAGAAATACAGATCAATGGAACAGAATAGAAAGCCAGAGATAAACTCACACATATATGGTCACCTTATTTTTGATAAAGGCATCAAGGATATACAATGGAGAGAAGACAGCCTTTTCAATAAGTGGTGCTGGGAAAACTGGAGAGCTACATGTAAAAGAATGAAATTAGAACACTCCCTAACATCATACACAAAAATAAACTCAAAATGGATTAAAGACCTAAATGTAAAGCTACACACTATCAAACTCTTAGAGGAAAAGATAGGCAGAACACTCTATGACATAAATTACAGCAAGATCCTTTTTTTACCCACCTCCTAGAGAATTGGAAATAAAAACCAAAATAAACAAATGGGACCTAATGAAACTTAAAAGCTTTTGCACAGCAAAGGAAACCATAAACAAGATGAAAAGACAATCCTCAGAGTAGGAGAGTATATTTGCAAATGAAGCAACTGACAAAGGATTAATCTCTGAAATTTACAAGCAGCTCATGTAGCTCAATATCAAAAAAAAACAAACAACCCAATCCAAAAATGGGCAAAGACCTAAATAGACATTTCTCCAAAGAATATATACAGATAACAAACACGTGAAAGAATGCTCAATATCATTAATCATTAGAGAAATGCAAATAAACAGTACAATGAGATATCATTTTACACCAGTCAGAAGGGCCATCATCAAAATATGCAAACAGTAAATGTTGGAGAGGGTGTGGAGAAAAGGGAACCCTCTTACACTGTTGGTGGAAATGTAAATTGATACAGTCACTATGGGAACATTATGGAGGTTCCTCAGAAAACTAAGACTAGAACTACCATATGACCCAGCAAACCCATTCCTAGGCATATACCCTGAGAAAACCATAATTCAAAAAGAGTCATGTACCACAATGTTCATTGCAGCTCTATTTACAATAGCCAGGACGTGGAAGCAACCTAAGTGTCCATCAACAGATGAATGGATAAAGAAGAGGTGGCACATATATACAATGGAATATTACTCAGCCATAAAAGAAACAAAATTGAGTTATTTGTATTGAGGTGGATGAACTTAGAATCTGTCATACAGAGTGAAGTAAGTCAGAAAGAGGAAAAGAAATACTGTATGCTACCATATATATATGAAATCTAAAAAAAAAGAAAAGAAAAAATGATCATGAACAACCTAGGGGCAGGACGGGAAAAAGGATGCAGACCTACTAGAGAATGGACTTGAGGACATGTGGAGGGGGAATGGTAATCTGGAACAAAGTGAGAGAGTGGCATGGACATATATACACTACCATATGTAAAACTGATAGTTAGTGGGAAGCAGCTGCATAGCACAGGGAGATCACCTCAGTGCTTAGTGACCACCTAGAGAGGTGGGATAGGGAGGGTGGGAGAGAGAGAGACGTAGGAGGGAAGAGATATGGGGATAAATGTATATGTGCAGCTGGTTCACTTTGTTATAATGTAGAAACTAACATCATTGTAAAGCAGTTATACTCTAATAAAGATGTTTAAAAAAAAGCTACCCTAAGACAAAAGAAAACACTATAAAATATAAAATACAGTTAATATATATTTGATTGACTAAATGTGAAAGCAAGTTTATATCAAGGTCTGGGGATATGGAGAACTTCATGCTTTCCTTGAACTCATTCATCCAAACTGGAAACAAAATTAGCAGTATTTAATCAATTTTAAAATGATCATTCCCTGTGAGAGAGCACGAGCAATTCTTCTACTTGTTGTGTACCACAGCAAAGCTCTTACACAGATCCCCAAAGAGGTGTATACTTGGGTCTTCATGGAAGCTTTATTTGTGGTAGCAATGAGATAGTAGCATCCCATATTCTATCATCAAGGAAATAGATATGAGAAATATGCAATATGTTACATGCCTTTGACAGTAGAGTGTGATATAAGCACAAGTCCTGAGTTAGACTATTAGCAATATGGGTACATCTTGAAAACTGTGGAATACAATAAATATCAAATTGAATGCAATTTCTATCACAATAACAATAATACAAATTAAAAGACAGATATATACAAACCACACTACTCATAATTTCAAGGATAATGACAATGTCATATGAGCCAATAGAGTGAGCATATATGGGAAATTTCTCTAATGGGAGAGACGACAAGAGGAGAAGCAATAAAATAAAATAAAAATATGTGTGGTGCCTTCCACAGATGAAAAATAAAGTGCTTTTAAAGAGGTATATGATGAGTTCAACACTAAAAATTATATTAGCACATAGCGGTTTCATTAAAAATTTGTGTGGAAACTTTATACTGAGATTTAAAATCATTAATAATTCATGTATTTCTACCAATAGCACTCTATTGTTTGAACATAAATAAAGTTAAATAAAATCAACAAAAATATGAGAAAGTAAATTAAAATTTATTTACCAGTTTTCCATATTTTTTAGGAGCAGACTCACACGTTTTAATTAATATGCATATTACTTTGATTGTAAGGTTTTCAAATAATTATAGAAAATCTGATAATAGTATTTGCTTAAGAATAAGTGATTCAGTTGTTAAAACTATCAAAGTTAATTTTAGAATAAAGGATATCATATGCTTTTACAAATTATTAAAAGGAATTCTACAGATGGTTTATTTTATTAAATATAACACTATCAATCAATCTTACCAATCTAATCAATTTAACGATCTGTTTAAATGGTAAAATGATTTAAAACCCCACTCTTGGGCTTCCCTGGTGGTGCAGTGGTTGAGAGTCAGCCTGTCGATGCAGGGGACATGGGTTCGTGCTCTGGTCTGGGAAGATCCCACATGCCGCAGAGTGGCTGGGCCCGTGAGCCATGGCCACTGAGCCTGCGTGTCCGGGGCCTGTGCTCCGCAATGGGAGAGGCCACAACAGTGAGAGGCCTGCGTACCGCAAAAAAAAAAAAAAAAAAAACCCACTCTACCTACAAAAAATGACCTATAATAACTACTTAATATTTACAGGAAAACACATTTCCTGTAAAGATGAATTTTAAGTTATTATTTCTATATATTGATGGAGATATTAGTAGAGTGTAAAACAAATTGTTTTGGAAGTGAAATATGTGACACTACTTCCTATACATCCATAGAAAAGTCACCTAAGTCTTCTGAGTTTCAGACTCCTCACCTGAAGCCCGAACATATTTATTATTTATCTTTTTTTAAAAAAAAGAATAATTATAAAAATTTTAAAAATTAGAAAATAAAGCTAAAATGTATGATTTCATTTAGTCAACAGTGTTTTAGCACATATATACATGTTTTCATTAACTTATTTATTAACTTACTAATCATGCAAGCATGCATATCTCACTATTGACAATACATTTACTCTGTTCTGATTTCAGCAATATCTCCCTTAAATTCTTCTTTCATATTATAGCCAAGGGGTTCATTTTATCCCTCTATACATGTATATTGCTCTTTTTCACTAATAGAATAAAATTTAATATTTCACATATCAAACAAGGCCCCAACAAAACTCAATACTACTTATCCCTTCAGGTTTATCTTTCAACATTCTTTCCTTAAGTATTACATGTTTGTGTCTGGCTACCTACATCACACATTATAATGTATTGGTGCTTTTTCTTATGCTTTTCTTACAGACTTGAATTCATTTTCCATTTATCTTTGCCTTTACAACACTTCCAATTCTCTGCAAAATATAAATGTCATCATATATACTAGAAAGTTTCCTAGCCTTGAGATTTTGACTTTAATGCCCCAAATTTTATGTTCCTCAAGTCTTGCCTCTAACTTCATACTTACTTAATAACAATAAAATTTACACTGTAGATTTATATGTCAACCTCCCCCTTTGAGTAATAATTCACCAAAGAGCAAGGCCTTTTCCTATCAACATGTATATTACTAGTCATAATATATTGCCTAGAAATGAACATGAGCACAATAATTAATTTTAATTCAATAAGTAAATCAATATATTAGAAATTAACATGGCAAATGCATTCAATAAATCCAAAGAACTCTACAAGCTTAAAGTCCAAATTAATTGAATTAAAACTCCAGATTTCCACTTGATTTTCAAAGATGGCATGCAAAGATGCAAAGGAGCATTACCCTGTCAAGTTGGCTATACTCATGAACAAACAAATATTCTTAATTATCTGATACTTTAGAAATGATTTACACATCTTTTATGCTTTTATAAAGCACTTAGAAAAACATCATTAAAGAAATATGAAATAATGTTATAGTACGCTAATACTACATGTCTATATGTCTTGTAAAAATATGCTGATTAGTCTGGGACATTTTCAACAAAATTATACTTTCTTCTGTGTCTTATAAAAATCATGTCAAAAACATAAGTTTTCTGGCAATGCTGAGCCATCTGTTTTGTTCAGATCTTATCATTGCTTTGCTCTGTGCAACAATAATTATGTCGGCAGTAGGAGAAATAACAGTTGGATTTCTTTAGAAGATTAACAGCATGAACAGTACAGCTAAGAAGGGAATTTTCCCACAGATTCCAAAAATATCCCACCTTTATAACTTTATAGCAGAGGAACTTATAGAACCACCCACTCTCTCCTATCTACCACCAAATGGTCACAAAATCTTCAATGCATGCAGCACTTTCCAGAGGGTCGTTTTTTTTCTTCTGAAACAAGAATGGTTACTACTGTTATATTACCTCTATCTTATAATTATCATTTTTATCTTCTTTTTTCTTATTTCTATCTTTGTATTTTATATCATTTCTTTTCTTTTCTCATTCCCTTTAATCTGGCATCTATTTTTAGGTACATCTATTTAAAATAATTTAAAATTTTGGCATCTGACACCAAAAACACAGGCGACAAAAGCAAAAATAAGCAAGGGGGAACTAAAATGTTTCTGAACAATAGAGGAAACAAGCAACACATGAAAAAGCAAAGTGGGAGAAAAATATTTGCAAACCATATATCTTATAAAAGGGTTAAAAATGCAACATATGTAAGGAACTCATACAACTCAATAGCAAAAAAACAAACCTCATTATAATATTGGCAAAAGACCTGAATAGACATTTCTCCAAAGAAGACATACAAATGGCCAACAACAAATGACTAACAGATATATAAAATGTGCTCTACATCACCTATCATCAGGAAAGTCAGGAAAATACAGATCAAAACTACAATGAGATATCACCTTACATCTCTTAGGATGTCCATTATCAAAAATAATAATAATATGTGTAGGTGAGGATGTGGAGTAAAGAGAAACTTTGTACACTGTTGAGGGAAATTGGTGCAGCCACTACAGAAAACAGTATAGATTTTCCTCAAAAAATTAAAAATAGAATTACTATATGATCCAACAGCCTCACTTCTGGGTATATATTCAAAGGAATCGAAAGCAGGAGCTCTAAGAGATATCTCTACTCCCATGTTTATTTCAGCATTATTCACAATATCCAAGACATGGAAACAACCTAAATGTCCACTGATGGATAAAAGAATAAAGAAAATGTAGTATGTGCATACAATGGAATATTACTCAGCCTTAAAAAAAAGTAAATTCTGCCATTTGTGACAACATGGATAAACCTGGAGGACACTATGCTAAGTAAAAAAGCCAGAAACAAAAGAACAAATATTACATGATACCACATATATAAGGTATCTAAAATAGTGAAACTCATAGAAGCAGAGAGTTGTCAGTAGGATGGTGGTTGCCAGGGCCTAGAGGTGGGGAGAAACAGCAAAGTATTAGTCAAAGGGTATGAAACAGCATAGTGCCTAAAGTTAACAGTATTGTATTGTATACTTAAAAACTTACTAAGAAGGTAGATCTTATGTTGTGCTCTTTTCATAAAAAATAAAATAATGATAAAGAAGATGGGAGAAAACTTTTGGAGGTGATGGATATGTTTATGGCATAGATTCTGATGAAGTTTTCACAGGCATATATTATCTACAAACTCATCAAGTTCTATACATTAAATATTTAAAGCTTTTCGTATGTCAATCATACCTCAATAAAGTGGTTTAAAATTTTTTATTTGCATCTTTCAACTGAACCTCAAATGTATACTTTTGTTCTTAAAAATATGTTTCCTCCATTGTTTCCTAAGAAGATGCCTTAATTTGCAATCAGTCTTAACATTTAGATTAACATCTTGGTTTTGATTAGAGACAGAGTAATATTTTATATAGAAGATTCTGTTTACATGCCTGAAGGATTTCTCTAATATTGCATAAGAATCAAGTTCAAATATTCTAATTTCATTATAAATTGTTGAGTATTACACATTTCTTAATTTTCTCATCACATCAATACTATGCTCAGTTTTCTTCAAATTTTTAACTCCAAATTTGAGGTATATATATATTTGTAACTTTATTAAGTTTTAATCCATAGTTAAGTTATACCAAATTCATTCTTGCTATCTAGATTAAATTAGAAATTTTAATTCAAAATCCTGATTTGGCATGTTTCATATAAATATCAAGATTTTTCAGTTGAATTTTTCAGTAATTGTATCTGTTTGGTTTTATATAAAAATAAAATACAAGTACGTATGTCACTTTCTTGTATTTTGTATACTTAGTTTTTGTGTCTGTGTTTATGTATGTGTGTATGTTTCCTTCTTGAAGCCTGCCACAAAGTAAATACATGATCACAAATACATATAGTCAGAGTTCTGTAAAGGGCAAACTATTTTAAATCATGTTACAATTCTTGCTTGCTACAACCTTCAGCAATTTGTAAGATACATTGCAATGAAAATTCCAACTGAAAAAAGTTATTCCCTGGGCACCTCTCACAATATTTTGTGTATTATATCTAGTGTTTCTTTCTTACAAAATACTTTTGGATTTTCTATCTGAAAATTGACATTTTGGTTTTTATTTTTTTTAATCAATTCAAATTTGGGACTAAATACAAAATTTCATTGTCTACACTTTTATGAAAACATATCAAAAAGAAAGCCATCATCCAAGAATATGGAGGAAAGATTGAAATATGCTTTTATAATGACAAGTTAAAGTAAAAACATACATATGTGTACATATTTATACATATTATTTTAAAATTTTGATTATAGGCTAATTTTATTGGACATTTTTCCAACTAAATGTAAGCTATTGATTGCCTCATAACTATGACTTTCTTTAAATAAGCCCATTAATACTCTGAGTTAACATTTATGAAATCTAGCATTCTATAGATCTATTTTAAAAGTTAATTTTGTTCTCTGCCATATATTATGCTGTTAAACATATCCAGTGAATTATTATATTTTTAATTCAGTTTTTTTTATTCAGTCATAATTTCTATTTGTTTCTTTTTTCATAGTTTCTACTTCTCTGCTAAGTTTTTCTATATTTTCTTTCATCATAAGTGTATTTCATCCCTACCTTTGTATTCAATACGATATCCTTGTAACCTTTTAATGAATCATTCTTTTATTCTTATACTTGTTGAAATGGTTTCTCTTACTAATTCTTTAATAATAGAATAATAGCCAACCTTTATTGAATGACTAGTATATACCAAACATCATTATACTACACTATATTATCTATTCACATATACAGGAATACTGTGCTTTCTTTCTTTTTTTTTTTTTTTTGCACTTCACAGATACTATGTTTTTTAAAAATGAAAGGTTTGTGATTAACATGCATTAAACAAATCTATAGGTGCCATTTTCCAACAGCTCACTTTGTGTCTCTATCTCACATTTTGGTAATTCTCACAATAGTTCAAAGTTTTTCATTATTATTATGTTTGTTATGGTGATCTGTGGTCAGTGATCTTTGATAATGTTCTTTCAAAAAGATTATGACTTGATAAAGGCTCAGATGATGGTTAGCATTTCTTAGCAATAAAATATTTTTTAATTAAGGTATGTACATTGTTGTTTTAGACATAATGCTATTACACACATAATAGACTACAGTATAGTGTAAACATAACTTTTATATGAACTGGGAACACAAAAAATCACATGACTTGCTTTATTGTGATATTTGCTTTATTGTGGTGGTCTGGAATCAAACCTGTAGTATCTCCAAGGTATCCCTGTATTATATACTATACTATTATATATTCTGTACTATAAAATATGTATTATTTATCCTAGTTTTGTTTATCACAGAATAGTGTAGCACAGTCTTGAGAGCCAAATTCCTGAGGTTATATTTCAGTTTACTCACTGCATCATAGATGACTGGGTAACAAATAGAGATTCATTTCCCTTCCATAGTAAGAATCTTTTTTCTTGAAAGTGGCTGCCTTACTAAGAAACATATTTTATCATATCTTCTAATTTCTCATATCTCATAAAGGAGGATGTGGACTTAGGTTTGTCTACTGTAACGTGTCAATTCCAGGTCCCAGTTAAGTGTATTGTATGATTTCCTCATGCTTTCTTCTCTCTGACTGCAGACTCAGCGGTGTCAGGGTCAACTAGAAACCACAAGATGGCAGAGGTACAACATGGCATCAACTAGTGACCTTCACTTCCACTTCAAGGAGGGCTTTGTAGGGGAGCCAACTGACCAGAAATATTTCCATTGGCTTTGACCTAAATAAAACCAAACCTTTATTTTATTATTTCACTGAGATTTGGGACTTGTTTGTTATAGCAGTTAACCAATACTGATTAAAGTATGACCGTTTACAAATTATTTACCCTTGTGATAACACAGATTCACTATTTATTAAATAAGCATATTGAATAATTAAATAAATTCATCTATGTGGACCACATAGATTAGATTTTGGTGCATAGTAAGCACTACATAATTACTTGTTATAATAATTATTTGTAGTAGTAATGTAAATTTATGTGGCATGTACTATACCAATTATGCACATAGGGAAATTGGTCAATCAACTAGTAGCTCCTTTTGAGTCTCTTCAGTTTGTAAGCAATTATAAAACATGGTAAGTGGAAATTAAAACAATATGCTAGATGTAATCTGATCATTTCTTCACAAATTCTAATGTATAAAGTAAAATATTCTCAAATATCATAAGTGAAAACAACCTCAAAGTCTTGAGCAGATTAATTCTTAATAAAAAGCATTATGGGGGCTTCCCTGGTGGTGCAGTGGTTGAGAGTCCACCTGCCGATGCAGGGGACATGGGTTCGTGCCCCGGTCCAGGAAGATCCCGCATGCCACGGAGTGGCTGGGCCTGTGAGCCATGGCTGCTGGGCCTGCGTGTCCGGAGCCTATGCTCCGCAACGGGAGAGGCCACAACAGTGAGAGGCCCGTGTATCGCAAAAAAAAAAAAAAAAAAAAAAAAGCATTATAAAGACTACCCAAAATACCATTGCATTATCCTTGGTTTCAAGGAACTTTTGTGTTTAGTTAAATAAATGTTAGTTTATATTGAGTGGCACAATTACTGAAAAAAACTATAGCAAGTCTTGAGTGAGTATTATTTTTATCTGTTTAGACTTGATTTTCAGTAGAATTGAATCTGAAAATTAAATTCAACTAAAGCAAGTTATGTTTGTGAAGGTGAGTATTACACAGATGGACTGTGGAGCATTTTATATGTAGGCTGTGGGAGGAGTAGACAGAACTACAGAATCCAAAGAGAAAAGGATGGTAGTAGATGGTCTTATCCCAGATCCTACTGTGAACAATGTGATTCTTATTTCCAAGGCTTTGAATTAGTCAATCTTTAAGAATAGGTTTGTTACAGACTTTTTTTTTTAAAGCTTACCTTCATTTGAAAATGTCTTTATTTCCCTGTCATTTCTGAAAGATAGTTTCAAAGAATAAAAAATTTGAGGTTGACAGTACTTTTCATCCAACAATGGAAAAAGATTGTGCTACTTCCTTCTGCCTCTTTACTTTCAAATAGGAAATCTACACTTATTCAAATTAATGTTCCCCTATAAGTAATGTGTCATTTCTTTCTGGCTGTTTTCCAGATTTTTTTTTGTCTTTAGTTTTCAAAATTGAATTATTGTATGTCTGGGGAGGAATTCTTTTAGTTTTTTTCATTTTAGGGTTTGCTAAGTGTTTTGAATCTGTGGGTTATTTATTTTTCCAAATGTAGGACATTTTCAGCCATTACTTCTTCAGACCCCCTTTTAGGTATATTCTCCTTCTTCTCTTCTCTATGACTCTGATGACACACATGGTGTACCCTTTGCTATTAACACATTGTTCCTAAGGCTTTGTCCATTTTTTTAGTCCATACTTGTTCAGATTATGTGAATTATATTTTCTTTCCACAAGTTTACTGATTCTATCTATGTCATTTCCGGTCTACTACTAAATCAACTGAGTGAAATTTTTGTTTTGTATTTTTTGTTCTGTAATTTACATTTGGTTTTTTATAACATATTAATTTGCAGAGTTTTTTAATTTATTTCAGGAGAATCTTTAATTTATTGTTGAAACATTTTGAAGATATCTGTTTTAAAACACTTGTCAGATACTCCCAACATCTGATTCATCTTAGTGTTAACATCTATTGTGATTTATTTTTCCAGTTTCTTCATAAGATGAGTGATTTTTTTATGATAGCCTGGACATTTTGTCTATTATATCATTTGACTTGGATCTTATGTAAATATTTTATTTTAGCAGGAATTCAATGTTTAGGTTTAACAAACATGTCTTGCCTTACTCTTGTGTGCTTTGGTTCCAAAGACATTTTCATTTTCAGAGACTTTGCCAGGTAATTTTGGATTTCTTCAGTTATATGCTACCTCTGGGAAATCCAAAGACCCCGGCTGTTTTATGATGGTAGTGAGAGGTTTTCCCCAGTTTGAGCTGTCCAGTGTCTTTAGGTGGGTATGATAGACAAAACAATGGTTCCTCAAAGATGTTAACATCCTAACCCCTGGAACTTGTGAATATATTATATTACCTGGCAAAAGTGTTTGAACATGTGGCTAAGTTATGGGTCTTGAGATGAGAAGAATATCCTGGATGATCTGGGTAGGCCCAGTGTAATCACAAGGATCTTTAAACAATTGAGACAGAGAGTCAGAGGAGACACAACAGGCAGAGAATCGGAGTGGTAAACTTTGAAATAGAAGAAGGAGCTGCAGGCTGAGAATTTCAGATGTCCTCTAGAACCTGAAAAAGGCAAGGAAATAATTCTTCCCTAGAGCCTCCAAAATAAATGTAACCATGCCCTTACCTTGATTTTAAGATTTCGGACCCCAAAGCAGTAAGATAATAAATTTGAGTTGTTTTAAGACAATATTTTGGTAATGCTTATAGTAGCAATGAATAATGAAGTGGGACACTGCTATTACAAAAACTAAAAATGTGGAAGTGGCTTTGCAATTGGGTAATAGGTAGAGGCTGAAAGAGTTTTAAGGAGCATGATAGAAAAATCCTTGATTTCCTTGAAGAGATTGTTAGTAGAAATATGGATATTAACCACTTTGTTAGTAAGTAAGCAGTAGGAAGTGTAGAACATGATAGATAACATGATTTTCTTAGAGGATATTTAAATAATCAAAAACAGACTATCAGAACAAATATAGATATTAAGAACTTTGCTAGTAAGAACTCAGGAGTGAGGAGTATGGAAGAGAAAACATATCTTGTTATAGAAAACATAAATTGTTGTATAGAGACTCTTGTTAGCCATTAAATATGGGTATTAAAAATGCTGCTGGTGAGGATTCAGAAGGAAATGAGGAATACATTATTGATAAGTAGGAAAGTATCTCTTTGTTATATAACGGTAGAAAGCTTAGCTGAATTGTATCTTAGAGTTATACAGAAAGTAGAATTTTTAAGTGACAAACAAGGGCATTTAGCCAAAGATAATTTCTAAGCAGTGTTTAAGATGAAGCCTGGTTTACTCTTGCGGTTTTCACTTACTGCTGTTACTATAATGTGAAAGAAATGAAATGAACTGAGGAAGAATTGTTAAGAAAAAAGGAAGCAGGATTTGATGTCCGCGGAACTTCTTCACTTATCCAGATTTCAAGAGATGCTAAAATTAGAAGATTAATTGTAAGGCAAGCATGCTCTGGAGACACCACGCTGCTGGTTTTGTGTTTCTTCACAGGTACATAACAAGCTTCTGTTTCCAGGTGGAGCTGCATCTCATCAATTATAAATACTCATAAATTATAGGTTACTTATCAATTACATGTTACTTAATAAGTAACTATCTGTAACCAGGCAGAGATACTTGGATTGTACAATATTCTGAGAGTGCTTCTAAAGGAACAAAAAGTCCTGTTGCACTGAAGATTCTTTGAAGAGATTAGGCATGTCATTCACAGATTCCTCTCAAAAGAAAGCCAGAAATAAAGATGAGATTATCTAGGAAAGATCTGTGTACCAATCTTGTGTCTAATTAAATGATTCCTTGAGACACATATTGTGATGCACAATGCTCTTGTGAATGTTATAACAGCAGAAACGCTGCTGTCTTGCATGGAAAGGGACAGAGACAGGACAAAGTAAACTAAAGCTGGCAAACTCCCAAAGTTCTACAGGCAAGTTAATGGCTAATAAAACTACTCAGATGAAAACACATGCTACAATACCTTTCTTGTAAAAGAAGGATGACTCTGAGGGCGGAACCAAGAAGCATGAAGTCAGGGAAGAATTGACTTCAGAACCAGAAACCATTCTTAGGGCTTAAAACCTGATGGGGTTTGTCAGGCTGACTTTCAAAATTTCTAAGAATTTTTTTTTTCCGTCCATTTTCTCTCTTTTAAAATGGTTGTGTTTTTATGTGAATTTTTGCTCCGGACACGCAGGCCCAGCGTCCATGGCTCATGGGCCCAGCCGCTCCGAGGCATGTGGGATCTTCCCGGACTGGAGCACGAACCCATGTCCCCTGCATCAGCAGGCGGACACAACCACTGCGCCACCAGGGAAGCCCCTAAAATGGTTGTGTTTTTAAATGTTATGCCTGACCCACAATTTTATCTTAAGCAGTTAAATTGTTTCTTGAGTTCCTTGGATTTACACATGGAGAGGAATTTTGTCTCAGGAAGTGTTATAGTCAGATCTTCCCTTATATGTAATTTAGATGATGATATTTGGGACTTTGAGGCTGATAAAGTTTAGATGAGATTTTGGATTTTGAAATAATGCTATAGTGGTTTTAGACTTACGGAAATGTTGGGATGGGGTGAATATAGTTTACACGTGGAGAGCACATGAATATCGGGGGACACAAGGGAGACTATAGTAGGCACAATATCCCCCCAAGACATCTACAAGTTAATCTCTGGAACTGTGAATATGTTACGTTACATGGCAAAAGGGACTTTTTGGTGTGACTCAGCTAAGAATTTTGAGGTGAAAAGATTATCCTGGATTATTTGGGTGAGTGCAATATAATTACAAGAGTCTTTATAAGATAGAAAGGGGGACAGAGCATCAGAGAATGATATGTGGTAACAGAGACAGAGGTTGGAATCATACAGTTTGTAGCTGAAGGAAGGGGCCATGAGCCAAGAAGTTCAGACTGAGTCTAGAAGCTGGAAAGCAAGAGAAGGATTGTTTCCTAGAAACTCCAGAAGGAATATAGCATGGACAGCACCTTTACTTTAGGATTTCTGACTTCCAGAAATGTAAGAAAATTAATTTGCATGGTTTTAAGACACTAAATTTGTGGTACTGTTTCAGCAGAAATAAGAACCGAAAAAGTGGGAGATATATCTCAGAACTTCAGGGACAAAGAAGATTTTATGGTTAGACCTTTGCTGGGTCAACTGAAAAAAAAAATGCACGACCTAAAAATTGAGAATTATGTTTTATTTGGCAGACGTACTGAAGACTTAAACACAGAATGCAGACTCTCAGATAGTTCTGAGGGGCTGTTTTGAAGACGCAAGGGAGGAGCCAGTGTAGTGTATATAGGAGTTTTTGCAGAAAACGAAACAAAACAAACAAACAAACAAAAACAGGTAGCCAGAACATCAAAAGATTGCTGTTAATTAAAGAAAAAACAGACATCTCAAGTTAATGAATTTAGCACTTTTCTAAGTACGGGAAGATACAACAGTCTGGGCTTAATGAAATTATTTCTTTAATATGCGCCTTAACTATCTAAGGCCAGTATCATGTTTTTCTCCATCCTGTATCCCCTCAGGATGCACTGTTGAGAGAGTGTGGTGGCTGCAGTAGCTGATGGCTTGATAGTCACAACATCCTTTGTCCACAGCTGTGGGGGTATGGTCCCTGTCTCCCTACCCAGCCCCATGATGTCAGGCATGAAGAGTACTTATTTGGTAGGTTCTTGTGGTGTGATCCTCCCTGCCAGTGCTTCTTGGCCACCCTGGTATCTCTGTATGGAGTATGGATAACTCCATGGCATGGGAACTAAGGAACACTTGTTAAGGTAGAATCCCTCTTACCAGTGCCACCCATTTATCCCATTATCTCTTAGTCGGGTAGGGAAGTCTGAGAGCCAGCAGGCAAGGAGAATATTTCACCTGTTCACTTATTTTTGGCAGGGCTAGTTTTGTCAGGCTCATCTGTTGTCAGAGGAACTCAGATTTGATCCAGAGATTAAATGATTTTATCTGCCTATTGTTGCCAGATTAGCAACTGTAAACACTCTGAGCCAAGGTCTCCTACCTTCTGTTGCATGGGGAGACATAAGACACTTTGTAGTTGTGTTTTTCCTTCAGTTATGGGGGGGGTCAAACCAGTTCATCCTCACACCACCTCACAGTTGTCCTTAGATTGCCTGGTGTGTTATATCCAGGGTTTTAGTTGTACTTGGCATAAAGGAGCAGGGAAAAATTAGTCTATTACATTTTGGTTGAACCAGAAGTCCGTATATATTTTTATCCTTCCTAAAATTATAGATTTTAATAAAGCATTTCAGACAATATAGATATATAAAATTTATATATGCTTTATATATATGTGTACACACACACATATATATATATATATATATATATATATATATATATATATATACTTTTTAACTATACAAATTGTCGAGTAGACAAAGAAAATATATAGTACTATAGTATTTGAACTCGGAAAGATTCTGTTTCCAAAACCACAAAGATATGAGCAAATGTTCAGAGAAGCTCTCTCTCTCCCACATATTTGGAAACACTCATGTGCCAGCAAATCATACTCCATGCCCCCTGATGTATTACATTAAAAGTTCCACAATGTGAATAATGACAACCTCAAAACATGTTTTCTTTTCTCATCCCACTTACCTCAATAACTGAAGCATGACCTTTTTTAATAACAAGAATATACTTCAATTCAGTTTAAATATCAGAACTGCATCTTTATTCTGGTAGCCTTCTGCCTGCATGATCACATTCAAAATAATTCATATTGCCCCATTAAATATATTTATATTATGCATTTTTTTCTGAACAAGAGTGGTGAAACATAACATACAGCAACCATGAATTATTTCCAACATTTTTAATGTGTTTTCAACAATTATTATTGTGGAAAATTGCTTTTATTTTCATGGATTTAAGTTATGATACTTCCAGTTTAAGGTGGAACATGAAACACAGATTTAAGTTCTCCATTCTTAAAGACCCTCTAAATCAGAAATTCATAACCAGGCTCCCTGAGTTTTAATGAATTTAAACTTTGATGTACATATTTATTTTCATTTGTCTATTTCCTTCAATTACATGTACAGGCAAAAACTCCAGTAGTATTAGCAATATTTATGGCTTTATTATCATTAAAAAACACAAGTAGCTTCATAACATATTTTACCCATTGAAGATGTAGAAATTTAGATTATACTGATTACTACCAAATTATTTTACTTTTTAGACCTGAAACTCAATATTTTTATTTAATGCATGACTGGAGATACATTTATTCTTATATTTAAAATGCTGTTGAAAATATTTGTATGACCACTTTTCAGTGCAGTTGTTTTCTGTTTTATTTCTATATATTTTATTTCATGAATTTAAATCATTATTTGGATAACTCCATAGGCTTTACTAGCCTGCCAAAGAGATGTATAGAGCAAATGTATGAGGAACCCCTACTCCAAAAGGATAGTATATATATTTTTAAACCATAATTTCAAAATCAACACAAATGGGAGAAAAAAAATCAAAAACACAATATTGGAAGCCATAATCTGATGGAAGTGGTAACTTAGAAGAGGCAATTGAGCTGAACACTAAATCAACAGAATGTAAAGTGAAGAATGAACAAATTGATATAAAAACTCATCCAAGGGTTCAGGAATTGGAATGTTAGCTGCTCCTGAAAAGTGAAGTGAATGTGGGGTTAACATGGCCTGATGATTTATATTCAGAAAAAAAAAAAACAAAAGAAAGGGACACAGTAGCAGTGTAATAAAGGGCTAAATTTAAGTCAGGCGTAAGTCATTATCATACTGTAACTGAGAGGAATAGAATAAAAGTTTACAGCCAGCAATGATCACTCTGCTCCAGAAGCAGGGTTCCTGGATTTGAATGGACAGTCAAACTTATAAGGCAACATGGCATCATCAAAACACTTAGTGATGAGAAATGGTACAGAATATGCAGCAACACAACATGCACTGTAACAGCATGGCAAAATTCTTAGGCCTCCCATACATGTTACCTGAATGTTCCAATAACACTAGACTGGGCTCCCCATGGAAGAAAATGCAGACTGCATACCTTTGGAGTGAATCCATTAGCATTAGAATTCCTTCAGTTTTTATACCCTGCTGGTCATACCCTCCCTCAGAAGTACATAACAAGCTCCCATTCACAGATGGAGCTGCATTTCATTAATTATATATTACTCATCAGTTATAGATTATTTATCAGTTACATGTTCCTTAATAAACACTATCTGTAACCAGGCACAGGTGCTTGGATTGGTAGATAATAACTGAGCAGAACCCTGATTTACCTTGTACTTCGTGTACTTATACCATCCTTGAGTTAATGTGGAAGGAGAGTTTAAGTAAGAGTCAAATCCTTGGGCATTCCTGAACCCAGAGAAGGCCAAGTCAGCTGTTAAATATTTAATTCAATACCAAACATTGAAAACTCTAATCTTCATCTAAGAGATTTCTGTAAGATAGACCTATAGACATCCTTTACATGCTAAGTATAGGAAGAACTATCTGAAGAACATATGGGAAAAGGCCTAAAAACACAACTTTCTTGATTTCAAAGATAGCATCACAATCAGAACAAACTCCAGAGAAGACAAGGTCCACCTATATGCATAAGGCTCCCAATTAGCATTTCAGTGGTCAGTTATCAAATATGAGAAAAAGTCAAGAATCAATAGGCATTTCAGATAAAACTTCTAATATGAAAACCAGAAATCAAATCTCACAGATGAAAATGAAAGAATAAAAAATTTGGAAAGAGAAGTTTATAAAAATATATTTATATTCACACTTACTGAAGATAATTCTGTATAAAACAATAATAAAATTTAATGATAAAATAATAATATTCAGGAAATGTAACATGTTCTTGAAAATTAAAAATGTGATAAAAGTACATTAGAGTCCTTAATTCCATTTCACTCTAAATAGACTATTTTATACTGTTATGCTATTTTATTCTATTTGTCATCTTATTATAGAAAACACTCTTAGAAGTCTGTATATTTGTGACTTCCATACATTTGCCTCCACCTTCTAATTCTGCCCTGTAAACAACAAATTAATAGGGATTCTTGTCTGCAAGAGAGATCTTCAAATAAAAGAAGTCTTAAAGCATATTTCCCTAAATAGTCTCTTCTAAAAAATAAAAGCTTCTGTTGCATTAAAGTTTTCATTTTGTAGGAGAAATTAAACCTATCTTTTGTACTGTTTATTTATATGTTTGTTTTTCAAAACATCATTTGTTTAATACAGAACACAAACACATTATCCTGAGATAGTAAATTTTTTTCTGTAAAAAGTTGTATAATATGTATAATAAATATATTAAGTTTGGTCACATATGGCCACTGTAATATATTCTTTGTTTTTGTGTTATATTTTTAAATAATCAAATAAAAATATTTTTTATGACTCCAAGGCTATACAAAAACAAGCTGCAAGCTGGATTTGACATTCAGGCAGTAGTTTGCCAACCTCTGATCTAATCCACCAAAGGAAGCTTTTCTGATTAAAAAAATGTTCATCAGGGCTTCCCTGGTGGCGCAGTGGTTGAGAGTCTGCCTGCTGATGTAGGGGACACGGGTTCGTGCCCCAGTGCGGGAAGATCCCACATGCAGTGGAGCAGCTGGGCCCGTGAGCCATGGCAGCTGAGCCCGCGCATCTGGAACCTGTGCTCTGCAACTGGAGAGGCCACAACAGTGAGAGGTCCATGTACTGCAGAAAAGAAAAACAAACAAAAAAAATAACAAACAAAAAACGTTCATCAAAGTAATGTAATCTTTAAATTGTATTCGCATGTTGAGTGAGGACACCACAAACCTTGAATTATAGTGAGTTTATGGACACTAAAATCTCAGTATCTTTTCCACATTAACTCATCATAAATCTACATATCTATCAAGATGTGGATAGCTAAAATTTTTTATTTACTTTACTCCTCACCTTTTTTAGATAAGAAAAGGTATCAGTTAACTTTTTTTAAAGCTGTATAGAACCAGATGGTGAATATTTTATACTTTGTGAGTTTAAACCATTCTGTTGAACTCAATTCTATCCTTGTCGTAGGAAAGCAGCCATAGGCAGAACATAAATGAATGAACATGATTGTCTTGTAATTAACCTATATTTATAAAAAAATCCCATTTCCAACTGTCATTACAGGCTAAAAAATCATTTTATTTAATGATGCTGTTGCTAATGGATTAAGTATTTCTCCCAGTTTCCGGTAACCTGAAAAGCATATGTATTTTCTGTTAAAGTGAAAACAACATGATAAATAAGAGAGGCGGAAGGTTTTCTCTTAAGTTTAATGACAATTTGAAAATATATATCACACTCTTAAACTGGAATTCAGATATATATGGGAAACTATTGTTATGGGAGTTTCCAATCATTATCATTTATTTATATATGCATGTAAAATGTATTTACATGTATTTATATATGACACATAATGTATATTTACATATATATGTATACATATGTATTAATTTTATTTGGAAAATAAAAGCTGTTCTGTTAAATTAAGTGTTCAAACCATTTCTCTAGCCCATACATATTACACTAAAATGGTTTTACCTGTTGCATTGTATCAAATACCTTGTGAAATCAATGTCTGTATACTATCATAGTTCCTTGTATATTTTATAAATAAATAAATAAATATATATAATTTATATATAAATAAATTTATATATAACCAATCAAGCTCCAATTAAACTTGTAGTAGTTGTCGACTGAAAAAAAAAATGCACAACATGAAAGTTGTGAGTTAAGTTTTATTTGGGGCAAAATGAGGACTATAGCCGGGGGGCAACGTTTCAGATAGCTCTGAGAAACCACTCGGAAGAGGCCGGAGGAATGGTCTGTATATATGTGATTTTGGTGAAGGGAGTTACATGCAATCATGCACACAGTTTTGCAGACGTTTGCTGCTAGCCTTGTGAATATTACTGCTAGTTACAAGGAGCAGACATCACCATGAAAAATTTGAGTGCTTTTCTAGATAAGAGGAGATGCAAGAATTGGGCTCATAAAATCTTCTCCTGAAAATATCTTTCTGAAGACCTGTTCTGCCAGTTTTTCCCCCGAGCACAGAGTGCCTAATTCCTGATTTCCACCCTGAACTCCATTCAGGGGATGTTGAAGGTCAGCAGCTTCAGTAGCTCATGATTTAATCCTTGTAGATAGAGGTAGAAGGCAAGTGCCAAATTGTAGTTGGCATAGTAAAGATTGTTTAGCTTTCATTTTTAATAATATATGTTATACCATATAACATAATTTCTCGAAAGTCAAATTCTCTCATTCACTTTTCTTCACACACTGATGAAAAGATGCTCTAACACCTATCTGTACCTCTAAATAACCCTCCTAATTCAATCTATGTGTCTTACTTACCCCCTTGTATTTTTTCCATCCAATTCTGAAACACAAGCTCAAATCACTGTTCTAACTAAATAAAAATATGTGCAAAAAATAAGATAGAGGAAATCAATATGAAGAATCTTTATAGTTTGATGAAGAGTTGTGTTGGCTAAAAAAAGTAAACTTATAATATTTGTCCCCCACCAAATGTTATTAGAAAATTAATTTGTCTGGTAGAAGTTAATGGTGATATCAGATTATTTTAATTTTCTAATAGCCAAACCAGTATCAGAGTAAATCCAAATTTGCTTCCTTTATCTCTTAAAGGAAATACTTTTCTGTCTTTATTATGTGGACATGTAAATATAACAACTTACTAAACCATCAACATTAAATTTATTCCCATTTTATTGCATTTGAGCAACTATATTAGCTAATTATAGGAATAAAGCAAGGTCATTACTTAAAGTAACATAGAATTCAAGCATCTTCTTCCTCTTGTTTTGCCTCTTCATATCTAGCTGGAAGTAATATAAAGTTGAATTAGCTGATGAAATTAATTTAAACTAGCCTAAGTCCCTATCAATCTTTATTTTGTGATAATGATATTTTTAATCTGTAAAATATCATCAAGTAAGAATGTAGAATTTTGGAAACAAGCATATTTTTTTAATTAGATAATTATTAAAATTAAACATATGCATATTAGACCAATTCTAGTAAGTTAAATTAATATTTATATTATCTAAAAGAATCTAGAATTATACTATCTAATATGGTAACCAATAGTTTAATGTTGTTTAAACTGAATTAATTAAACTTAAATTAATTAAAAGTTGAATTCTTTGAACCACTGGTTTGAAGGATAATTTATGCTTACTTAGGTTCTTGCAAAAAAATAAGACAAATTCATCTATTAAAAAGAAGACTAAATGACACTGACATTACATATATAATGTGTCATATATATGTATTTATTGTGTATCCAAAATACACATATATGACACATTATATAATATCAGTGTTGTTATACATATATATATGTGTATTTATACATACACATACAATAATACATTATGTGTAACACTAAGTTGAGAGAGAAGTATAAAATGTACAGTAGGAATTCAGACAAGGAAAAATCACCTTTAAATAAAGAAATAAGTGGGATAATGTTTCATGGTGTAGGCATCATTTACCAAAACTTTGAAAGAGTAACAGAATTTCACTTAATTAGCATGGATAATGGCAGTATCAGGGGAAAATGTGAGCAAAATTAGGGAATATGAGTATAGGATGTGCAAAAAAGAATTAGCTAGAAACTTGAGTACAGAAAGTTGTGTCAGTAACTGGGAAAATAAGAATGGGATTTCCCCCCTAGTTCTAGCAAAAATATTCACACAAAAGTGAGGAGTGTCAAAGCAAATTTTGTACCAGACAAACTTAAACAGACAGACAAGGAAGACTATCCAAACTATTGCAATAGGGAAGAAAGGTTCAACTCAACACAACTGAAATAAAAGTGCTTAAGCATTAGGGTGAAATAGTGGAAAAAAATTGAAGGACTTTAGGGGGAAGGTTAATCAATGGGATATGTAAAGAACATTGAGTTTGCAAATGTTTTTTTCTCTGTGATTTGGACTCTGTGTCTGATAATTGGTGCCTATCAAAATTGCTCCTACCCTCCCACAGGAATTGAGAGATAGTGGTCCTACTTCCTTAGAAGTTTACACACCAAAGGGATGGTTTCCAAGTGCTTGAGCAACTTGTAAAATTGGCAAGGGACTGGGAGTAGATTTGCATACATTTCAAAAAGGCAGAGAAATAATTTACAATTGCAAGCTTTCTAAGTAAGTTCTCTAAGAAAAAAATAAGATGAAGTGCCTATAGTCAGGAAGAAATCTGTGTAAAGTTTAACCATGCCTAGTGGAATATTAAGGCCATTTTGGTCAGTGGGAAACACACAATCTGGAATAGTCTGAATCTTCTCAAGAGTATGGGTGATGGGTGTAGAGGACTTTAGAAGTCTTACAAGTTTCCTTGTAAAAGTCCTCCCCAGAGGAACATTGTATGAAATCAAACAGAAATGAATAAAATGTCTTATAGTGTTAGGTGAAGAATCCTTGGGCATCTTCTTAATTAACTTACCCTTCTGCATATGACTAAACTACTTTTTTAAGCTTAAATACTTTACTCAATGTCACAATTAAAGTAATAGCTGAGTTAGAATCAGAACTTAAATCTCCTGTAGTTAACTTAGCAGGGAAAATAACCAAAATAGATTAGCTCGAATTTGCGGTTAGCTATCATCATGTTTATATTTTAGAAATAAGAGAGGAAATGGAGAAAATAATGTCTTACACCATGTGATTCAAACAGGGGTAGAGAAAGAGATAATTAGATACTAGTAAACATGATATTTAAGAATATTCCAGTACAAAGTTCATAACATAATCTGCTCTTTATTATCAAATGGCATGCTATGTCAAAAGACTCATTATTTTTATTGCTTTCAATTTACTTTCATAGCAAAGCACAGCATGATATCCACATGGTTTCCTTGCATATCAAATATTTAGGCTATTAATTTTGTTATTAGGCACTTTTTTTTTCCTATTGGAAGAGTAAGCACCTATAGAGTTCCTCCTCTGGATTTTCTTTCAAATAGACATGAAAATTATAAATCATATACAACTGGATTTTAACCACTGGTATTGTGGATCAAAGAAGCCTTAGACTACAAACTTCAGTAGCTAAGACAGAAAAATAACTGAGGGACTGCTCTTTTGCATGCTCCAGACGATTCCTCCTGCCTTTCAGTGTTCTTTCTTGTTGGGACTGCAACTTGGTCAGTTTGTTTTAATCCACATCCCTAACAGCAAGACACAACAAAAAGCTGGCAAAACACCATCTGGGTCAGATCAAAGGCAGAGTTGGGCTGAGTGACATCAACATACTGAAGGACTAATGTTGCCAAGAATCCCTCTGCTCATTACAGGCAAAATGTCACATTGACTGGTCTTTCTTCTTTAGCCTTTCAAACCTTATGAAGCCTTTCAATAAGTTAAAGTTCATAACAGGTGTTTAGCACAACAGGTGAGTACATTAAACACTGAGATATAGACTTTTATGGCAAAAATTCCTTTCTGTTTTCAGTTTTTATGTCTTTTCTTTGGTTTAAGATATATTTCCTTCTTTGAATACCTATAAAAACAGGTATGTATATGTATAATTTATAAATATAAGGATGTATCTCTATGACTGTCTATAAATAATGTAGTAGCCAAAGGTGATTCAAAGAATGCAGTTATATCAACTGAGACCTTTTAATTTACAGCACAAATTAATATATTCTGTTCATCCATTATATTACATGTGGCTGAAAAATAAATCAATGAGACAGAAACATAAGTTTGAAATTTTGGAAATTTAGGAAAATCTCTAGTTGAGCAAAAACATTTATTTAAAAATTCAACACATCACAGGTTTCTTTATTCTAACTAATACTTATTAATAATATGCTGGGATGTATACCAATAGAAGATTTTAAGGTTTGAAAAAATTTTGTAATATTCCATATGTTTTCTCCAGGAAGTATTTTCATGAACTTGCTTCTCCAGTCTGTCAACACCACTGTCTCTCTTTAAAGCAAATCATTATATCTACCTATATGCACATTGGTGAAAAAACACACATATACATATACATGTGCATGTACATAAACATACAGAGTGAGAGTATGTGAGAGAATCATCCAAACTAATATTAAATTTGCTGGTCTCAATTTGAGAATGAAATATGAAGGTGTCAGCCTATTTGCATTGTTAATGATGGTCAAATACACAGTTAACATAAATTAACTCTTTTGTATCAATCCTAAGTTTAATTGAAGAGTTTCAAATATATATTTTTTTAGTCACACCCACATCTACTTGAAAAGCCTCTACAGAAATCAAAAGCAAGTTATAATATTGCAGGAGCTGGTTAAATTTTTACTATTTCCAGACTCATTATAAACATTGTCATCAGTACAAAGGTAGGTTGTTTCCTTTTCTCTTTTTGTTACATTTCTCAGGCTTCCAGAAAATGTCATTTCCATACAAATTACCCTTCTGCAACATTCATTGAAACATTTTTACTGAGAATCTAGCTGGCTCTCAATCTTCTCAGTTATCTATGAGAAATCTTGGAAGGGTCGAAACAGCAGAATAACGTATTGTTTTAATATAAAATATGAAAAAGCAAGAATATAATATTTTTGTATAGTAAGAATGTTACAGAGGAAAAATACTGAAATAGACTATATTATTATCTGTTAAATAGAATTATTAAACTAATAACTGGTACAAATTAATCGATTTTTATTACAACTTCCATGTAACAGTTTCATCATCCTCTTCTGAATCTGTACTTCCAAGAAATGAACTATTTAGATCAAATCAGTGAAAATTCTAGCAAATGGCAATTTTTCCATTTGTTGCAATGTCTGACTTCCTAACAGTGGAAACATATTGTGTGACTTAATAGTAATCCTCAACAATGGAAATGAAAGCATTATACTTTACATTGATAATACCCAGGTAATACTTTGTTACAATGATATAATTGTTATATCCAGATTAACTTTTCCAAACCATTTTTGACCTATAAATACTTTTGACAGAAATGTGTATTTTATAAACCATGTGGGGAAATTTAATCATTTGGGGGATATCATTAAAAAAACATAATAAAGAAAAAAATTAACAGCGTATTATTAACTGCTATTATAAATTAATTTAAACATTCTACTCAATTATTTTAATCACACATGAAGTTCTATTTTGATTTGAATCCATTTAACAAGTGATTCACACTGGCTAATTTAATTATGTGAGAATATATATGATTTGAAGATACAATATAACATATTACATTTGGGAGTGACCATTTATATGAAAACTGCAGCATCAGATAAAAATAATACAGTGGATTTTTAGCAAATCCACTGTATTATTTTATAATTTCTATGTTTTATAGTAAAACTCACAATAAGTGAAAATAATTCAGACTTGTATTTATTAGCATTTCCCTGCAAGTAGCATATAATAGGTAAATATAGTCTTATTTGCAAATAACAAAATAATAAACTGGATTATCATCACTGTATTTTATATTTTTAATATTTGCCTTACTGGCAAAATTGCTTTTAAATATTAAAATTACTTTCAATAAGTAATTTTTAAAGTTTCATCAAATATTTGTAACTCTTAGAATGGGCAAAAATCACCTTGGGGAAAATTTGGAGAAATATCAATATTTTATGCTGTTAATTTTCATTTTAATATCAGTGTTCTTTTTGCTTTCTCTGATAACCAGTGGTTCATTTAAAAAATGCACTTTCTAAATGATATTTTGTTATTACTTCATATGGACATTTATTTTCTCTACTGTTTCTCTACTACTCATTTTTTTCTTGATCACTCCAATACATCTTTAAGAGTTCCATTCCAAGGTGACTGCCCTTCAACAATTATTTTGTCAATTAAAAATAGCATTTCTCTTTTTATCTATATCTATTTTCTGAAATGACTTCATAGAACTACTTCAAAAATGCATGAGGGATATCAAACTATAGGTAAGTGTTAGGATATCTCTTGATAGGTTAGTAGAGATGTGAACAGTAAAAGAACCACACACTGTAAATATAAACAAGTATGAGGGACATGGAATTAGGAGGTTAATCAGAAGAAATTCAGTTTTCTTAGATGATAGGTTAGACATAAAGCAGGTCCTCCTTGGATTAGAAAGACTATATCTGCCTCAAGCCTGGATAATTTCCTGGAGTGCATCTCCTATCTCCACCATTAACAAAACTGCTTCCAAACACTTCAAAATAGGAAGGAGTGTGGCATCTAGTAAAGTTCTGGGTGAATTATGAATGATATCATTCCACTTTCCTGGCTTGGACAAATCACTTGCTTACCGTGTTCCCACCTATGTGTGGAAAAGAAGAATAAAGTAATTATTGAAACTACTGTTGTATATTTAAGGTAATAATATTCTTAAAAAGGAATAAAATCAGCTTTATCTTGTTAATAAAATATCTAGATAAAATGAGTATGTAGTATTTTGTTTCAGGGAAGGTACACAATTTGAAGATTTCAGTGCTCTGAAGCTAGTCCAGAGAACGTGGTGAAGGTGCATTACCAAGGTGTTTCAAAAATCTAATAGAACAATCTATTGGATTCCTGTTCTGACTCTTTTACTCATTCAGACAGGTTTGACCCTGATCTAAAATGAATCAGATAATCAATCATCACAACAAGCAACCTCAGTTTTTATCAAAGGAAGACAATCACAAATATTACCAAGAAAACAAACCTTCTCACAAAATTACTGAGAAAACTATCTATCTTGCTATCTCCAAGTCCAAAGTTCCTTTAGAAGTCTCTTCTATAAAGTCACAGTATCTGGCTTCTTCTCCTCATCCTTTTTGTATATTTCTCTCATATACCGCTTACACATAATTTAGCAGCTCATGCTTTTTTCTAACATCACATTCAAATATTCTCCATCATGCCCAACTGTAACAATTACATCTTTATATGACCTATATTAACATGTATTTATATAATCATTACATCCTATCTTTCCTTACCAGAATTGTATAGAGTTCTCTTCTGATAACTTCCATGTGGTTCACACTTGGGGAATAGAATGACCCCTTCCACCAGTGAAAAAGAACAGCAATTATTATTCAGATATCCAGAGCTACTATCTAGTGGAGTAATAACTAAAGAAGTAGAGCTCAAATTCTCAAGGACACTCAGTCTGGCAAACAACAGAATGGAAAAGACTAAAACAGTATTTCTTTGAATATTAGCTCTTGGCTCACTTGCATCAAAATCAAAAGGGGAAACTTTATAAAAAACACCACTTTTGGATTCCATCACAACCATAATTAATCTGAAATTTAGGGGGGTGGTTCTCAGACTATTTATTAACAAGTTTATCAGATTACAATACACACTAAAGTGTGAGAAACATTAAAATGAGGATTTCAAATTAAGGTACAGATGATGAATAAGAAAAAAATCTGTAACAGCGTATCTTCTTCGTGGTTAGAACTTAAAATTTATGAAAAAAATAAAAAAGAAGCAGGAAGGGAAGGTGATTTTTATATAAACTACCTATAGAGGTTTAAAGATGTAGATTTCATTAACCTTTGAGAATAGGTGTTATTTTTAAAGTTTGTTTAAAACTTTCCAGTTTGGGAAAATGCCAAAATGGCATTGATAGCCAAATATAGCTCAAAATGTGAGTTTTCTCAGTAAATTGTGAAAACTCCATTAACCAGAAGGGAGATGGTATGTGTACTACATTGGAATTTACCATTTTAATATCACTGATGCATCCTTCTTTATCTCTTTGTTATTTGTGTTGAAATAATATTAATATAATCATACCAGTTTTCTAATCATTCATGATTGAGTGATACATATTTTTGTTATCTTTTTACTTTCAACATATTTTTGTATTTAGGTGTAAAGATTGCTTCTTCTGAAGACCATTGAGTTTTAACAATCTCTGTCTTTCCATTAGATATTTAAAATACAATCTTTCTGTTACTGAACAAACTTGGGTCTGCTTGCCATCACACAGACCCAAGCCAATCTATTGACACCTGATTGTGGTGAAGGAAAGTGAAGCATTTATTGCAGGCTGTTAAGGAAGGAGTCCAGGGCAGCTAGTGCTTAAAAGACCCAAACTCCCTGAAGGTTTTCAGGGAAAGGTTTTTAAAGACAGTGTGAGGGAGGGGTGTTGTGGGGTATGTGATCAACTTGTGGACATTCTTCTGATTGGTTGGTGGCGAGGTAATTGAGCGTCAACATCATTAACCTTCTGGTTCCAACCAGTCTAGGGTCTACTTGCTTGTGGGCATCATACAGTTAACTTCTTCCCCCTGGTGAGGGTTTGGTATCTGCAAAATGGTTCAAAGGACTTGGCTCAGAATATTATCTGTAGTCCTCGAGAAGCAACCAAAAGTCCTGACTTTGCCAAATGGCTATACTATTATTATTTTGTCTTGCTTGACTGTTTTGCTTTCTTTCTGCATTTTCTCACTTCTCTGATTACATTTATTCCTTGACTAAAGTTTTTCTACAGACAAAAGGCAGGTGGAGGACATAGAGGGGAGTGCTATTCTGGTAAGGACCCACAGGTCCTGCTCAGTTACAATTCCTAGGTTATCTATGGGGGATTGCTTCCAGGAACACCAGTGGATAACAAACCTGAAGATGCTCAAGTCCCTTATATAAAATGGTGTAGTGAAAAGAATAAAGTCAGCCCTCTGTATCCTTGGGTCTTGCATTCATGGATTAAATCAACAATAGATTGAAATTCCATCCATGGTTCATTGAATCAGTGGATGTGAAACTCAAAAATACAGAGAGCTGACTGTAATTTAATTTAATATATCTGTTGAAATATCTGAATTTGGTGTTTGTTTTCTATTTTTCCCATCTGCTTTTTATTTTCTCATCTCCTTCCTTCATTTTGATGAGTCAAGCATTTGTTCCACTTTTTCCTCTGCTGATTTAGTTATGCCTAATTGTGTTGTTTTTAGTGCTTTCTCTGTATCACAATATACATTTAAACTTAGTACAGTTATCTTCTAAAATATTCTACTACCTCTCACATAATGTGAGAATTTAAAAAAATATGTTTCCGGGCTTCCCTGATGGCGCAGTGGTTGAGAGTCCGCCTGCCGATGCAGGGCACACGGGTTCGTGCCCCGGTCGGTGAAGATCCCACATGCCGTGGAGCGGCTGGGCCCGTGAGCCATGGCCGTTGAGCCTGCGTCCGGAGCCTGTGCTCCGCAACGGGAGAGGCCACAACAATGAGAGGCCCACGTGCCGAAAAAAAAAATATATATATATATATGTTTCCAATTGATCCTGACATACATTGTGCTCTTGTTGTCAACTATTTTACATTCGCATATGCTGTGAAACCATACTGCATTGCTATTATTTTTACTCTGCAACATGGATAATCTTTTACAGGGATTTCACATCTGGATATTAAAAAGTGCTTTATATTTACTGACATATTACACTTTCTGGTGTTCCTCATCCTTATGGCCTTCTCTCAGTATAATTTCCTTTCATTTCAAAAATCATCTTTAAAAATTTCTTGAATACAGTACTGGTTAACCAGCAATGAATCTTTCAGCATTGAATCTTTCTGAAAAAATCTTGATGTAGCATTGATTTTCGGATGAAGATTCTGCTTCATATAGAATTTGGGGCTAACAATTCATCGTTGATGTGAGAATCCAGCATGTCTGCCTCAGTTCTTCAGTACTGCCCTCACCCTTAGCACTCTGGCACTGGCACCCTGGCATGTGGGCCCTTCTCTGCATTTCTCAACCTCATTCATCTGCAGGAATCATTTGTCTCATACTTCACGTAACATCTCCAGTGCCTGGATGGTATGCTCAGCTTCCAGGGCCCTCCTGTTTGTACCTGTGCTTTGGGGCATTTCTCCCTCAAATAACCTGCGTCTCCCACAATCAGAGACAGTAGAAGACCTGGAGTTCCTGGAGGCACTCATGACCAACACTAAGACTTCTGTAGGCTCCAAGTGAGGAATAGCTCTCAGTTCTTACCCTGCCCCTAATCTTTCTTATGAGCACTCGGTAAACGCCTGCATAGAAAACTTGATAAGTGAGTACAGACTCTCCTTACATCTGGGTCTCCTAGTGACTCTAAACTATCATGCTGGCATATGCTCAAACTTTAAAAAATTCATTAGAAATTCAGCTATTCTGTTCTTACCCTGTGATTCTTGCAGCTTCTCCTTCTCCTACTGCTCCAGAAAGGATGAGACAGTCAGCAGGCTCTTCTAGCTTTGAGTACAAGTGTTTCTTTGAGTCCTCAATTCTACAATGGGTTAAAAAATTACTGTGTTGTAAGTTATCTAGTTTGTAATTATTATTGTCATGTGACTTTCTATATTCCATTGAAACAAAAGTTCAAACAACACACACACACACACACACACACACACATTCCAGATTGTTCAACTGGTATGAAATAACTTAGTCAACCATTGTCACAAGTTGAATTGTCATTGTATTCTTTATAAATTGTATGCCCCCTGGATGCTGTTGCTATTTTTCTATTTTAGAGTGGAAGAAGAATTGTAAAATGAGATCTAGAGCTAGAATAATGCCAAATGAAGTAAATATTTAGACTTATCATTTTTTTTAAATAGAGTACATTTGAAAACTGATTCCCTAGCAATATTTATGCTGGAGTAGTTTGGACTGTCTTCTAACAAACCCCCTTTCCTGCCCTAGGGATACTAATACCCCAGTTGGAGAAGCCAGCAGTTAAACTGGAAGGAAATCTATTGGTATTTAATGATAAATCCAAAGGTAAGAACCTTCAGGGTTTGATTATTCATAATAATATTCTCAAAAGGCCCAGGCCTCACTAACCAAACCTTCCATTCTGGCACCTTCACTGTATAATTAGCTCCTGTCCTCAAGGTCACAGGTTGTTTCTGAGAAGTCACATGTGACAGAAGTTAGTGATTCATCCTCAGAGAATATCTTCATTGCGTGTCTTTCTTTAGGAAAAAAAATTTCTTACCTCACCTTCCCTCCCCCACAGCAGACTTCGTAGAACATTGGGTCAAGACTCATAGGCTCATACTTAGGTGAACAACTGAGTAACTTGCGAAGGGAGATATGATTATGACAATTAGTTATAAATATTCAGATTCATCCCAGACATCTCTGCATGTTATCTGTTGAGCAATCTGAGGCTATATTACAAGGATCAAGTTAGAAGAGATGCTGACAAGGTAACTAACGGTGCCTGCTGCAAAAGAGAGAGTCTTTTCTGTGCCTGCTGCTTGTAAGCAAAACATAATGTGATTGTATGCTGAAAGCCCCCTGCCACTCCCAATTACTCTTTTGGCTTAAATTTGTGCCAGGTTGATTCTTTACCCATTGGTAGGATTTCTTTGTAATTTTTTCTCTTTGTGACACAAATGATTTTTATTGCCATTATCATTCTAGTAAAAATACAAACATTCCTCCTTCCAGAAGTGATGAAAACAATACCAGATAGAGAAAAACAGTCAAATTTTCAACTCTGCAACATTTATTGAGGTGGATTAAGGAATTTCTTGTTGAATCCACTAGGAGCTTTTTGATACTGACTTTTAGAAACTGTTCCAATTAATGCATTTAAGGATGTTTGCACTGAAAAAGAAATTTCACAGTCTTTCCAGGCTATTGCAGTCAGGCTTCTCAATTTCAAGACAAAATTAAGACTATGCAATATTTTCATGGTAAGGATGCAATTAGCACTTTAAGATTCCCAATGACCAGTACAATTTTTGTTATATAATGAACACAATAGTTATTGAAGCAAATATATTTTAAAGCACATGAGCAAAATGAAACATATGTAAGAAAAATTGTAAAGATAACAGCCTCCATGAATTTAATGTTATCCTTGAATTCTGATTATAGAGATTTAATAAGATTGACTATGAATTTTTTAAAAAATTAGGAAGAAATATTCAGTAGAATTCTCCTTCCTAGATATACCAATTACATATGAACTTAGAAAAAGAACTGACAAACAAACAGAAAATCTTCTGTTTTGTAAAAAAATATATGGACATTCTGCATAAAGATGACAGATATCTTTTAATCCCTACTAATCTTGACTATGGACAAAAGATTAATGAATGTGAAGAAAAATGACAAAGAAATAAATGATGATAATAACATTTCTTAAGCATTTACTCTGTCCAGTATTTTAAGAATTCATTTGTCTGTAGACTTAAATGTATCACCTGAAAGCATAAAACTCCTAGGAGAAAACATAGGGGAAAACCTCCTTGACATCAGTTTCAGCAATGATTTTTTGGCTAAACACCAAAGCACAAGCAAAAAAAGCAAAAATAAACAAGTGGAACTACATTGAACTAGCAAAAGAAACACTCAACGAAATGAAGAAGAAACCTCTGGAATGGGGGAAAATATTTGCAACCGTATCTGATAGGAGGTTAATATCTGAAATATAAACATAGAACTCAATAACAAAAATCAAATAATCCAATTAATAAATGGTCAGAGTAACTGAATAGACATTTTTTGAAAGAAAACATACAAATGGCCAACAGGTATATGAAAAGTTGCACATCTTCACTAACCTTCATGGAAATGCAAATTAAAATAACAACAAGCTATTACTTCACAACTGTTTGAATGCAAGTATCAAAAGGACAAGTGATATCAAGTATTGGTGAGGATGCAGAGAAAAGAAACACTTGTGCACTCTTTGTGGGAATGTACATGGTACAAGCAATATGGAAAATAGCATGGAGGTTTCACAAAAAATTAAAAAATAAAACTACCATATGATCCACTCCTGAGTATATTCTGATGGATATGAAATCACTATCTCAAGGAGATATCTGTATACATGTGCTCACTACAACTTTATTCACAACGACCAAGACATGGAAATAACCTAAGCATGCCCTGATAGATGAATGGATAAAGAAAATGTGATATATATAGTATATGTGCAATGGAATATTATTCAGCCACCAGAAAGAAGGACATCCTGCCATTTTCAATAACGTGGATGGATCTTGAGGGTATTGTGCTGAATGAAACAAGTCAGAGAGAAAGACAAATACTATATGGTTTAATTTGTATGTAGAATCTTTTAAAAAGCCAAATAAAAACAATGAGTAGAATGATGGTTGCCAGGGGGTAAAGGACAGGGGGTGAGATGTTGATCAAAGGATACAAACTTCCAGTTCTAAGATAAATAAATCCTGGGAATCTAATGCACAGCAAGTGAGTATGGTTATTAATAATGTATTATGTACTTGAAAGGAGATAAGAATAGGTCTGAAACATTGTTACCAACACACACCAGTAAGTTATATGTGTGAAGTGAAGGATATGTTAACTAATCTTACTTTAATTATTTTGTAGTATATATATGTATCAAATCATCACATTGTACATCTTATAATTACATATGCCTATGTCAATTTTATCTCAAAGCTGGGGAAATTTTTAAAAATTTATTTATCTTCAAAGCACCTTGAAAACTACATACATTATCATACCCTTAAAATATATGAGTTAATAAAGAATAAGAATTTGGATAACTTGAAGGGGCTGGCCAAGATGGCAGAGTAGGAAGACCTGGAGCTCACCTCCTCCTATGAGAGCACCAAAATTATAGCTATTTACAGAGCAAGTAATTATAGAACAGCCTGAAGACTAGCAGAAAAGATTTTCCACAACTAAAGATATAAAAAATTAACCAGAATGAGATAAGTAGCAGAGGTAGAGATGTGGTCCAGTCAAGACCCAAAACTCTGGGTAGGCAACCCTAAAACAGGAGGATAATCACAATCACAGAGGTTCTTCCTAAGAAGTGAGGGGTCTGAGGCCACACTGGGCTCACCAGCCCAGGAGTCCTGCAGCAGGAAGATGAGCTCCAGAAACACCTGGCTTTGAAGGCCAGTGGGACTAGCAAATGGGAGAGACAGAGGCTGTGGGAAACAGAGACTCCCTTCTTAAAGTACGTGCAAAAATCCTCATGTGCTCCAAGTCCAAAGTCAGCACCAATAATTTGAAGGAAGAGTGAGTCAGCCAATTTGCTGATCTTAGAGAGCCTTCCTGAGGGGTAGCAGGCAAATGGGACTCTTCTAGGGAACATAGACACTGGCAGCAGCCATTTTTGGGAGGTCATTCTACCAAAAAGAGACTGATGCTGGCAAGGACCATTTTGGAATGGTCCTAACCTATTAGCTCTAAGGGCTTACTGACACACCAGTGAGCCAGAATGAGGCCCACAATTCCCAGGCCCTGCAGCCAGTGGCCCTACCTGGCCACTTGCACTAGCAGGGCAGCAATAAATCTGGACCCTCTGGGCCTCTCAGCCAGATGCCCCAGGACATGGTCCCACTCACTAGTGGACTGACACCTTCCCTAGGACTCCCAGGCTGCAGAGCCAGCTTTGCAAAGACCCAGCCTGGCCCACCAGCTTGCTGGCAGCCATGATATAAGGAAGGACCTGGCAGTAAGCAGGCTGGGGCCAGTGATACTTACCTGCATGCCCACACAACAAAAGAAAGGCACCACTAGAGCATATAGCTTTGGTGACCAGAGAGGAGTCTCCTTCTGGGCCCCATAGGACATCTCCTACATAAAGCCACATCTCCAAAATTGGTAAATGCAACTGACATACCTAATAACATAGAAATTAACTGGACAATTAGGCAAAATAAGGACTCAGAGAAATATGTTTCAAATGAAGGAAGAAGAAGAAAAAACAAAACAAACAAACAAAAGCCAGAAGAACTAAATGAAGGAGAGAGAAGCAACCTATCTAAAAAATATTTCAAGTTAATGATCATAAAGATGCTCAACAAACTCTAGAGAAGATTGGATGAAGAATATGAGGAGATTAACAAAATTGTTAGAACATATAAAGAAGAATGAAGAGAGCTGAAGAATACAATAACTGAAAGAAAATAAAAAAGACTAGAAAGAGTCCACAGTAGATTAGATGATACAAAAGAATGAATGAGTGAATTGGAAGACAGAGTTGTGGAAATTACCACAACAGAAGAGAGAAAAGAAAATGACTTTTAAAAAATGAGGACATTTTAAGAGATCTCCAGGAAACATCACCATACTATCATTCACATTATAGGCATCCCAGAAGGAGAAGAAAGAAAAAGGGAGAAGATGTATTTGAGGAGACAGCTGAACACTTCCTTAACTTAGAAATGGAAACAGACACCTAGTTTCAGGAAGCCGAAGGAGTCCCAAACATGATAAACTCATAGAGGTCAAACACCAAGACACAAAATTAAAATGGAAAAATAAGATTAAGAGAGAAGAAGCAACAGAAAAACAAAGAGTTACACACAAGGGAACTCCCATAAGGTTATATGCTGACTTCTCAGAAAAAACTTTGCAGGCCAGAAAGAGTGGCATAATATATTCAAAATGATGCAAAGAAAAAAAAAAACTGCAACCAATATATTACCCAGAATATATTACCCAGCAAGATTAGCATTCAGACTTGAAGGAGAGATAAAGAGTTTTGCAGACAAGCAAAAGCTAAGAGTTCAGCACCACTAAACTGACTTTACAAAAAATGTTAAAGGAACTTCTCTAATTGAAAAAGAAAAAAAATAAAATAAACACAACTAGAAATATGAAATCTATGAAAGAAAAACTGTCACTGATAAAGGCAAACACACAGTAAAGGTAATAGATAAACTACTTATAAAGGTAGTTGGAAAGTTAAAAGACAAAACTAGTAAAATTATATATCCACAATATGTAGTTAAGGGATACACAAAATAAAAAGATGTAAAATATGATGTTAAGTCATTAAACATGGAAAGGGGAAGTAAAAAAGCAGGGATGTTAGAATGTATTCAAACTTAAGATGTTATCAATGTAAAAATATCATATATTAATATGTTGTCATATATGAACCACATGGTAACTTCAAACCCAAAATGCTTAATAGATACACACAGGAATAAAGAAAGGAATCCACACATAACCCTAAAGATAGTCATAAAATCACAAGAGAAGACATCAAAAGAAGAAGAAAGGAACAAGAAAGAACTACAAAAACAATCTGAAAACAATTAACAAAATGGCAGTAAGTACATACCTATCAATAACTATGTAAATGGAATAAGTGCTCTAATCAAAAGACTTAGAATGGCAGAATGGATAAAACAACAACATCCATAGACCCATATCTATGCTGCCTACAACAGACTAAATTCATGTTTAAAGACACATGCAGGCTGAAAGTTAGGGGATGAGAAAAAGTATTCCATGTAAATGGAAATGTAAAGAAAGCCGGGGTGGCAAAACTTAGACAGAAGTTGGTGACCAGAGACAAAAAAATGACATTACCTAATGATAAAGGGGTCAATCCAATAAGAACATATAACAATTGTAAGTATATAGGCACCCAACATAGGAGCACCTAAATACATAAAGTGAATATAAACAAAAAGGGGAAATTGATAAAAACACAGTAATAGTAGGGGACTTTAATAACCCACTTACGTCAATGGAAGAATCATCCAAACAAAAAATCAATAAAGAAACACTGGCATTAAATAGCACATGAAACCCAATGAAAACAGTTTCCTTGGGCAAAACCTCCATGCCCTAATTATCTTATTTTAAAAAGAAAAAAACCGTGCCAACTCATGAGGTGAGGGTTACACTATTTATAAGATGCAAATCTCTTGAAACATTCCCTTGTACTGAAAATCTCTAAATAGTATAACATGCCATAATTGAAAACTGCTAAAGTTTACTTATTTTCCAAGTGTTCCAAGTGAACATATTTGATTCAATTATATTAGCTCATATACTATTGCATGTGCACACTCATATGCATTTGAAATCTTTTAAAATATGTAATCCTATTAATTCAAATATTAATCATCCAAAAAACTTACACCTAACTTAACATGCATTTTTTATCTAATTGTCAGAAATGACTTAGATAAGTGTTATAATATTTTAAGAAAACAACTACAATAGAATTCATTTAGATTAAGTGTTTCACTGAGCATATTGATGAATACATATTTTTGAAAAATAATATAATGCTAAAAATGTTTAATAATATTACTCATTAGGAATAAGATACATAGTCTTATTCTAACACCTACAGTATCATAAAGAATTGCAAGAGGCAGTAATGTTGTGTTCTGATAAAAGATATTAAAGAGATTATATGAATTACAACTCCATTTTGGTATAAATTAGCTTTTGACATAATACCTTAATGTCAATATCTTTAAAATATTTTATTTACCAGAACATAAATATGACTAAAAAAAAATAACAATGATGATAGCATTACCATTACTTCTAATAAAAAAATATCTAAAATAGCTTGAGTATTTACTTGGTTAAAATAAATTTACACATGTTAAAATAACAGTGTTAAGACATTAGAACATATACTGATATATATTTTATTTACATAGTGTAAAAGGAAGATATTTGTGTCAGTTAGGAGTATTGCTTTAATAGAAAGATGCATTATTTTGTTTTGTTTTTTTAATTTCTAAAATGCAGAATATTGCCTTGGGGAATTTGTAGTGTTTTATGTATAATGTTGATATACATCAATAATTTTAGCAGTAAATGCACTTTATGCTAAGCTGATTGAAAAGTATTATTTACCTTACCAGAAAATTTTAAAAAATTAGAACTCCTCAGAAGATGCTTTTTAGAAAAAAAATTGTACCTAAAGTGCTAAAAATCACTTAAGGTATGGTAATCCTTTCAATATACTGAACAAAATAAAATATCATTAAAAATTAATTCAGTACTGAAAATAGTTGTAAATGATGAGAAAATATAGAATCACTGACACATGAAAAGCTGCTCATCAGAAAGGAAAATAAAAAGGCTAAACCATGAGCAAAAGTTTCATTAGCGCAAAATTCTAAAACAGTGCATATTTATTCATTTCTTTCAGGTTGGAAATCAACTCTGTCCTACTTCAAAATAAATAGTATACATTTTGGTTATAAACTGATGATTGTCCAGAAACAATAAAGGGATTGCAAAAGAGAATTAATATTTTTTTATGTTTCCACTAGAGATAAACTTCTAGTGGTTAAATATCATCTCAGCATGTTAAAAGAATATTTCAAAAAGAAGGAAGGAAGGGAGGGAGGGAGAGAGAGAGGGAGGAAGGAAGGAAGAAAAGAAAAAAAAAACAAAAGAAAGTGTAGGAGGGAAGAAAAGAAAGAAAAAGAGAAGAGAAGAAGGAAGGAAGGAAAGAAGAAAGGAAGGTAGACAAACAAAATCACAAAATGCTAAATTGCTCATTCAGTGTTCATGGCCAAATATAAGACCCACTTCATAATTTCAGTTTATATAGTCTTACCATTCTGAATAACTTTCAAATTGTTTATCACTTCAGTAACATCATCACCTGCACCCTATTTTATACCCATATATGTTGGCTCAATTTATTTGAATTCTCCTTTAAATACAAGAAAAATTAAGTTATTCAAAACACACTTCTGTGCCTTAACCATTGTTTTAAAAATATTCATTTTGTTCTAATTTTTAATATACATTAAAGATAATTTCCACATTTCTAAGAGTAGTGAATACTGTAAAATTCAAAGCTGTCATTCTACACAATGTAAAAAGAATCTTATCTTTGTAAAGTACATTGTATGTAAAATATATTTGGCATTGACATATTTATAGTACAATCAAAAAGCTGGATTTAATTTAAAATTCATCTACAACTGATTTTCTTAGGATTTATTGCATATATTCATGTATATGCACACACACACATGCATACATACACAGAGCTACTTACATAATTTTCCATTTTGGTTACTTATTACTTAAAGATTCTGTTTATTTTGCATTTTTTCTTAACATTTAATGCATATTACTTAATATTAGACTATATTAACATCAACAAAAACACAATAGTTGCTCTCAAACTATCAACAAAAAACACTAATATTGAATACTTTCAGAATTGTTCAAAGGGATTGACTCCAAGATAAGAAAATTTCAAAGGTATCCTACATACCTTGCAGCATGTGTTGTCTTATAATCTTCAAAACATATCCCTACAGGCTTCAGTTCAATTACATATCATATGTAATTCAGTAAAAGGAATATTTTGAATATTCCTCAAACCTTTGGAAATAGATACAGAAGGCAGAATCCAACCCAAGAGCAATCTTACAATCAATTGTAGTAAATAAAAATATGAACAACAATAACAACAAAATGATGGAATATAATAAAGTGTGACATATATAATGACACATATATAAAGAGGGAAGAATTATGAACTTCATGATTTGGGAAACTTTGTTTAAATATAGAGTACAGTTAGCACAAGATAAATTTCACATTGCCTGAAGGTGCTTGTAATGGTCCTGTCCTCTGATACTGATCTATTACATAGGAACTTCCCAGAAATTAGAAAGCTTCGAAGGACTGGCCAGTGAATTAATATTTCGTTTGTGTGTTTGTTTTTACCTCATAAGGAATTATAGTCTATCATATGGAACTATGAGTTTTCCTTCATTTCTAAATATGCAGTAGTGATTTCACCAATATTGTTCTCATAGGCAGAAAAATTCTGTGCTCAGAAACCTATGTACCTTCCATTTACATTTTTGGACAAGATGGAGTAACAGAAGCTTGATTTACTCTCCCACTGGAAGCAATCACAAAGCAGAGAAAACATGAAACAACAGTTTGCAAGACATTGGACATGAGGGAATGAAAGACAGTGACCCCTGAAATATGGAAAACAAAGAAGCTGAGCCCTACTTGTGTCAGTTTACTACTCTGAGTTTCCAGCATGCAGTGCAGGGAGTTGAGGACCTCTGCAGAGCCAGGCAGATGCCATGAGGTGAGGAGTAGAGCTGTTATTCAGGGGAGGGATGTAGCTAGAGATTACAGTGCAGAGAACAAGAGAGGAGAGAGAGCTGGAACTGAATGTTGCTACACCAAACTTGATGGCAAATGTAACAATTTACATGACCTTGAACATATTTTTGGTATTTAGGTACACTGTTACTTCGGACAGCAAGAAAAAGCTACCTTGTAAGAAACTCATTTTTTTGATACTTCTCTATGAAACAGGTGAGCGAATGGACTAGAAGACCTTATCATGAATTCCAAGTGACATAAAGGGTCCACCTGGGTCTAGTGATTAATAATTTAAAGTTATACAAGTCTTCATCATTTCATATGTTTATTTAAACATATTCAGATGCTGGAGTGGGCACAGAGTAGTTAAGAAAATTTTAGCGTAGCCAAGAGAGTACTAAGAAATCAGAACTAGACAAGAATTGAAGGCATAATCAGAAAAGGTTTCTGTTCTTCAAACTTTATCTGCCTTTTCCTGTTTCTTTTCATACTCCCAAATCAATTTGACAGTCAATTCCTATCATTTTACTTGTTATTTTTTTATTTACATTTGTTATTTCATTGTTATATTTAGATTTTTATCATGTTATTTTATTCTTTATGTTTCTCAAGATTTTTACTAATGTTTTTATGTATTCTTTCTACCTTTATGAAGATTTTATTTTCTTAATTTCATTTAAAATTCTATTTTTATCCTTTGGAAGTTTTATATTATATTTTTAATTCAATATCTCACCCCAATGCCATATTGACTGTATAGGGCTACTTATATTGAATAACTATAATATTTATGAGGTTATATCTTTTCAAGAACAAAAAATATAAATGGGCATTGTTCAGGGGATTTAATCCAAATAATATTTCCTCATGCTTTTGCCTCTGGTAACTGGTTGTTGCTTGTGTTTGTTTATCACACAAACTGGGAGAGGGCAAATGCATTCTTTTATGTATGTGAAATTCTGGATCCATACTAAGGAGACTTTTGAATGTATGGAAAAACAGTTTGCCTGCTTGCTATAGCTGTTGCCGGGCTCCATGTTTTTGTTCAAGTCTTCCAGTTGGCAAGACTTAGCCTCAATAGCTATGTGAATCATTGCATTAATCTTACCTCTTTTATATCATCTGCACTCCTGACAGATGGCTCCAAGGTATTACTGAGAGTGCTCTCAGGGATTTAGAAAATTTATGTTAAAAATAGGAATTAAAGCTACATGAAATGATTGAAATATATTTTCAATTGAAAATTAAACAAGAAAATGTTTTAGAGTCTCAGTTTTTATTAAATGCTAACAACCTTCATTAAAAATAAAAGATAATCATTCCCTCCTCACCCCACCTCCACCCTCAGGGCTCAACTCGAAGTGTAACTGTATTTTGTAATTTCATTTACCGATATCATATATTATCACTGTATAATTTGTAATTTTTTCATTAGCTTGTTTAAAATATACAATATAGGGTGTGGTCAAGATGGTGGAGTAGGAAGATCCTGAGCACAGCTCCTCCAATAGGCACATCAAAATTACAACTATTTACAGAGATTTAATCAATGAAAATGACCTGAAGTCTAGCAGAAAAGATTTTTCACAATTGAAGGTGTATAGAAGGAACCACATCGAGATGGGTAGGAGAGGCAGACGTGGTATAGTCAAGACTCAAACCTCTGGGTAGGTGACCCACAAATAGGAGAATAATCACAATTTCAGAGGTTGTCCCCAAGAAGCAAGGGGTATGCACCCCACATTGGGCTCCTCAGACTGATGGTCCTGCATGGGGAAGTTGAACTCCCAGAATATCTGGTTTTGAATGCTACTGGGGCTTGTGTATGGGAGACCTAAAGTGCTGTATAAAAGACAGACTTCTCTCTTAAAGTGTGCATACAAAATATTATATGCTCTGGGGCCCAGCACAGAGGCAGAAATTTGAAAGGAGCCTGGAACAGACCCACTTGCTGATCTTGGAGAGCCTCCTGGAAAGGCAGAAGGCAACTGGTACTCCCCAGGAACATAGACACTGGTGGCAGTCATTTTGGGAAGCTCTTAGTACTACAAGGACAATGGTACTAGCAAGCACTACTTTGGAGACCTCCCTCTAACCTATTAGTACCTGGGGCTTGCCCACCCACCAGCCATTTGACATCAATCTCTGGAACTCCTGGGCCAAGCCAGCTCCATGGGACCCTGACTACCAGCCAGCAGGCTGGCTCGAGCCCCACAACATCTCAGCCCCCACAGGCAGCTGCTACAGGACCTGGCTCCACTCACCAGAGGGTGAGAAGCCTCCACATGAGGCAAGGACTGGCAGCTAAGCAGACCAGGGTCCAGACCCACCACAATAAAAGAGCCCACACAGGGAGCACCCCTAGATCATTCGGCTCTGGTGACCAAAGGGAGTGTGTTCCTGAGCTCCATAGAATGTCTTCTACATAAGGTCACTTCTCCAAGATCAGGAAACATAACCAACCTAATATATATAAATAAGAACAGAGAATTAGGCAAAATGAGGTGACAGAAACAGTTTCTAAAAGAAGGAGCAGGATAAAACACCAGAAGAACTAAACAAAGTGGAGGTGAGCAACTTACCCACTACAGAATTCAAGTTAATAATAAAAAGGACACTCAACAAACTTGAGAAAAATGTATGAAAGCTATGAGAAGTAAATTTAAGAATTAATTTCATTTTGGATGCCAAAGACCTCCAACAAAGACAAATTAGTGCTATGTGGAATCCTATAATATCAGGCCGAATTATTCTTATGCAAGGGGGTCATGTAGAATGACCCAAAGGAAATATTTTAAAAGTAAAATTAGTTCAGGATTGTGAATAATCTTCTGTTGAACAATACAACTTCTATTAGATATCTTCAGCTCCAAATCTATACTAAGAACCTATTTATTAATTCCTATGTCTAAATTCTATCTTATGACTAGTGCTACAGTAAAATGTAATTTTATACAAAAATAACTCTATAAAAGAGCTAATAGTAAGCTGTCAGAATTTTTATATAAATAACTATATTTGTTTCAAGTCCTGCTATTTCTTAATTTGAAAGATCATGTTTAATTTGAAAATAGAGAAAAATTAAAACAAGATTTTTTAAAAATATATATACTAATGAGAATTTTGTACTTTTAAAAAATTTTCATTGGGGTATAGTTGATTTACAATGTTGTGTTAGTTTCTGCTGTACAGCAAAATGAATCAGTTGTACGTATACATATATCCACTCTTTTTTAGATTCCTTTCCCATATAGGTCATTACAGAGTATTGAGTAGAGTTCCCTGTGCTATACAGTAGGTCCTTATTAGTTATCTATTTTATATACAATAGTGTGTATATGTCAATCCCAATCTCCCAATTTATTCCTCCCCCTCCTTCCCTCCGGTAACCTTGATTGTTTTCTACATCTGTGACTCTATTTCTGTTTTGTAAATAAGTTCATTTGTACCATTTTTTTAGATTCCACATATAAGCAATATCATATAATATTTGTCTTTCTCTGTTTGACATACTTCACTTAATATGATAATCTTTAGGTCCATTCATATTGCTGCAAATGGCATTATTTCATTCTTTTTTATGGTTAATATTCCATTGTATATATGTACTACATCTTCTTTTTTCCTCTGTCGATTGATATTTAGGTTGCTTCCATGTCTTGGCTATTGTAAAGAGTGCCGCAATGAACATTGGGGTGCATGTATCTTTTTGGCTTGTGGTTTTCTCCAGTTGTATGCCCAGGAATGGGATTGCTGGATCATATGGTAGCTCTATTTTCAGTTTTATAAGGAACTTCCATACTGTTCTCCATAGCAGCTGCACCAATTTACATTCGTGCCAACAGTGCAGAAGGGTTCCCTTTTATCCACACTATCTCCAGCATTTATTGTTTGTAGACTTTTTGATGATGACCATTCTGATTGGTGTGAGGTGATAGCTCATTGTAGTTTTGATTTGCATTTCTCTGATAATTAGTGACGTTGAGCATCTTTTCATATGCTTTTTGGCCATCTGTATGTCTTCTTTAGAGAAATGTCTATATAGACCTTTGGCCCATTTTCTGATTGGGCTTTTGTTTTTTTTGACATAGAGCTGCATGAGCTGTTTGTATATTTTGGAGATCAATCCCTTGGTCACTTCATGTGCAAATATTTTATCCTATTCATTTGCAAATATTTTCTCCTATTCTGTCTTTTGGTTTTGTTTATGTTTAATTTGACCAAAGAGAAAAGGGAATTAAAACCTTTTTTTTTTTTTTTTCCAGTACTCGGGCCTCTCACTGTTGTGGCCTCTCCCGTTGTGAAGCACAGGCTCCGGACGCACAGGCTCAGTGGCCATGGCTCACGGGTCCAGCCACTCCGCGTCATGTGGGATCTTCCCGGACTGGGGCACGAACCCACATCCCCTGCATCGGCAGGCAGACTCTCAACCACTGCGCAACCAGGGAAGCCCAAAACAAGATTTTTTTTAAAGTATATAGTCTAATGAGAATTTTGTGCTTGTTTTAAATTGTCTTAAGAATATTAAATCCCAAATAAGAAATTCAATTCTATTATTTATTTTTTTTTTTCAAAAAAAAAAGATATCCATGGGCTTCCCTGGTGGTGCAGTGGTTGAGAGTCCGCCTGCCGATGCAGCGGACACAGGTTCGTGCCCCTCTCTGGGAAGATCCCACATGCCGCGGAGCGGCTGGGCCCGTGAATCATGGCCACTGAGCCTGCGCGTCCAGAGCCTGTGCTCCGCAACGGCAGAGGCCAAACAGTGAGAAGCCCGCGTACCGGAAAAAAAAAAAAAAAAAAAAAATATCCATATACTGCTGACCTTTAAAATGTCTTTAGGGCTCTAAGTATGAAACTAGTACCTTGTTTTTTCAAAGTATTCTAGTTAACCAAGTAATTAATTTAAACATTTAGAAACCCCAGTCTATGTTGAAAATCATGTTATCATCATGAATATTTTGGTGTATTTTTTCAGATACTTTCATATGCATTAATACGTGATTACTAGAGAGAATGAGAGAAAGAAAAACTTGATTTTAAGAAAGGTTTTTATGAAATATAATGCTATACAATGTCAGTTTTCTCTTAACAGAGAATAACATAAATGATGTTTCAGGTAAGTGCATATAGATTTAACTGGCTTTTAATAGTTAAAAAATATTTTATAATATTTATTTGTCAGAATTTATCTAAGCTCTACTCAGTGATGAACAAATATGGTGTTTACAATTTTAGCATTACATTTATTTTGTAAATATATTGAATCCCTCTGAGGCAAATCCATTTCTGAAACATAAACTTTAAAAAATGTAATTGTCATAAAAAGGGATACATATTTCAAATTTTGCGATATTTCTTAGTTTCTCTCATTTACTTAACAAATATTTATTGAGTGCTTACCTTAAGCCTGGTACTGTTTTGAGCACTTGAAGTCTATCGCTGGAAGAAACAAGAAATACACTTGCCTTTGAAGAGCAAATTTTCAAGCAGACAAATTAGATTTTATGTATTTTATGAAATGGGAGCCCTACGTTATTTTTACGTAGTTATTATCAAAATATCATAGTATAGTTTATTGGAAAGTGTGTCTTTTCCACTGCAATCTACAAACAACCTCATTTATTTATTAAGTGATTTTTTCTAAGTTCTTTACAGTTTTTCATTGATTCCTTTATCTAGCCTTGGACCAGTATTAAATACCATAGTTTATAAAATATTTTGACATGTGGTGGAACTAATCCTATGTCAGTCTGTTAAAATAACTGTCATATTAAGAATCAGTTTAAATATTACCATTTCATATATCTGTTAGGTTGTTCCTTATACATTGATTTATAGCAGTACTTCAGTTGCTTTCAATCTCATATTTCAGTTTTATTTACCTCATAGTAATCATATTCTTTTCTAAATGTTGATTTACTTGTTTAAAATCACATTTCTTCCAGTGAAATCTAAGCTTCATAAAAACAGGGATCCTGGCTGAATATGGCACTGCTACCTGCTAGTACCTACCTCACTAAGGAAGATGCCTTGCACGTAGGAGATAATAATAATTGTTTAAAGCATAGATCAATAGAAAAACTATATACTTATTAAACACAATCCACAACTTCTGAATCACATTTTATCTTCTGTGTGTTTGAATGCTTGAACAAAACTCAGTTTCTCAAAATGTAAGTAACTACGGCCACCAATACTGTTACTGATAAAAATGGCAAAGTAGTGGTTTCAATTTGTTTCTGAAAATGTGGCAGTCACTAAACTAAGGAAATTATCATGAGTGTCAGCACATGTAATTCTCATCATCACAACAACCTTATGAGGCTTGTGTTTTTTTGTTCCTTCTTTATTGTGAAATAATATGTAGACTACAAAAGTGCATAAACCATCTGTGTACTAACAGATAAGTATAAGTAGTTTACTGTCAAATCTAGAAATAGAGCCATACCTGTATTCTAGAAGCCTCCTAAAGGTCGCTAATGGTCTACACTTCTAACTTCCCTCTAGAGAGAGACTACATTGACTTTTTTAAAAGTTCATCTTTGCTTTTCTTTTTCATTCTATTACATAAGTCTATATCTCTAAGTAATATAGTTTTATATTGCTTGTCTTTGTGTTTTCTATGAGTGGAATAGTAGGGTAGATATTCTCCTTAGTTTGCTTCTTTCACTCACTGTGTTTGTGAGATCAAACTATAGTGTTTATGGGATCCTTAACATTGCTCTAGAGTAAATCAATAGAGAATGTATCTCACTCTATTAGTTTATTTTGTAGTTGATATTTGATGAGCTTCTAGGTTCCAATTTGGAGCTTTTACATGTAAAGTTTTCATAAATATTATTGTGCATGGGTTTTGGTGTCTATATACGTGAGTTTCTCTAGGTATATATTTAGTAGTCAAAGTTCTGGGAGATATTTCAGCTTTTCTAGATAATGCCAACTTATTTTCCACATTACTTGTAGCATTAACACTCCTAAAAGTATATGAAATTTATTTATGTTCCTCCTGATCACCAATATTTAGTATTATCCAATTTTTATTTTCCTATCATTCCAAAGTAAATCTATGAGAATATCTTTATGGTTCTAATTTTTAGTTTATGTTTAATAATATTGGGTACCTTTTAACATAGTGTCCATTTGTATTTCTCTTTTGAAGTGTGAAAGTATTTTGCTGATGTTTTTCTTGGTTTGTCTGCTTTCTTCCTTATTATTTATATAAATGGTTAATATACACTTGATACTTGTCCTTTGTTGAGTTTAAGAGTGGAAAATATTTTCTGTCACTTCATTAATGTTAATTTGATAAAAATTTTAATTCTAAGACAAAGTATTAATTATTTTCTTAGTGATTAATACTTTCTGTATTTTGTTTTACTATAATTTTTACCTTGAAATCATAGAGATAGCACTCTTTCAAAATATTTTTTAGATTTTCTTTTATAAATAGGTATTGATTCTCTTTGGGATTGAATTTCACATATGGTATGAAGTAGGAATCCAACTTTTAAAATTTATTTACTGCCCCAAATATCCTAGCATTTTTTATTAGAAAGTCTGCCCTTTCCCTGCCTCATTCAAATATTGTCTCTAGAAATGCATGGGTCTGTTTCTGAGTTCATTTTGTTCCTTTACTCTCTTTAGCCTTGTACCAGTACCTGATAATCTTAAATACTACAACTTTATAGAAGATCTTGTCATTTGTGGAGAAAATTCTTCAAATGCATTTTTTCGCAATAATATATTGTCTGTTCTTGGTCTTTTTCATTTTCAAATGTATTTAAAAATCAACTTGTTATGTTTGATTTTCTTTTTAAATTTCTTGACTATTTTAGAATTTTTTGAACTTGTAAAATCATTTGGGGAAGAAATGGTATCTTTATACTATTGACTATTTTAATCTGTAAATATGATATATCTCTCATTTTCAGAATTCATATTTTGGACTGTTTTCATTAATGACATTTAAAAACTTCCACTTGCTAATTTTTGTTGCTTGCACATAAAAATATGACTTTTTTTCTTGTTTTTTTTTGTTTTTTTTTTTGCGGTACACAGGCCTCTCACTGCTGTGGCCTCTCCCGTTGCAGAGCACAGGATCCGGACGCGCAGGCTCAGCGGCCATGGCTCACAGGTCTAGCCGCTCCGCGGCATGTGGGATCTTCCCGGACCGGGGCAAGAACCCATGTCCCCCACCTCAGCAGGCGGACTCTCAACCACTGAACCACCAGGGAAGTCCCAAAATATGACTTTTTTTAAACAACATCTTTGTATCCTCCATCTACTTGTCAAAGTCTTCATTCTAGTAAACTTTTCTAGTTAACTTTTGAAACTTTGTTAAGTATAAAATTATATCATTTCTTAATAGATTTTGTTTTTTTAATTATTTGTAAATATATATATTTTTTAAAAGTTTATAATTAATATATGTCGTATTGCCTATCCTCACTGGCTGGGGTGATTAGTAACCGAAATCAAATTGAAGTTGAAAAGAAATGATAACTATTAAATGTTCTTGCCTAGTTCCTGGTATCGAAGCGATAACTTTCAGTGTTTTATCAATCATATTTGTTGTAGGTTTATGTGTGAAAAAGTCATCCATGCTTTCAAATAGATTTCATCAAGAGTTATTTTCTCAAAAAATTCTAAAAATAAATTATTTTTGTTAATCCCAAAATCCATATCATTGGGGGTCATCCTGTGCTAACTTGTTTCTTTATGTGTTGGGCTTTAGTTGACTATATTCTCTTTATCATCCTGAAGTTTCTTCTCCAAAGAGAATCCTTGTTTTCTCATACCAAATATATGGAGTATCTTTTTAAACTAAATCAATAGATTAAATCATCTTGTGACATACTGATGATAAGTAAATCACAAATATACTAAAAATGTAGCTCAATTTTTTATCCTCAGTTGAGCATATCAGCAAAATTTTAGAAATTGCCCTTTGTTTTATTGTCTTTTAATTTTCCTTTAAATATATGAATATTCAGAAATTTACTATACATGGCTTACCCAGTGAATGAAATAAGTAAATATTAGTTTCACTGATAACTCAATAAACACCAGAAATCTTTTATTTATTTTACTCACAACTTTGTACTAGGTTATTTTTGTTACTATGGTTAATATCCATACTCAAACATATTTATTCATATTTTCTAATCTCTATGGTTAATTTTAGTTCATATGAAAGGTTATGAAATTGACAAAACTAATTAGAATCACATAAGAATTACTGATAGTGGCAGGATAAAATCAGAGAAAAATTATCCACAACATAAAGCTTCCTATACATAAACAGCAACATAGTTAGCTGTTTATAGAAAAAAAAAAATCCAAGCAGTAACCCTTTAACTTTTCACAATGGCCGTATGAGAAATGAGCAATGGAAGATGCAGAACACATAAAACCATTTTGAGTAAGGTATTCGAGAAAGTTCAAAGCTGTTATAGAAATCATTTTTAATCTTTAGTTTGTCAATCTTTATTACAGAGTTTGTAAAGCTCATGTTGAAATTAATTTCAGTAGTTTTTAAAACACATACATAAAGTACATTTATTTTATTGACAAATTATATTCACATAGAAAGAAAAACTGATATGAAAGGATTAATTTATTAGTTTATTTTCTGAGAATTTAACTTCTATAAACAGTAAATTAACAGAGATAGGGGAATATAAATCTGGAGTTATACAGGGAAAGTTCTGCACAACTGAGTTCTGAAATCATTTGAAATAAGTAAATTGGATATTAAAGGTTTTTTTTAGAAAAAACCTTAATATAGTCATAATTCAAAGCATTATTTGACTGTGCACTATAATTCTTTTTATCTATTTGTGCTATTTCTAATGTTCATAGAAACTAATAAGAATTACAATCAAACAGTCACCATTAATCATAGATATATGTAATACATGACTTCAGTTTGTAACTAAGGGACCTGTATTATTGTGACTTTTTAAAACATGGATTCAAATAATCATACCTTTTTTAAAGAATAACTAAATATATCAAAATTAAATCCATTTGAAATAATATGCTTAAATTATTTTTATGCTCATCAATATGGCTAAATATATTTGATGTTCTGTGCTTAAAATTCTCAAACTTAGATAAGATCAGTGTATAAATAATAGCATTACATTTCTTGTTTTGCCTACCAGACCCAAATGTAATTTTAAAAGGGTTTTCCTTGTAATCATATATATATTTTTTAATGCGAATAGCTCTGTGTTTTAAAGTATTGAAATTTCTTTCAGGAAGTCATGATTGCAAATATCATTTTGATGTGACAGACATTAGTAGTGTTCTTCAATATCAACTTTCCTTTCCTTCCAGTCAGGGAACACTGAATTTCTCAACCCTGTTACTTTCAGGCAGGGATCTCCACCTAGTTCAGCTCAAAGACTTTGGTAGAAGTGATGTATTTCAATTCAGGGCCACAACATGAATTAACCTTTGTACAAGACCTTCCAGTCGCCTCTTTCTTCCTATCCCAGTGAAACTGGAGGAGGCCTTGGTGTGAAGATGGTAAAGCCAAAAAGATCAACAGCCTCCTAGATAGATGCAAAAAGCCAATTTTAAGAACTGTTGGCGCCAATATAAGCAAGTGGCCCAAGAGGTAAGCACTTTCTGCACTCTAGAATTGTAAATGTTTTGGAAAATTCTAAAAAGACCAGAAAAGTATTGATAAAAAATAGTAAAAGGTAGTTAACAGCTTATTAAACATATACTATTGTATGTAATTTTGTCAACAGTGAATCCAAGAGTGAAGTTCACTCAAGACACTCAGGCTTCATGATAATATATAGGATCATATGATATCACTTATACATGGAATCTAAAATAATGATATAAATGAACTTATTTGCAAAACAGAAATAAACTCACAGACATAGAAAATAAACTTATGGTTACCAGAGGGGAAAGGAGGGGGGAGGGGGGAGATGAATTAGGACTTTGGGATTAACATATACACAGTACCATGTATAAAATAGATAAACAACAAGGACCTACTGTATAGTACAGGGAGGTATATTCAATATCTTAAAATAATGTGTTATATATATATATATTCTTTTTCAGATACAGTTATATATGACTGAATCACTTTACTGTACACTTGAAGCTAACACAACATTGTAAATTAACTACACTTCAATTAAAAAAAAAAGGTCAGAACAGAAAAAAATGATTTAACTCTCTGAATCTCTTCTAGTGCACTGGACTTGTTTGGGAACTGTAACACATTAATGATAAGGCAGCACCAATCCTTTGTGTAGATGGAGATACTTTGTCCTTCTAAAGGCTCATGTCACCACTAGATGTACCAGCTGGGAGCAGATGGTGGCCTAGGCAGGGAGAAAGAAAATTCCACCCTTTCTTCTCTTTTGATTGTTCACAGTTGCCACTCAGCTTGTTGAAAGGAATAAATAATTATAGGTGTTAAAACGGAGTTGCGTTGTATCTGGCTATGCCTGTTCTTCAACAACGTGAACCCAGGTAGTTGTTTTAACCTTGAAGTACAATGCCTCAGAATAAAACACTTATACATGTAAAATATCCTTCATTTGAAAATATGAGTCAATGTGTCCATTTCAGTTGATAAGTTAATATTCCATGAATGTGATTGAAAGCATACCAAATCAATGAAGTATCATTCTGGAATTTTAAAAGACAAATTACAAAATTATTATATACTGTCATTTGTAAATGAAAAAAACAAAAAGAGATGAGAAAAAATTAACCACTCACTTTTAAAAATATGAATATAAGAAAACACAATGATATATTGAGAATTTTGGACAGCATCTCAACACTTCTTCACCTCTCTTTTGCATTCATATACATTCAATGTCATAAACTAATCAATTGCACAGCATATATGCATCTTTCTCAGTAAGTAGGTGAGAAAGATATTACTGCATTCCAGTTTTGATAGTCATTCTATAATTAAAGTTCCAATGTATGTTCAAATGAGCCTATCTCAACTTTATTTTAACCTACAATCCATTTTGGTAAATATCAAACTCTTAAGTTTTCCATTAATGTCATTTGAGTTTCAAAATAAATTAGGCATTGTCACCAAGAACACGTCAAATCAATGATAATATTAGTAAAAAAATTATAATTTGAAAGATAAGATCATTGTGTGCTTAAGGTCTGACTGTTTGTCAGGAAGTTCACTCTCCTAGGAAGTAAAGAAGTTTAAACACAATATAGGTCACTCTCAATGTCAAGTCTGTTTTACTCTTTAGTTTCCAAGCTAAATTTTTATTGTAAAATTTGTTTGACTTTTTACTTCTGAACTGATTGACAAAAGATATTAGTCCTTGAGAATTAAGTAGAAAAAGTTTCACTGTTGTCTTTTTGTCCTTGCAAACCCCCACTCTCTCTATGTCAATAATTAACTCAGAACTACTCAGAAATGGATTCCCTCCAGTGTTTCAAAAAACCATCAGCACTCCGTCATATTAGATAATGGCTTACAGTAGTATACCATCTCTGTGTTGATATACTAATGATGCATCACTATCAGAAACAGATTAAAGAGAAAATTCACTTTAACTACAGAATCTAAGTTATATTAAGACAAAATATACTCAGAAGGCATACTCAGACACAAAAAAAGCAGTGTGTCCAGAAGTATCATAGGCCAAGTCAGCACAAGTAGTTAAGAATTAATTTTGTAGAGATGTTACAAATAAAAAAATAATAATACAAATAGGAAGGAAGGAACAAGGGAAGGAAGAAACAAAGAATGAAGCTCATCTTTTCATGAAAACAACTGATTTATTAGAATCTTTCTTTTTTGTAGTTGTTTAAATTCATTCTTAATACTTTAAATTTACAAAAATATATAAATAAATTACATGAGAAGAACAAAGCACACACAGTAAGATTTTACATTCTGAAGCTCCTCACTGCCAATAAACTTGTACCATTAGAAAGTCAACTCTATGTGCTAATAAAGGCATGATACTGAGATAATAAATAATACTTGTAGCATAGCATTTATATAAGAAATGCCATTCAGATTACAGTGGTAATTCATTTGAATGACTATGTTATTAAATGGTGACCACTTATTTCCTATTCCCAATTCAACCTTTCTACATCTATCAGGTTACATATGCTCCAGGCCCTGTATTTTTACAACCCACCATAGACTGGAAACACAAATGAAAGCAGGTGTAAAGGACACTGAAACTGTGTGGCCCTAGGGAAAAACAGATTGTGTATAGGTCCAGGTGGATTGATTTTACTTTGTTTTCAAAATGCTTGATTATATACAGGGCTTAAACTGAGGGGAAAATAAGCCTACCTTTATACCTAAGTGTTGACATACATCACCAATAATTTTGTGCTCAAAAGTAAGAAAACATTTTACTCAGTTTTGTAGATAATATAATGCCATAACCTATTATCAGTTGGGTGTGTAGTAATCTTTCAGCATCCTTTCAACCAGAAAGTGGAGGTGCAATAGAACTGAGTCTCTCTCTAAATCTATTTAACTAAAACAGAATCATAGAATGTTTTTCTGATGATGAATAAATATAGTTTAATTCCCACATTAACTTTACGAAACAATGTCTTGTCCTATCTATCTGGAGAGGACGTCTTGGTAAGGAGAAGAATATGAGATTGGAATCAGGAACCTGGAGGGAAAAATCCCAGTGCTCTACTTATTAGCTGTGTGACTTTACATGTATCACTTCATATTTCAAAGACTGATCTCATCTGTCAAAGATGCTAGTGCCTAATTTATAGGCATATCTTGAGAATTAAGTAGAAAAAAGTATGAAACTGCTCTATATGTTGATGGCCCCATCTCTATTTCTTTAGGCCAAATTAATCTCCGTAGCATCAATTGCCTAGAGTCAAATTCCAGTTGAATTTTACTACTTGGTTATTCCACAGATATATTAATGAAATAACTTTTCTAAAGTAGAAGTCTCTGTATTCACCTACAGTATGATTTCTCATGTAAAGCTGATATGTTAATAGTACCATCATCTACTTTTCAGAAGTTTTCATCACCTGAAAAATATCTTCCATCAACCAACTTACCTACTCTGCTTTGTTTATCTTCTGACTCTAGTATTCACCATACTCTGCACTCATAATATTTCTAACCTCTAATTTCAGGCTTAACAGCTCTCACTGTTCACCATCTGAGTACTTTGAATTATTCTGGAAAACTCTGTCTTAGTATATGCTATGTTAAAATTCTCTTTTTAAATGCTTTTTTTTTTTTTTCCTTTTAATAGATGTTGGCTTTCAACAGTGGGAAGAATATGGTTCATTAAGTTTTGTATCTCCAATGTTTAAAACATTGCTTGGCACGTAGTTGTTATCAAGAAATGTGTATTGAACTACATTAAGTATGTAAAGCTATTTCCTACATATATGTTGCAATTCTCAGAGATTAGTAGTCTGCTTTATGACAAGATAGCAAAGTTTGAGTTAGTGTTATCTTTTTTATTTATTTATTTATTATTATATTTTTCTTTTTTGCGGTACGCGGACCTCTCACTGTTGTGGACTCTCCCGTTGCGGAACACAGGCTCCGGACGCGCAGGCTCAGCGGCCATGGCTCACGGGCCCAGCCGCTCCGAGGCATGTGGGATCTTCTTGGACTGGGGCACAAACCCGCATCCCCTGCATCGGCAGGTGGACTCTCAACCACTGCGCCACCAGGAAAGCCCTAGTGTTTTCTTTTAATTAATCTATTATTTGAATTAAAATACATTTCAACATAGCAAAATTAACATATTTCACTATTTGTAGACCCCATATATTTGGATATTCTTTTCATATAGAAATTAGTTTCATGGACTGAAGTGATTTCTTTATCCTTCCTTCTTTTCTTCCTCCCTCCCTCCCTCCCTCCCTTCCTCCCTCCCTCCCTTCCTTCCTTTCTCTCCCTTGCCTCTTCTTTTCCTTTCTCTCTCTTTTTCTTGTTTTTTCTACTTCTAAAGCCTCTGCAAAGTTAATCCCTTAACTGCTTTTCCTAATTTGACATACTCTTTCACCAAGACACATGTGTGTGTGTTTGTGTATAGTATTTAATGAGAATTCTGATTCTCACCACTAAGGTAACTTTCCTGTCTTATCAACCCATTACAACTTATATAGATTTTATCCAACTTTCTGCATTTTTCTCTTTACTCATTTTCCTTTTGCCAGTTGAATAATTTCTGTGTAGCTCTGTGATTGTAATGGTTAAATTTATGTCTCAACTTGACAGAGCTAAATTATCTGGTAAAATATTATTTCTGGGTGTGTCTGTGAAAGTGTTTTGGAAAGACATTAGTAGTTGAATTGGCAGAATGAGTAAAGAAGATCACCCTAACTAATGTGGATGGGCATCACCCAACCCACTGAGGTTCTGAATAGAACAAAATGGAGGAAGGATAAATTTACTCTCTTGCTTGAGCTAAGATATCCATCTTCTCCTGCCATGAGACATGAGCAGTCCTGGGTCTCAGGCCTTTGGACTTGAACTGAATTTCACCAGCAGCTTTCTTGGTTCTCTAGCTTGCAGATGACTTCTGGGCTGCCATAATTAGATAAGCCAATTCTTGTAATAAATCTATCTATCTATCTATCTATCTATCTATCTATCTATCTATCTCCTATTCTTCCATTTCTCTGGAGAACTTTGACCAATACAGTGATTAAGTATATTATGTTTACACATTTTTTTTTGCTTTTTTTAAATTTTCCCTAATATTTCCTGTAACCTCTTGATTGGCTGGATTTTGTACTATTGTCCTAACTTCATTAGTAAGGCTAAAATCAATATTTCCTGAGTTCTTCAATGTCCTAAATTCTTTGGAAATTTTGTATTTGAAGGAGAAATTTGTTGGATAGAGAATGTTTTTTTCATCCTTTCTCTCTTTGAGAATTTTGTAATTTTTTTTCACTGACTATTACTTGGAGAATTCTAATGCTTACTTGATTTTCTTTCCTTTATAAGAGAGTTGTTTTTTGTTGTAGTTTGCCCAAATAATTTATTGTCTGAAATGCCAATAAATTTAGAAAGATATATCAAACTATTGACACATTTAGGTAACTATTACATGAAATTATATATCCTTGACAATCTGAATTCAGAGGTTTTTCTCTCTTTTTTTTTTTTCTTAAAGCCAGGAATGTTTCTAAAGTTTTGTTCCATTGTTTTAGCTTTTCTTTCCAGGAATTATACTTATCCATCTGTTGGTTTCCCTTTGCCTGTCTTCTATAGTTTCTACTACTTTTTCAATCATTTTTGTCTCTTACATTTTTTTTTTCCTTTTGACCAGTGAAAAATATGTCATATTAAAAGTTTTATGGTATATTTTCACCTTATGTTCACTGGGGTACCTGTGGCCTTTCTGTTAAAGATGTATATTTTTCTTCTATGTCTTTCCTTCATGATATCTGGTCAATACATCTTATTGTCTAGATATATCATTGATTTTTTATTTTTATTGTTTCCAGTTGTCTTTCATTGTTGACATTTTCTGATGGTTTTAAATTCAAGTTTAAATATGAGGTTATAAGTTTTCCCTGTTTTATAACATTTTTTCAGAATCACAAGGATATGTTCAAGAATTTGTTGCATTCTTTCATATTGCTTTTTTTTGTGGTATCTTTGTATGCATACTATGTTTATATTTGTTTTACTGTTATTTAAATGAGTTGTATTTTGCTATATCAGTTGTTAGCAGGAGATTCCCATGACAGAGGGTGAAATGAAGTCTTGTTTGTTAGTTTAATCAGCTTAAGGGCTTCTTTTTCTGTACCCACAGACATGGATTGTTTCACTGAAATATAGCTTCTTTATGTAGTTACACCTCTTCTGTTCCCAAAACATACTTGTTTCAGGAATACTCTAGATTCAGTGCTGAATTCCCCCATTCATTTATTGGCTGGTTCTACCTAAGACTTCCAAAATGACCACTCCATTTCTAAGGTCTGCCACTTCAATTCTCGCCCCCCCACCCTACCCCCAGTCCCTCACCAAACCTTGATTTTCCAACTCCACCAGCCATGATGTCCTCTTAAGACTCAGCCTGTTCAGAGCTGTTCACTGTGTAGGGTGGGGTATCTTTTCTTGGTAGGAACATTTGCCTGATATTGACTTCTGGATCTAACACAGCTAGATGCCTCTGCATTCTCTGTTCCTTTATACCTTTGTGGCTTACCATCCATCAGTTTTGCTGCTATCAGTAAATTTGACTCTAGTCTCAAGTAATTTAAATTTTTTAATCATCCAAGTCTCCTAGTTTTGCTGAAGATGTAGTTTGAGGAGTTTTTCTTTTACTGTATGATATCCAGGAGGAAAATGGAATATTCAAACTTATGCCACCATCTTATTCCTACTTCTTCTCTTTATATGTGAAATATCATGATTTCACACACTTTTCTCTAAATGTTTATTTATTTAAATAATAATTGTAAGTGACAGAGAAAAGCAAACCTGAATATACAGGGGGTAAAATTGATATGTTAGAGGTAAAAAATTTGTTCATAAACAGTAAAAATGTGATTTTATTATTTTCACCAAGATCCGTCATTTTGCAAGGTTTAATATTACTTTATTTAGTTTCCTAGGTTTACATTAATTTAGAAAATGCATTGATTTAAGATACTACTGCATGCTGATACACAGAATCATATATATGAAACAAGGAACTGTGAGTTTCTCCAGCAACTTGTCTGGGATAAAAAGAAAGAAGAGATATGAATGGAAATGAATATATCCTGGGCATAGTGATAAACTCTTTTTAGATTTGAAGCTACTGTTTATTTACCAAATTATTATGAAACACCCTCGCACATACAAAATCTAATAAAAAATACTTACAACAGGTATATGATGGTGTTACAACTGCAACTTAGCTAAAATATCAATCAATCAATCAATGACAAATTTTTAGCAGTTCTCTGGTATATTGCTGTTATTTTGCTAAACAAGATAAATTAGCAAAATAACCAGAGTGGAAATTAATTTACAATAACTACATGCCACCTTAAGTATTATGGTGTATTGCTCAAATGTCACTCAGTGTGAAATTTATTATATTGGGTAATTTAATTTCTTAAATGAACTTTCCTTCAAACACTGTCTTATTACTTTGTTATTTCCCAAGCACCCTATGTTAGAAAGGAAATCTATTCCTTAAATTTGTAAGTACAGAATTAAAACATATTTAATGAGTTGATAAAAAACATCTAACATGAATCTCTTATATAATTAAACTTCAATAAAGGTTTATAATTGTCTTTTGATGTTTTAAGTTTTCAATTTTCTTTTGCCCAATTTAAATGTACATTATATACTTTTTCACAACAATTTAAATTATGGACATGAGATTTTTTTTTCATCTAACTTCATTTTGAAATGAAAGGCAAGGAAGAAGGTATGTCTGTTTGGAGACATGTTCTCTAGTTTAAAAATTATTTTCATACCGATCTTGAATAATTCTTATAAGAGTTGTAAAATACACATTTATGTATGAATGGTGATCTCATTTCTATTTCTACTGGCAAAAACAATCATCATCAAACTGAATATCTTACAAGAGTTAAGGATAGATGTCACCAACATGGCCCAATAGGAGGCCCCTGAATCTTCCTCCTCCTACAGTTGTACCAAATATACAGCTACAATGGGTAAATTTCCTCTGCGAGAAATCCAGAAACTAGTTGAATGACTCCTACTCATTGGGCAACTGAGAAAATACATTAAAATGGAGATGAAAGGCTGAGACACACTCTTGCCATAAACCCCAATCCCATCTCAGAGACTTATGTACTGAACTGAACTTGAGTCTGCTTCCTGATGTGCATCAAAGCCAATCTACTGACACTAGGTGAAGGAAAGTACAGCATTTATTTGCAATGAACCAAGCAAAGAGAACAGGAAGCTCATTCGCAAAAGACACAAACTACCTAGTGGTTTTTAGGCAAAGGTTTTTAAGTACACTGTTAGGGAAGAGGGTCATAGGATACCTGATCAGCTTGTGGACATTCTTCTGATTGGTTGGTAGTGAGGTAACAGGGTCATATTTCAGGAACCTCAATCATTCATCTCCTGGTTCTAATCAGTCTGGGATCTACATGCTTGTGGTCAGGATGTAGTCACCATCCTCCATAGTGGATGGTTTTAGTTTCTGCTGAACAACTCAAAGATATGCATCAGATTGTTATCTATGTGCCTTCAGTAGAAACTAGGAGTCTTGTGACTCTATTGTTATAATCATTAACTGCTTGAATCTTCTCTTTTGAACTCTAGGAAGCCCTGAGACTAAACTGCTTTTTTCTACAAATAAGAAAGAGGGGGCATGGAGGGGCTTTTGTACCTAGGAAGGTCTTGTAAAGTCCTGCTTGGTTTCAATCCCCCCTTTTCTTTGATACTCCTCAGTCCTGAAGGGAACAGGGGCAGAACAAGAAAGGAAATAAAGCTTTAGATACAGAGATTAATCATAAACTTGACAAGGGAATTCAGTTTTAGTGGGACTCCGTTTCACTTACAGTTGGAAGGGAATCCTCAACTTCCAGCTTCTCTCTGAAGAGGAAAGATTTTGGGTAAACTAGCATCCCATCTTTTAAGACTTCCACCCAAGGGACAGACCCCCAAATCACTCAGCTCTGATAGCCAACAGGGCTTACATTCACGAGTCCCAACGGGCTATAGTCAAAAAAGACAATTTCTTAAACAGGTGTATGAGTGCTCAGCATAGCTACTGCTCCTGGCTCAGTGCCAAGGGAACAGACAAAAATACCAGTCTCCCAGTTCTGCCCCAGAAGGAGTTTGATGGAGTTTGATGGCATTCTTTCCCAGGTTCTGAATGACTAGAAGTTTTCTGGCTTCTAATTAGCCTGCATCTAGGGGTTGACTGGAATTATTTCCAGAGCACAAAAGAGCTAGGGAGACATTTCTCCACCCTCTCCATCCCACTCACTACAATAATATTTAAAACCAAGTTGCTAGCTTCTCCTTTAAAGGAGCTTGTCCACACATCTAGTGCCCCAACCCTTATGGCTGCTACTGTTACCGACAGAATGGTGATTTCCTTGGTTCTTGTCCTCTTAAGGGAAAGAATTCAGATGAGAGACATAGAGCAGTTTCAAGCAGCAGGAGTTTTATCAAGCAAAGCAAGAGTACACTCTCAAGAAAGGAAGAGAGTGGGCTGTCTGGAAACCAGAAGCAGTCCTGCAGTGAGGGTAGGGTTGAGTTTTTTAGAGTGGTTGCAGTCCCTCCCCACATCCTAGGTTATTTGACTGACAAGTTGATTGACAGTTTTAGGTTGTATAACTTTTCCCTTACTGTGCAGGCATTTACCTGTAATCATCCATGGTGGGGGCGGGGGGCAAAAACTGCAATGCTAATTTATTATAATTATGACCTAATGAACCCCAGGTTACTTTGAGTCACCTTTTAGGTCTTGGTGTGCCTGCACCAAGTTGTGCTGGTGGTTTTATGTTGCTTGGTCCTGATATAAGGTTGGAAAATTATTGGTGGTCCTTGACTAGAAGAAGGAGGATATCTGGATGTGCTCTGATTAACAGTGTCCAAGCGGGGGAGGGAAAGATGACCACCTCCAGGATGTGGTGGACCTGCTCATGTTTTACTAGCTACGGAAAACTAACTGAAGGATAGGCCTCCCAAATCACCTAGCACTGACAGCTAACAGAGTTTGCATTCAGGAGACTTACAGCACTGCTATAGCAAAAAAAGAAGCAAGTTTAAATGGGCATGAGAGCACACTTCAAGGCTATACGCCTGGGCTCAGTGCAAGGGCAACAGGCAAAAACACCAATCTCCCAGTTTCTCCCTGGAAGAGATTTGACTACATGCTTTCTTAGCTGCTACATAAGCTTCTGACCTCTAATCAGCCTGCATATGGGAGCTGACTAGGATCCTCCCAGTAGCCTTATAGAGCTGGTGAGCTGGATCCCTGCTGTCTCCCCGCAGGTGGCACCAAAAGCAAAACCATGTCTCTAGCTTCTCCCTGGAAAGTGTGTCCACACATCTGGCACCCCAACTGTTATGGTTACCACTTGTAGGACTGGCTCCTGAGTCATCTAGCTCTGGGAACTGCCAGAGTTCAGCTTTCATGAATCCTGCCATAGTCGCCCCCCCACCCCTCCCCGACCACACAAAAACAAAGAGGTGGTTCTATTTGGATGCAAAATACTCCTAGCAACTATTCCCTTTGGCTCAGCATGGAGTGGGTGAGCAAAAACACTTAACTTTTGGTTTCTCCTTCATTGTGGGTGGACTGCATATGCAATGTCCTGACTTTCCCAGATGCTGCCTCAAGTTTTGGCTTCCAATTAGCGTGCACCAGATTGCTGAAAGTCAAATAACAGTCCTCCGGTACCCTGAACAGGCACATGGACATTTCCATGCATTTGGATAGGATAAAAGTCTACAGGAGCAACTTATGTATTTTTTTTTTCTATTTTAGTCACTAAGAAATATACTTTTTTCCTTGGGCTTGTGTTAATAATGGGGATAGATTCTGCTTTAATCTTACTGTTTTTAACTATATTTCTATCTCTCACTCAAGGAAGCATATGTGAAGTCAAATGAGTAAGACTGACTTTATGATGAGGAAATCCTTTCCTTTGATTTATTTTTATACATAAACGTTCACGAGATTCTATTTTAACTTGTTTTAGTAAGATATTTGATATAGCATAAGTCATAATTTGTTGAGATATGTTAATGGGCCATGGCTTCACTGTCAAGTTGCCTTAATAGACATTGTTGTGCAATAAAGCTGATACAGTATACCATAGAATTTTTGAGCATTAATGTATCAGGAATTTTTTTCCCCCATCTCTCATTTAGCACAAGGATGGAGAATTAAAATCCAGAAAAATGTCTTCCCAAGTTTAATCAGTGAATTAGTATCCAAGCTGAATCTATTATAATTATTATCAATATCAATATTCTGATATTATAATACTATTAATAAATATTAATATTTGTTGTGTACTGATATATGTATTCAAGGCATTGTAAAGGTTTTTATACATAATCAAGTAATGTAGTCATCACAATAACATGAGAAGTTATGTAATTTCACCAAGGAAACCAGCTAGAAACTGAAAGAAACAGGATTTCAAGTCAGACAGATTTATTCAATAACTTCCGGTTTTAATCACTAAATTCTATTAAATAATCTGTAATTATTATGAGTTACATGATATAGACTTTTTTTAATATACAGTCTTTTAAGGTAGACCATAAAGAAAATTTAACAGTTTGTTGAGTTCTTAAAATAATTGTCTTGCACTCTGTAGTTTGATCCTTATAACAGCCCTATAAAACAGATTTCATAATTAGTTTCATCTTTACAGATAAGTAAAACAAAAGATAGAGACGGTAAATAACTTTCCCAGAGTGTTAGGAACTTGCCCAAGATCAAAAAGCTAGTAAAAGACAAACTTGGCCTTGGACTCTAAAACACATTTTTTTTTTACAACCTTAGGAACCCTATTTTATTCCCACTGGGTGTGTGGGGGGGGCAAGTTGGTGGGAACTTATCTGTTTTTCCATCACATACAATAAACCTTCAGGCATATCACAGACTTTGGAACTTTATCTTTGTCAGTTACTGCACAAAGAAAGCATTCCTCATAGAAAATAATGAGTTTGAATAAATGATTTCTAGTGCCTATCCAACTCTAACATTCATTCTTTCTATGATTTCTGACACTGTGTTATCTGAGTCAGGTGTTGTTGTTTCAGGTGTATAATCTAATTAACATCGTCACCATACATAAAAAAAAAAATCTTCTTCATGTGATAACCATTTTTTTTTTTTTTTTTTGCAATACGCGGGCCTCTCACTGTTGTGGCTTCTCCCGTTGCAGAGCACAGGATCCGGACGCGCAGGCTCAGTGGCCATGGCTCACGGGTCCAGCCGCTCCGCGGCATGTGGGATCTTTCCAGACCGGCGCACGAACCCGTGTCCTCTGCATCAGCAGGCAGACTCTCAACCACTGCGCCACCAGGGAAGCCCGTGATAAATATCTTTAAAATCTACTCTCTTATCCATTTTCAAATATGCAATGCAGTATTCTTAGCTATAGTCACCATGTTGTGTCTTATTTATTTTATAACTGGAACTTTGGAAAACATGTTCCTATGGCTTGTTATTGTAATGTATAACCAAGAGAGTTGCCATAGCAGAGTGACACATTGTAACTCAATAACCATGTAAGGCAGCAATATGGATATTGTTCTACGGAAACAAGCTGAAGACTGTATGTGGTATGAACAATAAATATATTATTTCAAACTAATATTAATGAATTGATAAACAATGCAGTTTCTTATCTGTATTTTAATGGTTGTACCCATTGAAATAAGGCAAAACACTAAGGTAAGGGGAAAATGTTTGCTTTGTCAGAACCAGTGAGCAAATGAAAATATTACTGGATAATACAGGACTAGCAGCTGGTTGCTTTGACTTCCTTTAAAAATCTGCAAATTTCTTTCAAAGGCATGATGTTGCTCCTAATCAAACACTTCCTCAAATATTACTCTCATGATATGGTTTACTCTAAATAAATGTGAGTCTTTCAGTATATCTCATATAGTATTATACAACATATTTTAAAAGTACATCACAAATAATTTACACTAGTTCTAACCTATGTAAATTTCTCATTGAGATTTAATCAGTTTTATAGTTCACAATATATTACATTAACTCTCATCATATGAGAATTATAATTTTTCCTATAGTAATATTCAGAGAAATTACTCCCAATCTCTATTCTACTTAAAGTACGTGCTATGTTGTGTTATGTAACTTTTAAAAAGTACATATGTGTTGTGTATAATGCGTATAAGATATATATGTATATATATCTTTTGAAAAGAACTAAAGGTAAGAATTAAGAGGTTAACCTTGCTTTAAGAGAGCTGTACTCTTGGACATCTCGTTCTTCCTTTTTTTCCTTCAAATAGGAAAGTGTTCAAACTTCAAGGAAATGGAAGTTTCCACTTGTATGATGGTTTCTTTCTATTTAAAGATACTTAGTTATTGTCACTCAGAGCTTTCTTGTAATTTTCACACTATCTCATCAACCAGTCAATAAATAATTCTCTACAGAGCTATAGTTCCTTTTTTACATGTTGCATTCTTTTTTTCTAAATTGAACCATGACTCACACTTTTGTAATGTAGGCCTTGATTTATCAAACTCAAATCCAGATGTCTGATATTTTTTCATACAGGTTCTTCAGCATGTCATCTGTTTTATACTTTGGATCTGTAGTATACAATCCATGGGACACTTGGATAAGTTATATCTGCAGTGATCTCTTAATATTTTTCATATGGAATGAGAAAAAGCTTTCATTTCATGTTTGCTTAAATGAAATGTAAAAAAAATGTAATATTTTTATATTACTTCTTGTAGCAGCTAGGTTAATTGTAGTTTGTAGAACTTCTGTGAAGTAAAATGTGCATTTTGCATGAATTACCTATCCCTTAGTGGACTGGAAAATTGGAGTAATCAACACACTACTGTCTTTAATTATTATGATTTTGAATAAATGTACACTCTTTAAGCTTCCATCTCAAAAAAACTCTAAAAAGAACATCAACCAAACAAAAAAACATAAAGAAAATAAACAATAATGGTGAAAGAAGAAATCAATTAAATTGAAAAGTAAAATGCAATTAAGAAAAATGACAATGTTAACATATTAATCAAATTGATAAACTCTTTTAAAATATGATCAAAAAAAGAAAGAACCCAAATGATCATCACCAGAGATCCTAGACATGAAAATAATAAAATTACTTATAGTGTTTTGCCAATAAACTTGTCTATATAGACAAATTACTCAAAAACCTTAAAACTCACTCAAAAAGAATAGAAAGTCTAAATTGTTATATATCCTATAAAAATGAATCCATTATTTAAAAAATTAAAAAGAAAATCTAAAGTCCTGATGATTTCCCATAGATTTTTCTACATTTTTAAGAAAGAACTAAGAATTACTTTTGTAAATGTTTTCCAAATTTTAGCTAAGAAAAACTAATTTTATGTAGCCAACACAACCTTCATACCAAAAGGTGACAAGCCCTTTACAAAACTCAGGAAGAAAACATCTGATCAGTAGCTCTTATAAACATGGATGCAAAAACTTTTAACAAAATATTAACAAATCAAATTCAATAGTATATAACAAGAATAAAATATGATGATAAAGAAAAGCTTATTTCATAAGTAAAAGAGAAATATATTCTTTTAAAATATGTTATAATTTGTAACATTAACAGAAAAATGGAAACTCATGTGATCAACAAGACAGAAAAACTTCACAAATAAGCCAGCTCCTATTACCGCTGGTAGAAAAAACTTAGCCATAAAAGGGAAAGTACATGGAAAAACATATGTAACAATGAGGTATTGTTAACTTTCTCTCTGAGACCAAGGATGGTCACTATTAACACTTCTATTGAAAGAATATATGATGACAGAGATCCTAGAAATTGCAGTAAAGCAAGAAAATAAGAGGTGAAAGTCATAAAGGATTAAAAAAAGTATGAAACAATTTTGTCCTGATTTTTCTAAAAATATTTTTTAGCATTTGAGGTCTTACATAGACATTCAGGGGCACACTTCTCCAAAGTCATTCTTTGTTTTGGGAGCAAATCATGGTAATTTCACCATGATATCCACAGATATTAATAATGTTTAAACCTCATTTTATTCATTAAGCATATCTACAAGTAGGAACTCTTTACTGAAATATTTTGAATGATTTTTTTGAAAGTAAGTGTATTTAAAATAAACTGTAAAAAAATATCAGTAGTGATTAGTAGATGCTTTCAATGACAAGACTTTAACTTCAAATGTGTACTTCTTTTACAAGATATAAAAATGCTTGAACATTCTCAGGATATATTTATAAACTTTTTCTTTTAACTTGACAATACTACAGGCAGACTTAAAAATTGCAGCTCTATTTACAATAGCCAGGAGATGGAAGCAACGTAAGTGTCCATCATCAGATGAGTGGACAAAGAAGATGTGGCACATATATACAATGGAATATTACTCAGCCATAAAAAGAAACGAAATTGAGTTATTTGTAGTGAGGTGGATGGACCTAGAGTCTGTCATACAGAGTGAAGTCAGAAAGAGAAAAACAAATACCGTATGCTAACACATATATATGGAATCTAAGGAAAAAAAAATGTCATGAAGAACTTAGGGGTAAGATGGGAATTAAGACACAGACCTACTAGAGAATGGACTTGAGGATATGGGGAGGAGGAAGGGTAAGCTGTGACAAAGTGAGAGAGTGGCATAGACATATATACACTACCAAACGTAAAATAGCTAGCTAGTGGGAAGCAACCGCATGGCACAGGGAGATCAGTTCAGTGCTTTGTGACCACCTAGATGGTTGGGATAGGGAGGGTGGGAGGGAGGGAGACGCAAGAGGGAAGAGATATGGGAACATATGTATAACTGATTCACTTTGTTATAAAGCAGAAACTAACACACCATTGTAAAGCACTTATACTCCAATAAAGATGTTAAAAAAAAATGCTTCAAGAGGAGATATTTATTTGTCTTGTTTAGGTTTGTTTTGCAGAGAATGTTCAGGGTAAAACAAATCCATGGATTATATACTAGTCTTTTCAAATATTTTATTTAAAATATTCTGGTACATTTTTACAATGGAAAGACAATAAGTCACTTCTTAAGCATTGCTAAGTCACTTCTTAAACATTGCTGTCTTCAAGCAAAAATATTTAGAATGATTGATAATGCTTTAGTGTTAAAGGTGATTAAGAAGATTCCTTTAAAAAACTAAAAACAGAGTAACCATATGATCCAGCAATCTTACTCCTAGGCATATATCTGGAGAAAGCCATGGTTCCAAAGGATACATTCATCCCAATATTCATTGCAGCATTAGTTACAATAGCCAAGACATGGGAGTAACCTAAATGTCCATGGACAGATGAATGGATAAAGAAGATGTGGCATATATACAAACAATGGAATATTAGCCATAAAAAATAATTGAATAGTGCCATTTGCCACAACATAGATGGACTTAGAGATTATATCATACTAAGTGAAATAAGTCAGACAGAGAAAGACAAATATCATATGATATCACTTATATACGGAATCTAAAAAACTGATATAAATGAACTGATTTACAAAACATAAATAGACTTATAGACACAGAAAACAAACATATAGTTACCAAAGGGGAAGGGGGGGAAAGATGAACTGGGAGTTTGGTATTAACATATACACACTACCATATATAAAATAGATAAACAACAAGGACCTACTGTATAGAACTGGAAACTATATTCAGTACCTTGTAATAATGTATAATGGAAAATAATCTGAAAAAGAATACATATACAAATATATATATATATATGTATAACTGAATCACTTTACTGTACACTTGAAACTAACATAACTTTGTAAATCAACTATACTACAAGAAAAAAGAAAAGAAGTTTCCTGAATTTGCAACCTATGGAAAACATAGTAATATTTCTAATTTTGTGAAATTGGTTTCACTAAGACTTTGGATTCTTTAAGCATGTCTGGGTATACTCAAGTTATTCCTGAGTAAATATATGTGAGGAAAAACAACTGCCAAATTTGGGTTGAATAATTACTAAGGTCTCTTTCAATTTTAAGGTTTCTTCATTCTGAGACTGAATAAAGTGTTCTCTGATTCATTCAGCTTTCTTTACAGCTCCCCCTCAATCAATTGAATCCCTGAAACGTTGGTCTGATGCAACTGAAAAATAATATATCAATCATGTCCTGGACCAGTGATTTCTGCTGTCCAAATGATCAGATACGTTTGACAATAAACCAATGTGTTTTTTTACCTGTCTATTTGCTATTGCTACATATGCAACAGAAATACCTAAATATGCAACAAATTGGAAAATTTAATCTTGACATTTGGATATAGCCTACTACACATGGCATATAACTTCAAATGATGTGAACTAGCATCATAAAACACAGTGTTTAAAATAAAGACTAGCATTTATCAAGAATGGAAGTTGACCTTTGGAGAAAATTAAAGTTTATGTGCTTGGATCTCACCAGTCTGTCATTAACTTGTGTTATTTTACCATGTGCCCGTAAAGAAAAAAACTTGACTATTTTACCTAGTTATATTTTGATAATAAAATGAACAGTACCTGAAGTTGAATAGACACCTCTTGTGTAAGTGAAGTTTACTCATTATTAATTTATATTAAAAGCAAGTAAGGAGTAAACACAGTCGTGCTCACACAAGAATAAGTCGGTCTTCTAGCAGGTATCAGGAAATGCCTGGAGACATTTTTAGTTTTCAACAAAATGTGGGGAAATATTTTACTGGAAATTAGTGGGTAGAGGCCAGGGATGCTGCTAAGCATCCTACAAAGCACAGGAACATCGTGCACAATAAAGAATAATCCTGCCCCAAATTTCAGGGACTCTGAGGTTGCAAATCCCTGACTTAACATATAAAAAAGATCATACTGTTTGCTAGCAAGTTTGGTTTATATTTTTTAAAAGAATATTGAAAGAATTTAAAGTAAGCATGGAACAGAGGAATTGAACACTGCTAAAGTATAGACAATGTAAAATTTTGGGAGCACTATACTTGTAGTACGCATGAACAGATAACAGAGGACAAAGTTAGTAGAAATGAGTTTTTCACAGTGGGGAGAGGATGGCAGGGTGTACTTTATCTAAGAAGGCATATATTTCCACAAATATAAACAGTCTAGGAAATCGTTAATGAGCATTTGCCATTAGCCATTCAGCTGATCGTCTTCTTTTCCTTCCACTACTTGTAATGGTAATGCTGTAATAATGTATCAGCTTGCCAGTAGGCAGATTCACAAATGTCCCTGGAGCATTCTAGTCCTCAAATGGTCTCTTTAAGTTTTGGTTGTTTGGGGAGGTTCTGGTTTACTTTTTTAGTTGTCAGCCTTCTTTAAACACATACATACTGGAATCATTTAAAAAAAAATCTTATTTCCTAACTCAACACTCATACAGATTTTCTTATGTAATGATAAGGGAAAAAGAGTTACTTTTCTGTGTCCATGTTCTTTCTTTCCCATACAAATCAGGAATCCGTTGTTTTTAAAACTGAGTATCATTTGGACACCATACAACCCACACATTCTCCATATAATGTCTTTACCAGGAAACTAATTCAGAACAAATATAATGTGACACAAATTTCCCATGGTTTTCAATAATACTTTTAGTTGCCATCAAACATCAAATAAAGTGATGAAAACTGTAAATGTTTAAATAAACTTTAAATTTCCAAAGGAAGTTAGAATAGTTTTTTATTTTTTTTGTTAAAAAACTACTGTATTAGTCTGCTAGGTCTGCCAAAATCAAATACCACAAGCTGGATAGTTTAAAAAATAGTTCTGGATGCTGGAAAACTAAGATCAGTGTGCCAGCAGTGTTGGTGTCTGATGAAATGTCTTTTCCTGGTTTGTAGATGGCCACCTTATTGGTATGTCCTCATATCACCTTTTTTTCTGTACACATGTAAGTAGAGAGAGCTCTTTGGTGCCTCTTTCTCTTCTTATTAAGGACACCATTGCTAACAGATTATGAACCCACCCTTATGACTTCATTTAACCTTGATTATCCCTTTATAGGCCCTATCTCTAAATATAGTCAAATTGGGAATTAGAGCTTCAACATACGCATTTTAGAGGGACATAATTCAGTCCACAAGAGCTATATAAAATTTTGCTGTTTCCTAAGATTGTGATAATTCATAAAATAAGTAAAATTCCTACTTATTGATTTAAAATGTCATAATCCTATTTGTTAAATACTATGCTACTCTGTCAGGATGGAGTAAAGAGCAGAACAGAAACATTCACTGACATCTCGCAGCTAATAGCCTAGTAGGAAAGATTTTTGACCAAATCTAGTGATACCATTAGATCCATGTTTATTCTTATAGGTTTGGAGATTTCAGGGTGAGAGAAAAGGATGTTCTCACATATTAGTTTATATTTGTATTTTTAAATAAAATGTAAGGTTGTGAGGATGAAAATGGGCAGAGTTAGAAGTAATAAGGGCTTGGAGGACAGTAGAGAGAATTGGAAAATTAGTTTCCTTGAGAGGGCAAGGATAAAAAAAGAAATATAGTAACATTGTGATTCATCACTGAAAAAACAGTTAAGTTGATGACCATAAATTTAAAATGATCATATATTTAAACTCTGACTCTATTCTATCATATGAAATGACAGAGTAAGCGGACAAAAATAAAAACAATAACTGCAATGATGATGATAGTGGAAACTATGAAATACTTTGTAGGCACTTGATAAAACCTTTTACTGAATTATTTCTTTTTATAGTAGTTCTACGAAGTATCTACTGTTATTATTCTCATTTAGTGGCTGAGCAAACTGAGGCTTACAAAGGTCTTCAGAACTATTCATAGTTCTCCAAATTATAATTAGTCTAAGGTAGAAATACATGTAGTCTAACTTCCTCATAATCAAGATTCTTACACCCTTCACTGTTTTTTATAGGGTCAGAATTTTGACAGTTGCATGTGATGTGACATCAGAGATACAATAAAATGAAATCATCCACAGGAGCAATTGACAACATAAATCATGCAATGTTTGCTAAATGGCGTTGGGAATAAACACTATAGAAAGATTAGATGGGAGAAGTCAATGTTTTCCAGTGTAATAAGGAAGAAGAAAAACTGATTTGGAGTACTTGAGTAAGCCAATGGGAATGCAGAAAAAGAGTTGTACTGCATAGTGTGGTGTTTAAATTATAGATTGGTGACTCTATTTTTTAAGAAAAATATAAATTATCATTACTGTAATCAGTTAGTGAGGATGGTGAGGAGAAAGTCACTGGAAAATATGATGTGAAAAATCCTAGCTGCCAAATCCACAGGCCAGGGTATTCAAGGATTATCAATGAACATCACATACAACAGCAATATTGTCAGGATCTAATGTGTCATCCATACCCAAGTCATCAATGATTTATAGGATGGGAAGTTGATAATCCAGTATTGATGATAAGGTGCTAAAAAATACTTTTTTCTTTATATTCTGGGTAGAGGAGAAGTGATATGGAAGCAGTAGTGAGTGTAAAAGACACCATCTTTACTCTTGCTCTGAATTATGAAGGATGTGAATAAGTTAATATTTTCACTTGGTGATTATTATGGAAGAAGCAGTGTCATTTGGAAATGGTAAGTCTTTTGCTTTTTTTTTTTTTTTTTGGCCATGCCTTGAAGCTTGAGGAATCTCAGTTCCCCAACCAGGGATGAACCCAGATCATGGCAGTGAAAGCACAGAATCCTAACAACTAGACAACCAGGAAACTCCCTGGTCAGAGTTTATTTAAAGCAACAAGGTAAAGGAAGTGTTCAGAGAATGGGGTTGTGGCTATAGTGCTGATTGATCACAGAATGGGCATTTCAAGAGATTAGTGGAAGGTTGGAGAAGGAAAGAAGTCATGAAATGTAGAGTAAAAGGAGAAAAGTTGAAATGAGCAAGTATGTCACAATCGAGTACATGATGGATTAAAAAAGCAACTTTCATGCTAACTGGAAAACAACAAACAGCAGCAAATAATGTTAGGCATGATGAAATTAACCTTAAAAGTCTTTTAGAAGGTGCTGCATGGGCATTTTGCAGGCTGTAGCTGTGACTTTGAAATGAAATCTAGTAAACATGATACAGACTTTTGGGGTTGGCATTAATTTTCTTCATGTTCTGCTAGTGTTGGCATGTGTGATAAGGATAGCATTGTCAGAAAGCAGTAAGAAAGCAAGGATGAGTCATATCATCCTTCATACTGAGTTTGGGGGCTGATGCCAGTGTTGGTAGAGCCCAAAAATATGCATGTCTGGTTCATTCCTTCAGTAATGACAAGATTTTATCTCAGTGTCCTCTGCGGTGGTAGGAAGTACTCTACTTGATAACTTCATAGTCATTGCAGGACAGTCTCAGGTCTTGATTTCTTTCTCCTCTGCATTGCAATGATACTGCCTTGGTATATATGAATTATATATTTTGTGGAATTGACCAGATTTATTTATAAAATGTTACACTGAGTAATGTCCTAACAGTTTTCTTCCCAAATAGAAATCTCCCAGGATTTTTATTCCTGGTGCTTTGTTCAAAGTAATGTTTCTCTAGAGAGATTCCTATTTTGACTTTCATTCCCTCATTCATCAGAAAGAGCCCTGTACTACTTGCTTTCTATAATTATGTTTCCAGATCCAATCTATAAGGAAATATATACAGACAAATCACAATAGTGGCTGAAATTGTACCACTGCTTATGTTTTTATAAATTCATTACCACATGAAGGTATAAATTTAATTTTCAAATATTTTCATATATTTTATTCCATTTGTTCTTCATATTAACCATTAATGATTTATATGTTCATTCATCCATTCCACAAGTATTTATTAAATGTTATATGTTTGCAACTCTACTCATTGCTGTGGATTGGAAGATAAGTAATAGATCACCGTTACCCTCAAAGAGGAAGCTCTCTAAATGCATAACATAATCAGTGTAATAAGAGAATTATGTACAAAGGGTACAGTGTTAACACAGAAAAAATAATGATAGTCTGTATAGATAGCAGTATATCTCGGCAATATTTTTGAGAAATAATTGATATTAAAGTGAGGTTATGAAATAGGGGTAAACTTTTACCATATATGCCAAAAAGAGGTAAAAAAAAAATGGACCAACACATTCTAAGGCATGGGGTATCCACAAAGTTGCAAGGAATTGCAGACTGCATTGTCCTACTGTGGGAGGAGTGGTACTATTTCCCAAGAACATATGTACCATGCTAATAAGCTGAAGTTTATTCTTGAAGCAGTTGACAGTTTCTTATATCTAGCAATCAGTTCTGGGGTTCTGAGCCATAAGGGTGGGAAAATAATCAGACTTTTGAGTAGTTTGTTTTGCTTCCAATTTTCTGTAATCTTTGGAGAAAAGATTGGTTTTCTGAATGAATTAAAGATACTACATGAAGATTATTTTGAATGTCCATTATAGTCTATATACTTTTTATAAATTCTTTGCTTGATTTTTTAAAGTTGTATCCTTTGACTCCTATAGGTAGGCAGGGAAGTAGATAGATAGATATAGATAGATGATAGATCGTTAGACAGATAGATAGATAGGGAGATGCATAGATAGATAGACAGATTGATAGACTCCTTCTGTACGTCATTACCCAAGACAGCCTAATCATTCACTCAGCTAGATTAAAGTATAGACAGTTTTCTTCCTGACTTAGGCCACTCTCTACTCTTCTTAGAGCATCAACCTTAGAGACCTTGCAATTGTAAATTCTTTCTCTGCTCCATTGAGATGAAAGTTTTCTACAACCCAGGATAGTCTTTCATGAAAACCTGGGAGCCACTCCTTTGAAATGTAATCATCAAGAAAGATAAGGTGTCTATCTCCCTTTCTCTGTGGAAGGATAGGAGCCTTACTTCAATAAGTGCCAAATGGTAAACACAGATCACCTTAACAAATGGACCGGCCTCCCGCTTAAAGTCCTTCATACTTTCTATTAGTTCACCCCAGTGCTTTTATTTCATTTATTTATTTATATTTTATTTTTTAAATATCTTTATTGTAGTATAATTGCTTTACAATGTTGTGTTGGTTTCTATTTTACAACATTTATCCATTCATCTGTCAATGGACATTTAGGTTACTTCCATGTCCTGGCAATTGTAAATAGTGCTGCAATGAACATTTTGTTACATGTATCTTTTAGAATTATGGTTTTCTCAGGGTATATGCCCAGTAGTGTGATTGCGGGTCATATAGTAATTCTATTTTTAGTTTTTTAAGAAACCATCATACTGTTCTCTATAGTGGGCTGTATCAATTTTCATTCCCACCAACAGTGCAGGAGTGTTCCCTTTTCTCCCCAGTGCTTTTAAACTTTCCTGCCTTTGAAGGGAGTTCAGTATATTTTCCCTTTTGCAATGGTCTTGAATAAAGTTTTCCATGTTATTTAACTCCATCCAATGCAATTTCTCTTTGACATTATGAGGCTAAGCCTAGAAGACCATGAATTAAAAACATATGTAGATTTCATTGAGTCCAACTGAAATTCCTTTTATATACAATGGATATAGATTGAAGAGAATGGAACAATATTTTATGATTTTTCTGTCTCTGTAAATATTTTATTGATAAATTGTAGTGGCTGCCTCCAGAGTACTCTGCAGATTATATTATAATAGTTAAACATTACCTATTATATCTAAAGCTCCTTGAAAACAGGGAACATGACTTAAATTCCTCCTTATCCATCATCACACCTTGAAAGGAATGCTGAAATAAGCAGACATTTAATAAATGTTTTGCATGGTAGGGAAATTCTGATAACAGTCAACTCACGGATGAGGAAAATCATTGGAGTAGAAAACAGGTGCAGGTCCACACTAAATACAATTATGGAGATTATATCATCTGATTATAATAATGATGGCTAAAATTTAGTTATATCTATATAATTTCAGAAAATGGAGTTGATCACCCTATGGTAGATTTTGACTTACTGAAATCACACACATGCACACACACATACACACAAAGAAATATTCCTATGATCATAATGACTTTGCTTAATATACAGATGTGTCTTTCTAAAAGATGTGTATCTATATTTATAGCTATGTAAATGTAGCTCAATATACATGAAAAGATGAAATTGCAAACTAGTTTAAGTGATTACTTCTACAGAATTTAAAAGATATTCTTATCTTCACACATTACCAAATGATTTACCACTGAGTGCATATAAATAGAGGCATACATGATTACACTTAATTGTTTTATGTAATATTAACTACTTGTCCAGTGGATAAAGGATGAATGGTCATTAGCAATCAAGGATCAAAATAGACAAAGATAAAACTAATCATATATACAAAGTGTTTCACTCATAGGGATTTTATTTACAGAAATTTTACTTATAAGAATTTCATATGCAGATACACATTTTTAACAACATAAAATATGTATGGTGTATTCCACTGGAAGATTTTTTTAAAGAACTTTCATTGGAATTTTTTAAAATTAAAAAATAAAAAAGAAAATGATTTGTGCAATTTGTCTTGCATTATTTAGTGCTCTGGAGCACTCACCTGTTTCATGGCACCCTAACATCTAAAAGGTTTGGTGTCTTGTCCAAAGACAAAGAGGTTTAATTCCATAATAATAAAAGTTTTCTTTATTACTCATAATTGTAACAAGAAAAACAAAATAAATTATTTCCATTCTGTCTTAAGATTATATGCACTATCTACCCATTATAAGAAGTCAAATATACCTGCATATTCTCAAGCTGATATTTATACAAGCCAGATATAAATTTAATCAAATATTTTAAAATAATGAAATCCATTTTTTTTTTTTTTTTTTGCGGTACGTGGGCCTCTCACTGTTGTGGCCTCTCCCATTGTGGAGCACAGGCTCTGGACGCGCAGGCTCAGTGGCCATGGCTCACGGGCCCAGCCGCTCCGCAGCAGGAACCCATGTCCTCTGCATTGGCAGGCCGACTCTCAACCACTGCACCACCAGGGAAGCCCAATTAAATCCATTTTAAAACACTATTTTATGAATATTTTAAAGACTGCAGTATTATAATCACTTAAAAATTACCTTCTTGGTTTAAATTGTTTTGTTAAACTGCCCCTATTTATTCATATATTTTAATAAAATAAGGATTGTTTTAAACCAAATTTAATATTTTTAAAAAGACAATTTTTTTTTTTGCATTTGGTATGCATCCTAATGAACGATCAAGGGCATTAGATAAAGACCGTATTTAGGGCTTCCCTGGTGGCGCAGTGGTTGAGAGTCTGCCTGCCAATGCAGGGGATGTGTGTTCGTAGCCTGGTCCGCGAGGATCCCACATGCCGCGCAGCGACTGGGCCAGTGAACCATGGCCGCTGAGCCTGTGCGTCCGGGGCCTGTGCTCCGCAACGGGAGAGAAAACAACGTCTTTAGTATTACAGAAAGCAAAGTTTAAATGAAGAAGGAAACGTTAAACCACAGAATACCAGCTCTGTTCAGACACTCACTTCTGCTTTAATCCCGAATCTAGGTCAGTTCTCCCTCCACCTTCCCTTTTACATGACAGACACAACATTTGGAGCTTAAAACAAATAAGACAAACATAGAAACTCAGCCCAGATCAGTTGAGATGAATTTCTTTCTTAACGGAGTTAATTTCTACAATATGTTTCACAGTCAGTCTCACCCTTGAATACCTTATCTCAGAAGACAGATAATCAAGTTGTAGGAAAGCCTCAAACATATTTTTTTGCTATTATTTAACCATAAACAGCCATTAAGAGACAAACTCAGTGGAACAAGTGATAGAACCTACATGCTTTTAAGATCCAGGGTCATTCAGGCTTGTCCTCAATCTCAAAGCTCTGGACTTCTCTGCTCTGTGATATTGCATCCTGGCTCTAAAGATCTGTGTCCAGCAACCATATCCAGGCATTGGGACCCAGTTGGCTAGCTCTTGCTGACATGTATAAGTAGAGATGACCTTCTTGCCAAAGGAAAAGCAAAGCACACATTTTTTCATTCCTTATTAGGAAACAGTAGCCAACAGAAATGTGAGAACACTCAAAGTTTAATAAAGTTAGAGTTTAGAATCTTCCAATTTGGAACCTAAACAGGGTAAACATGAGGAAATAGTAAGGAATTTCTATGGGAAAGGAAGTATCAATTGACTTATATATTAGAAGGAAGTGTGTATATACTTAAAAAAAAAGAAATATGTATTGACTTACATCCAAGGCACACAGGAGGCTTCAGAAAGCAATACTTGGGAGAATTTAAGTATGTGGTCTTGGGATCATCTCTTCCCATTATCTACGCATAAAGAATGGACAACAATACCAGGTATTACCCTATTCTCCCCATATGAAGAAAAAGCTTAAAACTGAATGATCTTAGAAATTTTATTGTGGAACATGGTATCTTGACAATCAGAGGTCAGGGGTGTTGTGAGGCTAATTGAGCAGCGTCCCAGAGACCTTTTTGTCACTGACTACACTGCAGTTTGTGAAACATGTGGGAGTTACTGCAAGTACCCTTATAAGAACTAACAATCCAGGCCACACAGTCAGAAATTCCACTCACAAATTAAAACTGGTTCTGAGAAAGGGATAGAGTCAAGATATATTTATAGTAAATGTAAAAACTTAAAAAATATGTCTTATAAAAATATACCACTAGCCTTGTATTTTCACAGTAGCTCCTCTGGTTAGGGAGTTTTATTCCTATTGTACAGACATGAAAATGGGCTCAGAATGTTTAAAGGTACATCTCAGGACTCATAACCAGTCCGTAGTAGACCATGTAAAGCAAATAGGGACCTACTGGCCTCCAATGGTTTTGCAGAACATTCATTAATTCTCTGAAACATGTCATTTTTATATAAAGACACCAGACATCTGTCAAATAAGGACTTCAACATAAGGAGTGTGTATGGAATCTGGAATAAGCTTATCTTTAGCACAGGGAGGTATTGTGATTTAATTTCTGATTCCTATATTCTTAAAGCAAGAAGACAGGAAAGACTTGAGGACACAGGGAGGGGGAAGGACAAGCTGGGATGAAATGAGAGAGTGGCATGGATTTATATATACTACCAAATGTAAAATAGATAGCTAGTGGGAAGCAGCCGCATAGCACAGGGAGATCAGCTCGGTGCTTTGTGACCACCTAGAGGGGTGGGATAGGGAGGGTGGGAGGGAGACGCAAGAGGGAGGAGATATAGGGATGTATGTATATGTATAGTTGATTCACTTTGTTATACAGCAGAAATTAACACACCATTGTAAAGGAATTATACTCCAATAAAGATGTTAAAAAAAAAAGACAAGAAAGATAAAAGCACAAAACATTTCTATTGCTCCAATTCCAAATCATTTTGCCTTTATTCTGATGTTTTATCACAAACACTGGTTTTTATTTAGGAAATTTGAAAAAGTGAAATACACTTGCTTTCAAAAGTGCATTTAGATCTGGTCAAAATCATTGTGTTGTGGTCATTTTCACTTAAGGTAAGGCACATTTGTAGCAATCTACTCATATTTGGAAAAAATATTTATTATGTCTAATTTTCAATAACTATGTAAAGATTAAAAAACAAGTTTGGGAGACACAAACTGAAATAATCTTCACCATTATTAATTGGTAAATTTGAAGTTACACTCAGATTTATTAACTTAAAACCAATTTGCTTTACACTGCAGGACAGCTAGGCATCTAAACATTGTCTTAGAATGGAGATGAAGATAACTGTGATAAAGCTCTAAAGAGGTCTTTAGATAGAAACATTAAAAAGGTAATAAAGTTAATTCTTAATTACCAGTAGTTTTTAAAATAAACTAAATTATGTAATCTTCAAATTTATGAAAACAAAGTGGTGTCTTAAGAAAAATATATAATTTCAGAAAATTATTTGGTAAATATGAAATACAGTATCGAATTTAATTTAATAACCATACTGAGAGAAGTTAGCAAGATGGTGGAGTAGGAAGACTCTGACCTTACCTCCTTCCACAGGCATACCAAAATTGCAACTATTTACAGAGCAACTATCAATGAGAACAACCTGAAGACCAGCAGAAAAAATGTCCACAACTAAAGATATAAAGAAGGAACCACAATAAGATGGGTAGGAGGGGTAGAGACTGGGTACAGTCAAGATCCAACCCACAACTTCAGGTAGGCAACCCACAAATGAAAGGATGGCCACAATTGCAAAGGTTCTCCCCAAGGAGCAAGAGCTCTGAGCCCTACAACACGGTCCCCAACCTTGGGGTCCTGCATCAGGAAAATGAGGCCCCAGAATGTCTGTCTTTGAAGGTCAGTAGGGCTTGCATACAGGGGTGTTGGACCGCTGTAAGAAACTGAGACTCCCCTCTTAAAGGGCACATGCAAAATCTCACTTGATCCAGACCCAGCTCAGAAGCAGCAGTTTGAAAGGAGCCAGTGACAGACTCACTTGCTGATTTTGGAGAAGCCTCCTAGAGAGGCAAGAGGCTACTGGGACTCCCCATGGGGACATAGACACTAGTGGTAACCATTTAAGGGAACTTGTACTACAAGGAGGACAATAATTCTGACAAGAACCATTTTGGAGTCCTCCCTATAGACTTAGTGCTGGGACACAACCTCTCACAGTAGCCTGTTTACATCATTTCCAAGACTCCAGAACAAAACAATCAGCCATTCTAGGACCCAGCCTAACCCACCAGCAGGTCAGCACCAACCCTTGAATTCTCATGTCTCCAGCCCCGCTTGCTAGTGGGTTGGCTCCAGCACTGAGACCTCCAGACACTAGTAGACAGCCAGCTTGGGACACAGCACTGCCCACCAGTGGGATGACCCTTCCTTTGGGACTACCCAGGTCATGCAACCAGCCATGCCAGAACCTGTCCTTGCCCACCAGTAACCAGTGGTCTCTGCCTAAGGCAGGCCCTGGGAGCCAATCTGGTTGGAGACCAACCCTGCCTACAGGCACATCTACAGTACTAGGCTCAGTCACAATAGAAGTGCCAACGTAACCCTCACAGAAGGTGTCCCTAGATCAGGTAACTTTGATGACCAGAGGAGGGTGGGTCGCATATGACATCTCCAACATAGGGTCACTTCCCCAAGATCATAAACATAACCAACATATGAAATACATGCAAATAAACACAGAGAATAAGACAAAACCAGGTGACAAAGGAGTATGTTCCAAACTAAATAACAAAATAAAACCCCAGAAGAACTAAACAAAGTGGAGATAGGCAATTTACCCAATAAAAGATTTTAGTTAATGATCTCAAAGATGTTCAATGAACTTGGGAGAAGAATGGATGAATCCAATAAGAAGTTCACAAAGAGAAAATATAAAGAATAATCAAACAGAGATGAAGAATACAATAATTGAAATAAAACATGCACTAGAAGAAATCAAAGGATTATAGATACAGAAGAATAGATCAGTAAACTGGAAGACAAAGTAGTGGAAATCACCCTTGCTGAAAAGAAAAAAGAAAAAAAATGATTAAAAAACATGAGGACAGTTTAAGAGACCACCGAGACAACATTAAGCACATTAACATTTCACATTACAGGGGTTCTAGGAGAAGAAGAAAGAAAAGGGCAGAAGCCATATTCGAAAAGACAATAGGTGATAAGTTTCCTTACCTGGGAAAGGAAAGAGCTACCTAGGTCCAGAATTCACAAAGAATCACAAACAAGATCAAATCACAAAGGACCACACCAAGACACTTTTAATTAAAATGGCAAAATTAAAGATAAAGAGAGAATGTTAAAAACAGTTAGATAAAAGCAACTAGTTATGCACAAGGGAGCACCTATAAGGATATCAGCAGAAACTCTGCAGTCCAGAGGGAGTAACAATGATATATTTAAAATGATGAAAGAGCAGAACATAAAAGGCACCATTCTAAACTGGACCACTGCCTACAGAAGATGCCAAAACAGGATGAAAAATTTGTCCTACCTGCTATACCTTGGTCAAGGCTAAAAACACTGCCCAGGGACAGATTCCCAGCCTAATTAGTCAGAATCTTCTTGGCAGATAAATCACATTGGTCTGTCAAACACATACTACATTGTTATAGTTTTGTTTAAATAGTTGTCTTTAAGGAACTTTGAAACACAAGATAATTTATCAAATAATATGCCCATATATTTAGCATTTCTGATACTCTTCACTGATTTTTGTGCATTCATTTTTCCTTCCATTTTTTTTCTGTTTTTGTTTGTTTTTTCCTTCTGCCCAAAGTACGTCTTTTAATTTGTTTGGTCATGCATGTCTGTTTGCTGGTGATGAGTTTATTAAATTTTCTATGTATAAAAGTGTCTTTCTTTTGTCTTTGTTAAAGAAGATATTTATGCTGGGTATAGAATGCCAGATGCACTATATCTTTCAGTACTGTAAAGATGTTGCTCCAATACCTCCCCGCTCATGTGTTTTCTATCAGATAATCTGCTTTCAATTTTATTTTTTTCCTCTGCATGCAACATGTCATTTTTCTTTAACTATGTTTAAGTATTTTCTCTTTACCACTTGCTTTGAGCAGTTTGATACATTGAGCTTCTTGGATCTGTGGAATTATAGTTTTATTCAGGTTTGAAACATTTTAGACATTATTTCTTTGTACTCTTTTCTGTTTCTCCCTGTCTGTCCTCTCATCTGAGGATTCTATTTGCACATATATTAGGTCACATAACTTTCCTTCAGCTCACTGAATCTGTTTTCATTTTTAATTTTTTTCTCTCTGGGTTTAAGTTCCAATAGTTTTTAACGCTGTCTTCAAACTCACTAATCTATTTTTCTGTGATAATATGCCACTAATTCTATTCAAAGTATTTTCCATTGTAAATATCATAATTTTCATCTCTAGAAGTTTGACTACGGTTTTTTAACATATATATTTCATGTCACAATGATAATTATCTGCTTTAATGCCCATGTTTACTACTTCTGCAAGTTGGTAGTTGTTCCACCTGTGAATAAAAGACAGTTTTTGAGTGCACAACATTGACCACCAAGGATGAGTACAAGATTTTTATTAGTCTCATTGGTCCAGTTCTGACATGGGCAGATAAAGTCTGTATTGGTGAATCTAGATTATTTTCCTTAAGCTGCATGTTCAATGATTCAACTGAAGAAACTACAGAGATTGTGAGGGTTAAAATGATTTATAGGGAAGCTTTTATTAAGCACTGAAATCTATATAAGTTTAAAAGACTGTTCTTATGTATATATTTTAATTGAGACACGTTAAATTCTATGTTGATAAATAGTTTGTGTGCAAATAATAGCTGTATAAGTCTTAATGAGTCTTTTGTCTCAAGATGGTACCTGCTAGTCCTAATGCATGCTGTCTTGATCAACAAAAATTTACTTTACACTGTGTTTAGTCCAGATTGCTTTATTCCATTCCATTTATTTTGTTCTAGAAACTAAAAGGATATCAACTAAAAGAATCTACATTTAGAGCATCCTCTATAAAATAACAAACTGGTTATATAGCAACATGCATATCATTTTTTTAATTTACTTTTATAGTAATACTTATTTTTATATCAGCACAACTAAATATTAAGTACCCTAGTATATAAAAATTATTATATCCTAGGAGCCAGAAAAACTGGATTCTAATTTAACCTTCTCTAAGTACACACATATCATGTAAGGAAGGTTTATAAGTTCTAAGCCTGTTTTCTTATCTGTAAAAAGAGGACTGCATTAGATGACTTCTATAGTAACTTTGAATTAGAATAATTATATATTTGAGATAATAATGCATACATCAAAAATTGTGAGGATTAAAACTTGTTCATACTGGATATTTTATTTTTTATTATGGAATATTCTAAGTCTAAAGAAGTAGAGAGAATACATTAATGAACACCTATGTACTCTTCTCTCAGCTTAATTATCAACTTATGTGCAGTTTTGTTTTATCTATACAACTACCATTTTCCATTTATTATTTTAAAGCAAATTCCACACATTTTATAATCTTAATCCAAAAATATATTGATGTATATCTATATCTTCTCAGTTTAAGGAGGGCAGTTTTCACATGGAATTTTAACTCTTGCTTTCAGGGAGAAAAAGGGAGGTCTGAGTCCTGTCTTGCACCTGCTATTTTTCAAGTGCTTTTAGCTCAAAATAATATTCATGCCAAAGTGGCATATTTGGGGGTGGCATATTCAGTCACCCTCAGAATGTATGTCCCTCATCAAATAGGAGTTCACATGGAAAGGCAGGATAAATGCTTGAGTTGTCCCTTTACTTGACAACTTACAAATTAATAAATTATTTACTTAATGTTCTACAACTTTGTCCAATAAATTGTTGTCACTGTTGCTTTTTATCTTTATGAACCTATGATATAAATACATTTGATATGTTTTAATACTTAACAATTGTTATTCTTACAAGGCTCACATTTTTTTCTTTGGTCAGTGACAGCCTCTTCAAGTTGGTTCCCACATCCTTTTGGAATACTGTTTGTTATTTTATTGAAACTACCATAGTTTCTGGCACGACAGATCTTTCATATGTCCTGCCTGGGATCTGTAACCAGCACTTGATACAAACAGCCCTGAAGTCCTGCTTGGGGAAATGTTTCTCAGAGATTACAATCTATGCACTAGTGATGTTCATATTTACTAGATTGACCCTGGTATCTAGTCCTTTCCATTAGAAAGGAAAAATCAATAAATTAATATTTCTTATAAGATAAAGTCATCATGAATTATACTAAAACTTCCAATTCAAATCAGAACAACAAAGACTTTACTTAAACATTTATAGCTACTTCTCATTTGTCCCATTCTAAAAATCTGGTTTTCAACAAATCAACATAATTATTAATTTCCTTTATTAGACAATACAAATGCAACTGTATTACAATTATAATGCTAACACTACCTCCAAACTTACAACAATCTTAAAATAACAATACTAACACTATTTCCAACTTCATGACTAATATCAGACAAAGATTTTTATTTTGCTTTATTTGTTTGTTTGTGTTGTCCTTTTGGTAACTTTGAGTGTTTGAAGACATTTGAAATAATTTTTCTATTAGTTATCCTAACCACTGGATATACAATTAAAGTCACTTGTGTAATTTGGATTTCAAAGATTATGAAGGATTTTTAAAGAAAATTTTCTTATATTGATATGTAAAATAGGTATATGGTTGCAATGTTAAATACACATAATGCCCAAGAGCCATCCTTGTGTGTGCATGTGTGTATTTTTAAATATGTTACTGGATGCTATTTACTAACATTTTGTTTAATATTTTACCTCTATTTTCTTAAGTAAAATTGGTCTTTTGTGGTAGAGTAGTTTAATTAATTAATTAATTTATTTTATTTATTTTCCTTTGGCTACACTGCGTGGCTTGTGGGATCTTAGTTCCCCCACCAGGGATCAAACCCAGGTCCTGGCAGTGAAAGCACTGAGTCCTAACCACTGGACTACCAGGGAATTCCCAGTATTTTTATGTTTGAGGATTAATGCTGTATTTATTTGTTTAAAATAATTTGGAAATTTGGAATTTTGTATCTATGCTCTAAAGAAGTTAGAGTAGCATATTATTATGTAATTTTTAAAGCTGTGACAAAATACCTCTTTGAAATTATCTGGGCCTGATGGCTTTTGTGAGTGATCTCTTTAGCTGCTCTTTTATTTCCCCCATGTTTATCGATCCTTTTAGATTTATAGACTAGAACCATTGTCTGTCAGTTGTCTTTTCGTAGAAAAGTATCCATTTACTGAAGCTTTTCAAATGTATTTATACAGAGTTGTGCAAAAATCTCTGAGTATTCTTTTAACTTACTCAGGTTTGATGATTATTTCCCCTTTGTCATGTTTTTGGTTTTCTGTATTTTTTCCTGATTATATTGGCTAATGGATTGTCCACTATTTTTATCCCCCCTAGAAATAAACATTAAATTTTCACACACAATTCAGGTGACAAAGCTACATTTGAATCCTGACTTGGTTACTTAGATTTTGTCAGATTATTAACTCTCTCTAAATTTCTTTATCTGTAAAATAATACACATTTTAAGGATTTAAGTGAAAATGAAAGATAATTCTTAGCTCAAAAACTAATATTGGGTAAGCAATATTTACTCTCATTATTAGGAACTACTGATAACAAATAAAACAAAAAAAAATTTTCTCCTATGTGTTTTTGATTATTTTAACAATCACTTATTGGTTGTACTAAAATATATAATGATTGTCTTATATAGAACAGCTGTATCATAATGGAAGTAGGGTAAATCACTTCATAAAATTAACATTGCTAAAATTATGAATATTATAGTTCTGAATGGTCAGATTTATAGTATTGGTCATAATGATAATTTTGTGTTTAAATTCAAACTGATGGTACTTCTCTGGCCGTCCAGTGGTTAAAACTCCAAGCTTCCACTGCAGGGGGCATGGGTTTGATCCCTGGTTGGGAAACTAAGATCCCACATGCTGCAGCACAGCCAAAAAAAAAAAAATAGATGACCAAATTTAATCTGATATTTCCCGTAAAAATCAACAATTTAAAATTCCTGTTTTTTGCTTAATTATCATTCAACAAAAATAGACAAGAGCAAGACTTTAAAAAGTGAATTAAAATTACAAATGCAAAACTATAAATGATGGTGAGATATTTTTCTTATATTTTTATGAAGCTAATATTTGAAATACTATCAATGTTTACTTTGATAGTGTTTTGTAAAGGAGTGAGTTAAAAAAAAGAAAAAAAAATGGAAAAAGAGAGTACCAAAAACATTCAACAAACTAAGGAGGGAAAATCATTTTTATCCCCACCTACAACATCATAGAAAAATAGATTAGGTACTTGTGTAGAATCACATAGTAAAAGTTACAATCTCTAATTAGAATTATTAAGAACTCTAATAAATATAGAAATTTGGAAACTCTAAAATAAAGTTAACTTTTATTTCAGTAACTAGTAGGTAGCTTTATTTTTAATGAAATTGCATTACAAGTCTTATATTTGCATTATGTGAAGACTAAGTTAACATGGGAAGCCTTGTCATGCATGTTTGCATGTGGTGTGTACATGTGTGAGAGAGAGAGAGAGACAGGGAGAGGGAGAGAGAGTAAGATCTGTATAGTTTTAGAAAACTTCAGTCTATTAAGAGATTACCACTGTTACATTTTAAAACATTTTTATATGCAAATTTCCTTTCAGGAGTGGGAAAGATAAATGCTAGTTTATATTGTTCATTCAACAACCATTTTTGAAAGTTACTACTATGTTCTACTACTGTAGAATATTAAAATGTTGCCATATTAAAATTAAAATAATATTTTATGGACAATTATAAACATAAAATTTAAATAGAATATAGTAAGTACTGTAATAGTCAAAGTTTAAGTACCTTGACATTATTTATACCAGTTTATCATCACATATCATATCTATGCACATATACGTATATCTTTACAGAAAATTTATAATTCTAAAACTAAACCTGCTATCTTTCTATTGTTTAAAATATACATAATTTTCTTTAATTGTAAAATTCAATAAAATCACATTAACCATGTCCTACATGCAATAAATAATTTAAAATGCCTTTCACATGTGTTCATGTTATATGTGTTCTTGCTGTAGTTAAATGACAACATTTTTTCTTTTAAAGCTTGTTCTCTGATTTTTTGTCTATTAACAATGGAATCTAGCAGGCCCCTGAGATCTAAGGCACTTGATCTGTTTGAGAGAATGGGGGATGTGATATCGTTTGTAATAAGGAAAATTGAGCATGGTAAGGTAGGAGGAAAGGGACTACACACAGGATATAACTTTGACTTTCAGAATAAAACACTTTGTGTAATTTATTTTACCCTATTTCTGCTTCCCCTTTTCCCATTCCAATTATCTCTCTTATTCAACTTCTATTACAGATCTCAGCCGCTGGCAAAAGCAGCACACAAGAATGACTCCTCTGAGGCAGAAGCTCATGCTCATCCCCGGATTGCCCAATAGCCCCTCTAAATTTTGTAGTTTGAGTTCCCAGAGCACATCGCCCTTACAATAGCAGCCAGTGACCCCAAAATGATAAGTAGAAGCAAATGTCCCAATTGCTTATGGTAACTTCATTTGCCCAAGGTCAGAACAACCCAGTTATGTGTTTAGGAATCCCTGATGAGGACTTGTACTGAATTTACCTTTCTTCTGAATGAGTCTGAAACTCCAAAATGCCTTGTAAAACAGAACTGTGAATTTGAAAATACAAATCATCTTCATGACAGCATTGTCTTTAATTTTAAGTAGTAGACTGAGTATTCTTTAGACTACAATGTATGCATTGAGTTGCTTGAGTAAAAGTAGCTAAAAAGAGCATGCATTGTAGGACTCTGGGATTTGGTGACAGTTTTTCATAAATAAACTTAGTAGAAGGAGTTGCAGGGAAGGGTGGATAAATAGAGAATAGCTTAGAAAGTAATCCAGTGAGATATATCGAATTATCACACTAATCAAACAAATGGATTGAACTGTCTTACTATTCCTGGAAGATGGATTCCTCTTTCTTAGAAAATTCTTAATCATTACACATTTTATCCTCACATAACAAAAATCCAATTAGCAAGTAGTTCTTGAGCTAAGGTGTTTAATTAAAGATGTTTGACATAATTTTTTAGGTCTTAGAAGCCTAAATTATTAAGGTTGATATTGACCAGTCAGCAGCTACAGAATCCTAGACTTCTTCATCCCTGAGCACTATCCTTCTGAAGAAGCCAATGGGCTCCTATCAAAAGTAATAGCCATAAATGATTGCATGTTTAATATGAGATGCATTACACATGCATTCATTTAATTATCAAAAATTAGGAATCTGGTATTATTTTGCAATTATTTTCTTATGCAGATAAAGAAATTGAGGCTTAAACATGTTACATAATTATTCTAAAGTCTCATTAATAATAAATACAAAGCAATTATTTGAAACAGTGTTTCCTGGCTTGAAAGTGCATTTTCTGTCCATTCTTAAACCATGATTCTCATTGTTCTATAATCAAACTAATCTTGTGGTTTTCTCCTTTTGGAGAAACTAGATGTATATGCACAAAATTTTATCATATTGCATATCTAAATCATAGAGAGAAATTTTTGTTAACAAATTACCATATTTTCTTTAAAAAATATCTTGAGACACAAACGCTATACTGAAAAATAGTAGCCAATATTTTGGGAGAGACAATGACTAAATCATCTTATTTTTATGGTCTTCTAGTTGGTCTTTAATATAAGAAGACATTGATATTACAGTATAGACTTTGCTATAAAATACAAATTTATAAGACTGTACATTTCATGTCAACAGTAAATATTTTGGGAGAAGAGTTTTGAACTTATTTATTTAGTTATTTTTTAACTTCTCCCTCTATATCTTATCTTTGAAAAATTCCTTCTCTACAATTTTTACACCATTGTATGTTTTTGGGATCAATTTGCTATCATAAATTTAATGTTTTGGATTATATGATCATCTCAATACATACAGAAAAAATGTTTGATAAAATTCAACATCCATGTATGATAAAAACTCTCCAGAAAGCAGGCATAGAGGGAACATACCTGAAAATAATAAAGGCCATATATTACAAACCCACAGCTAACATCATATTCAACAGTGAAAAGTTGAAAGCATTTCCTTTAAGATCAGGAACAAAACAAAGATACCCACTCTCACCATTTTTATTCAACATAGTTTTGGAAGTCCTAGCCACAGAAATCAGAGAAGAAAAATAAATAAAATGAATCTAACTTAGAAAGAAAGGATTAAAATTGCTATTGTTCGCAGAAGACATGATATTATGCATAGAAAATCCTTGAGACGTCACCCGAAAACTATTAGAGCTCATCAATGAATTTGGTAAAGTTGCAGGATACAAAATTAATATACAGAAATCTGTTGCATTTCTATAAACTAACAATTAACTGTCAGAAAGAGAAATTAAGGGAACAATCCCATTTACCATTGCATCAAAAAGAATAAAATACTTAGGAATAAACCTACCTGAGGAGGCAAAAGACCTTGGAAAACTATAAGACACTGATGAAAGAAAGTTTAATTGACATGAACAGATGGAGATGTACCATGTTCTTGGATTGAAAGAATAAATATTGTTAAAATGACCATACTACACAAGGCAATCTACAGATTCAATGCAATCCCTATCAAAATACAAATGGCATTTTTCACAGAACTAGAACAAATAATTTTAAAATTTTTGTGGAAACACAAAAGGCCCTGAACAACCAAAACAATCTTGGGAAAGAAGAACAGAGCTGGGGGAATCATGTTCCCTGACTTCAGACTACACTACAAAGCTACAGTCATCAAAACACTATGGTGTAAAAATAGACACATAGATCAATGGAATGGTATAGAAAGTCCAGAAATAAACCCATGCACTTATGGTTAATTAATCTATGACAAGTGTTTTCAATAAGTTGTGCTGGGAAAACTGGACAGGAAAAAGAGGAAAAAAATAAAATAAAATAAACAAATGAACCTAATTAAGGTTAAAAGCTTTTGCACAACAAAGGAAATCATTGACAAAAGAAAAAGACAACCTACAAAATGGCAGAAAATATTTTCAAATGATATTACTAATAAGGGGTTAATATCCAACATATGCAAACAGCTCATACAACTCAACATCAAAAAAAAAAAAAAAACAGATTAAAAAATGGGCAGAAGGACTGATTAGGCCTTTTTTCATAGAGGACAGGCAGATGGCCAATAGGCACATGAAAAGATGCTCCACATTGTTAATAATCAGGGAAATGAAAATCAAAACCACAATGAGATATCACCTCACACTTGTCAGAAAGGCTATCATCAAAAAGAACACAAATAACAAATGTTGGCAAGGATGTGGAGAAAATGGAACCTCCCAACATTGTTGTGAGGAATCTAAATTGGTGCAGCCACTCTAAAAAACAGTATTGAGATTTCTCAAAAAACTAAAAATAGAACTACCACACAATCCAGCAATTCCATTCCTGGGTATATATCAGAAAACAAACAAACAAACAAACAAACAAAACACAATAAAACAAAAAAAAGCAGAAGCACTAATTCAAAAAGATACATGTACTCCAATGTTCATAGCAGCATTATCTGAAATTGCAATGATACAGAAACATCCTAAGTATCTATCAACAGATGAATGGATAAAGAATAAATTACATACATATTTATATAATTCCATTGTGTGTATATAAATATATATATAATGGAATACTACTCAGCCATAAAAAATAATGATATTTTGCCATTTGCACCAATATGGATGGACTTGGAGGGCATTATGCTAAGTGAAATAATTCAGAGAAAGACAAATACTGTATAATATCACTTATATGTGGAACCTAAAAAATATAGGAAACTAATTACCATAACAAAAAAGATAAGCAGGCTCACAGATAGAGAGAACAAACTAGTGGTTACCAGTAGGGAGAGGGAAGGGGGAATATCCATATAATTGTAGGGGAGTAAGAGGTACAGATAGGTATAAAATTAGATATGAGGATATACTGTTACAACATGGAGAGTATAACCAATACTTCACAGCGACTATAAATTGAGTATAATCTTTAAAATTTGTGAATCATAAAATTTGTACACCTGTAACATATAATATTATACAGCAACTATACTTCAATTAAAATAAGAAAAAATTAAACTATACTTGTAAAAAAAAAAAGAGCATATTTAAATAAAAATGATCTTAAAAATCACCTAAAGCACTACTCTTATAGAAAATGTGAAACTTTTCTGAGGGAAAAAAAAATTCATATATTTTAGTCATATATTTTGTTAGAAATCTACTATTCCTTCTAAAATCATTCTAATTTTTATTTTGCAATATAATCTAAACACAATGTCTAAAAATGTGTAAGGAAATCACTTGATACCTGTGCATTCCTCAAGTTCCATTAGTGATAAAATCTGCTGCACTAGATTAGTCATATATTTCTGTGTAACAAATCATACCTAAAATTATTAGCCTAAAATAGAAATATTAATTTATTAGCACTTATTCTTTTTGTGGGTAAAAAACTCAATCAGAGAAGAGCAGAGATATTCTCAATATATGAGGCCTCAAATGGAGGTTCATTCACTCACACATCCAGGGGTTGATATTGGATGTAGGCTGGGACCCTAGCTGGTCAGAAATAATTACACGTCTCTCTATTTAGCCTGGACTTCCTAACAGCATGTTGACCAGGTTCCAAGTAGGAGTGTCCCTGGTGAGAAACGGCAGGGTAGAAACAATATTTTATTTTCTCTTCAATGTTTTGAAGCTGAACAGCATCACTTCCACCACATTCTATTCCATAGGCAGTTGCACAGATCTGTCTAGGCACCGTGGGAAGAAACAAAGACTCCTCACCTCTGCAGAGAAGCCTGTCAACTTTACACTCTAAGATGGGATATATCATGTTACCATGGTTTGCTTTCCAGGCCAACAAAATATAAATAATTCCAACTCATTCCCTCCCACAAAACCCCAAGATTTCTTCCCATTATGATATCCACTAACTGTCCAGGATCTTATATAAATGAGGTTCAAAGGCAGCTGAATTTCCTGTGCTGTCTTTCCTGGGCACAGCTCTTCAAGTACAGTTCTTTGCATTCTAAAGACCCACAAAATTAAGGGGAAAGTGCATATGCCCCTCATACCCAATATGCAGTGGTTATGCCGATATGGTATAATTTCCACGGATACCCCTATTCAATAAGGGAGAAAACTGAAGGCACACACAGATGTCACCAGTTGGTAGAAATTATGAAATTTAGCTGAGCGCATGATGCTTGCTGACTACTTGAATAAGATTCAGTTCTATTTCCTGGAAATGGTTTGACACAGCTGTTTGATACACATTCTAGGCTTTTAGCTACCTTATGAGTTATTACTACATCTCCACAAAAATATGGCCAGTGTGTGCATCTGAGTATTTTTCTCAGCCTGTTTCTGTTTGTTATTTGGACTCCAAAGGCACATTTGTATGTTGTTCTATCTCTACCTTTTGATTCCTATCTGGTTGTATTTCTGTCAATATAATTCTCTTAAAAACTTTGTGTATTTTCTATGGAACTTACAGGGATATTTTTCTGCTAGAAAAAAACTACACATAAAAATTTGGGTGGAACATACTCTTCTCTACTGGGGATTTCTTATAAGGATGCTGTAGGATAATACCAGTAAGATTCTTAGAGACATTTATTTTCTGTTTGAGACACCAAGTTAAAACTTTAAGTTCGTAATCAAAGTTTTATAGTCACAACATCAGCTTCATCTTTATATTATGGATCTTAACAATGCCTTTGATGTAAGATTAGCTCAGTATCCATTTAATAATTTTAGCATCATTTATCATCTGGAGATACCAGGAATCAGAAAAAAAAAATCATCTTCAGACCCAGAAAGCCATAGCTGCTTTATGTTTATTCACTCATTCTTTAGCTTATCTGTGGTCTCATTTTACTACATGCACTTAGAAGAAACAAATGAATAGCTTCAACAGAAATCTCCTTAACTTCACTATCTACTTCATTTGATACAATTTCTTCTTTTTTTTTTAATACTGTAGGTGATATGTTGTTGTTGCTTCTGCTGTTTTAATTTTCTACATAATAACGCAGCATCTTAAAGGGTCATGAGACTTCTGCTAATATTCTCTTCAAGGTCATTTCAATTTCCAACTACCACTTGGTCTCAAAGTCACCGACCCAAGTTTTAGGGTTTGATTGTTTATTTTTGTGGAAGAACTACACTCATAGTTGCATAGCAAAAAATAATCTATGTTATTTATTTATCACTGTATAACACATTAACCTTAAATGTAGTGATTTAACAGCAATAATCTAATAATTTCTATGGATTTCAGACAGAGCACTGGGCACATTGCTTTTTTCTGCTCCACAGTGCCTAATATCTCATCTGCGAGACTTGAACACTGCAGACTGAAATTATCTGAAGGCTTATTATTTAGATATTTGGTAGCTGAAGACATTGTTAGTTTAGCTGAAGTAAAACACATGGACAGTTCATGTAGCTTCTGCTTCCTGCAACATAATGGCTGGGTCCACAAAAAGTATACAGAGAGAAAGAAAGAGAGAGAGATAGGCAGAAGTAATATTACCTTTTATAACCTTATAGCTTCAGAAGTCATGCAGTATTACTTCTGTCACATAATACTGGCTGAGGCAGTTATGATGCTCTGTCCAGTTTCAAGTAGGATAAGGAGCGCAAACATCACCTTTCAGTAGAGTTGTGTCTATATCATAATATAAGTGTGTGTGAGATTGCACAATATAAATTAGCATGGTCATATTTGGAAACTAAAATCTTTAGCATCTAATAACATGAAGTGGTTCAAAAAAATACCAAGAAACTGAGGAATTCCAGAACTCATGAGGAGAAACTTATTATAGGAATGGCCAGTTATGCAATAAAATAAAGTACAATCAAACACAACACCATTTTTTCAAAATATATTGAAGTACAAGTTAATTTTTGTCAACAATTGTATCAATGATGTATTTTTAATGTTAAGGATAAGGAGAATAAAATAAATTAAATTTTCACTTTACCAGGTGATTCCTGGCTACTTTATAAAGAGTGGCAAATCAAATATTTATATTTCAACATAGGTAAAATTTCACAGGTATGTATTCTGTGTGTATTTTTAATAGTAATTGATCACTAATTGTGTCTGGCCAGTGGGCAGGAATACAGCTGATAAAAGTAAATTCTATATGGAATGGTTTGATTGAAATATTTTTTGTGGGGTAGCAATATAAATTATCATAGTTTACCTGGTTTTCTGCCAGCAAAATCTCCATCTGCATAACTGGGGACACAGTTTATAGCTAAAGGTTTGAGAGAGTAATGATAAAGCATGAATGAAAATAACACATACCCATAGTTTAAAGACATACACGATCTTTACTCTTTATTCATTTCTTTCAATAACTCCCTGTTGATTTCCTAGTGAATAGTGAAAAGATAGTGAAATTATGGCTAGAAGAAAGTTTCAGAAAACAGAAATGTGAGCCACTTGCCCTAGAGCTGTGTGATAAAAAGACTAGAAAATTTAGATAATCTAGGGTCTAAAATATCATATCCTGGTGGAAAATGCAGGCTGTAATATAATTTCCCATGAACTCTGTATACTGTATGTATACATAAAGGTGGACCAAACAAAAACCAAAAAAAAAACAGTAAAAGTAATGGATTTACACTGTGGGTGAGCTGGAGATAAAAAGTGTTTTTCCAGGGAGAAGGCTTCATTTTTTCTCAGAAGAAAGTTTAAAAATGCTTATCATTTATTGCATCCTTGGCATTTAAGATAGGTGAATAGCCCACAGAACAAAAATCAAGTAGCCATTATCATTACCATCATTCTCATTTAGCAACAGTATATCAGTACTTTGTACATACTTTGAACAAAAAGAATCCACTGTTAAGTGTGGATTGATGGATAATCTTAACTACCTCACAGCTTTCCCAGTGAATGACCTCTTAGAAGAGATTAGAACTCATCATAAACTCTGTCATTAGTGTAAACAGTAGAATTCCATTACATCTGTTCTTATTTGTCAAATATGTTCCAATTGAAAGCTGCAAAATTTTTTTTTTAAAGTCAGCATTCTGTGTTTTGTCAGAAGAATGAGCAGAACTCCACAGGAATTACCCAGGCTAGTTATTGCTGGAAAAATTTTGAACTTTCCTACAAGTGCAGGAAAGTTCAAAATTTCATAATGTATACATTTTCATAATGTATTTTCATAATGTATACCTTAAAGGGCACTGGTAAAGCTGACAGCTTTAAAATATTTGTTTTCTACCTGCTGACTTAACAAAAGCTCTGAATGTGTTTTTCTCTTTTTCCCCTGACCCATGCAGGAGTGTAAATGGGAGCTGTGAGTTAGTGGAGTTTTGCTTGAGACCTACTGTGTACTATGTTATCAGTAGTGATTTCAAAGTCCAGCATTAATAAACATTCAACTCTATTTCCTATTAATAATAGTTCTTTAACCTTCACTACAAGCCTCAGGACTAAAAAAAGAAAAAAATATCATTGCTGCTGACTTTGAATTTGAATAGAGGACATTAAAATTTTAAGCTAAACTTTGTGTGGGCAAATTGATGTCCAAGTGGCAGTAAAATAGCACATTAAGAAAGATTTTTCTGCTATTATTATTTTTTTTCCTTTGCTGATTATTATCCTCCTAGTGCTTCTATGCATCCAGAAGTACAATATGCTTGTAGATGTGGGTCGTTTTTGAGTAACATCAGTAAGAGGCAATAACTCTGGATAGTCCATCCCCCTTACTCTACCCTCATGAGCATACAAGGGAGAGAAAGCCCAGGATCTTGCTTAGGAGATTATGAAACCAACTGAAAATCAGTGGATTATAAATAAACTTCTATATTTTTATTTTTTTTACACAAAAAAGTAAATCTTGTACCTTGATTTTTTAGGAAGAATAGTTGTGGTGAAAAGTATGTGGAAAGCACCATTAGTCAATATTGCCATGATACACGCTGTTATCTACAAATCAAAATGTATAAGAATAAGAGACACTAATATTTGCTCATGACTACTAGGATTAGTCATTAGTTCAAGTGAATAGATAATTTCATAATACGTGTGTGGAATACTTCTGAGTGAACATAGTGTGGAGTTCCTTAGCATCCGCTAAATTTATACAAGAAGTCTGTGTATCTTTTGTATAATGTTTCAGATACAAACTACATTGAGAATCTTTTCTCTTTTGAAGTATAAAGCAAAAGAGACCCACATTAATGAAATATTAAAATTGAGTGATTTAAGTATATGAAGATTAAAGTTATCACAACTATAGTCTTATTTGTTTTCCCTCTGCTCTAATTGGCTCATATATATATATATATATTTTTTTTTTTTTTAAATCGGTGGGAGCTTCATTCTTGGAACTATTCCATAGCTTTCAAAAAAAAAAAAGAGGTAATAGGTCTCCAATGTTAACTAGCTCACAAAACTGTAAATTAAAGAGTCTAATATATCATTTTTAATCAGTTTGAATAAACCATCAATATGGTTGCCCAACTCTTGATGAAGATAAACATTTAATTATTTTATATGAATGAATTTGGATGTTCTCAAATTTATTTCCAAGCACAGGATTTAAAAGCTACATAGAATTAAAAATTTTGTTGGGACAAATAATAGGCAGAATAATGGCCTTCCTAAAGATGTTCACATACAAATTTCTCTAGCCTGTGAATGTTTAGCCTTACATGACAAAAAGGGATTTTACAGATGTAATAAATTAAGGTCAGTCTGGATTACCTAGATGGGAAGAGTGCAATCACAGTGACACTTTTAATAGGCAGAAACAAAGGTCAGAGTCAGAGAAGGTGATGTGAGGAAGGAAGCAGAGGTCAGAGATATAAGGCTCCAAAGGCAGGAATGCCTTCAGCCTCTAGAAGCTAGAAAAGGCAGTTCTGCCAATACCTTGATTTTAGCCCTTTAAGACCCATTTTAAGCTTCTGACCTTCAGAACTGTGAGATTATATAGTTGTGTTGTGTCAAGCCATGAAATTTGTGGTAATCTTTTACAGCAGCAATAGGAAATGTACAGAACTCAGCCAAAAAAATCTGTAAAACAGGAATAATTACATTATTTTGCTCTAGCTTCTCTCACCCTGTAAAAAATAAAATTCAAGTTCTTTATTAATGAAGTGATAGGTAGTGAAGAAAGTCCTTTCTAAGACCTTGCTTTACTATTGAACATATTCATTCAATATTTGTTGTCTTCTTTACCATCAGACTATTTAAAGTGAGGTCCAAAATTATAACATTTATTCTTTCAGTTCATGTTCACTCCCCATATCAGTCACATTGGCTTATGTCCACACTGCTCTCCTGAAACTTACCTCACAGTCAAAAATCCCATATGTTCTTCACAACACATATCCTACTGATCTTATCTGCAGCTCTAAATTGAAATGCTCATTCTTTCCTGGAAATCCTTTTCTACCTAAGATTCAATGACTCTAGATTTTCCTGACCTTTCAATGACCTGTCCTCCATTTTTCTCCATTTCCATGACTAATCAAACTTCCTTTGGTCAAATTCAAATGAAACATTTCTAAAAATTCTGTTCATAAACATGCTGTCTTCTTGCTCTAGACCAGAGATTTCTAAATGTTATCAGTTTGAGCCTTTCTCTATGTGTATCTTAATAAAATCTAATGTAGAACACTAATATATAAAATATATATTATTGAATATGTTTGTTTTGAAAATTTAACAATGTAAAATATATTGAAAATTGAACCTCTCCTTTTATTGCCTTCTACTTCTCAATCATCCAGCTTTTTCAGGAAACCACAAGACTATTTTCTGTGCATTCATGTATATAGTTTTCATTTTCTATTTTTCCACTAGATGTGTTTCTATTAATGAATCCATGCATATAATTCTGCCATTTCTTCAGATGTCCAATCAAAAGCTCAAATTCAATACACTAAAAATTGAACCCAACATGTTTCCCACTTGTTTCTGAATCCCTTACCAATTAAAGTCATCATGTGCTCTAATTTAAGTTTTGAAATCTCAGAATTATGTTTGATTTTTCTTGTATATATCCACATTCAATAGGTTATATCAGTTTTTCAAAATGCTTTTCATTTTTCATTTTCCTATTTGTTAGATTATTTGTCTACTTGAGGCCTTTATTAACTCATATAATTTATGTCAATACTTCCCTAACTTTTACTACTATTTTCTCTACCTCCTTCCGGTTTACCGTTCTCTAAAGGTCAAAGCTTCTTCCCAAAACACAGATTTGAACATCCTTCTCTCCTAAGCAGAAAATCACACATGGCTCTTCTTTGCACACTTAATATATTCTGAATCCTTCAACAATACATTCAAAGCCTTCTATAATTTGACTCTGACTTAAGTTTCCAGGGACTGCAATGGCCCTTCTTCTTAGAAAGATTACAGTGGACAATATTGTTCTTTCTGTACCTCTAGTCCTGCAGTTCAGTTTCTTCCACTGCCTCAGTCTCTCCACACCCACAGAATAGTTAAAATCCTATGGGCTGAATTATGTCTGCTCAAAATTCATACGTTGGAAGTCCTAATCCGATGCCTCAGAATGTAAATATGGCCTTTAAAGAGGTGATTAAACAAAATGAAATTGTCAGAGTGGACCCTAATCCAACGTGACTGATGTCCTTATAAGGAAATTTGGACACACAGGGAGACAGCAGGGGTACACGTGAGCAGAGAGATGGCCATGGGAATAGGCAGCAAGTGGGTAGCCAACTGCAAACCAAGAAGAGAGGCCTAAGTATTATGTTTTAAGATACTGAGTTTTATAGTAACATCTTTTCTCTTAAACAGATTTGTTTTTAGTAGACTGACTATTCTAATGTTGAGAATGCTTTAAACATCCTATGACTCTTCTATATCTCTATTATCTATCTATCTATCTACCTATCCAATAGCTCAGTGAATTGTAAATACAGGCAAAAATTGGGAAATTTAGGTAATGGAAATCTATTTTCAAAAACAAATATTTTTCTAGATTATTAATATTCCTGACTCATTCCTCCACTTGCATATATCATGTAAATGTAGTAGGTATTCAAATATTTAGTGTTTGTGTGGTGATATGAATGAGCAGAAGGAAAATATTCTAACTTAATTTGGTAAATTACAATAAAATCCATCTTAATCATCAATGTCAGAAGCAGTACTTGATTAATTAGTCAAAAAAATCACTTAAAGCATGAAGTTATAAATAATGACTCATACAATATTCACACATTTTATTTTATGTTAAATCATATAAAAGTACATTCACTATATATCACCTTGTATTGCAGAGTGTTAGAGAGCAATGTGTTTTTTTTTTACATAAACAGTATCCATAGAGTCATCTATCATTTTAATTTTTTTACTACAACACTCAATAAGACAGTGATATTTTAGCCTTTTAGACTTACAAATTTTTGAAGTGTTCAACTTAGTTTTCATGGTAACAATTATTCTATTTGCAATTAAAATTTTTACCTTGTTAAAAATGAAATTATAGGGCTTCCCTGGTGGCGCAGTAGTTGAGAGTCCGCCTGCCGTTGCCTGGGACACGGGTTTGTGCCCTGGTCCGGGAAGATCCCGCATGCCGCGGAGCGGCTGGGCCCGTGAGCCATGGCCGCTGAACCTGCGCGTCCAGAGCCTGTGCTCCGTAACGGGAGAGGCCACAACAGTGAGAGGCCCGTGCACCGCAAAAAAAAAAAAAAAAAAAAGAAAAAAAGAAATTATAAAAACAATTATAACTGGCAAATAATGGCTTAGAAAGAAAAGCTCTTCATCATAAGAGCATACAGCTCAATAGGTTGAAGCAGAAGTGCATGTGGGGTCATGAGAAAAATAATTCGTTATTATTCCTTGATGTGTCAAATGCATTGGTCAGTAGGTTTTAGAAATGGGAACAAAAATATTTTTTTTTTAATGAAGACTAATTAAGCCAGTGATTTTGTTAAATTCAGGTTCTACTCTTCATAGATGGACATAATTCCCTCTGACTTCTGGAAACAGCATTTATCATGGTGTAATACATAAAGTAGGTGTTCAGTAAGGGTTTGGTGGGTTACTTAGACATTGCATAATGGTTAATGACACAAGGTAAACAAACCAGACACATGCACTCCTTAACATGTTTCCATAAGCAGAATTGTCTATTTTCAAGGTCTTAGAATGGCAAATTAACACAATCATTTAGAGGCACTGGATCATAAGCTACTTGAACTTTTCTGTCATTATTTTACTTTTATCACTGTTTCTAAAAATTGAAACAGATGAAGATTGATTGAAGGCTCATACTGCAGAGACCTATGCAGTGAATTATTCAATTTCTTTTCTATGATAATCAAGGTGCTAGAAAAGTAAACAAAGAATATACCATGTGAGAATTTGAGAAGACAATGGAAGAATGGCTAAGTTTAATAGAATTTTTATACTCAGCTGAAATATTAAAGTGTGATGGACAAAATTCAAGAAATATTTAGACACATATGAGCTCAGAAAATATGCTTCCAACACACACTGTCTTGTGAATTTAATTGTATTTAAATGATTTTTATCCCCATTGTTAAAAGAAGGTAAGAAACCAAGACAAAGAAAGACAAGTGATCCACAGACTGAGGGAACAATGTAAAAAGACAGTAAAAAGGAATTCAGGGGCTTCCCTGGTGGCACAGTGGTTGAGAGTCTGCCTGCCGATGCAGGGGTTGCGGATTCGTGCCCCAGTCCAGGAAGATTCCACATCCCGCGGAGCGGCTAGGACCGTGAGCCATGGCCTCTGAGCCTGCGCGTCCAGAGCCTGTGCTCCGCAACGGGAGAGGCCACAACAGTGAGAGGCTCGCGTACCACACACACACACACACACAAAATAAAAGGAATTCAGGAGGGCAGATTAGTAGCTGTCCTAGTGATTAACCAGTCAGCAGATTGGACAAAGATGCATGGAACTTCAGAAGAAAGTTTGTCAACAGCAACAATAAAATTGAATAAAGAAAATATTGTAATAGAAAGAATTGTAATTAGAATCTTCAGGAAAATGAAAAGCCATGACAAGAACAAACATGTCATCATAGTTTATTACAACTGCAGTATTCTCCTCTTCCTTGAGCTTCTAAATAGAAAATCTTTTCTGATTTGACTATATTTCTTGATCATACCCTCAGAAATTAAAAGCAACCTTGGATTATGGCCAATCTGAGATGCTTTGCTGTTGTCTATGGGCATACATACTTTCAAAGACAACTTTTCCTTGTAAGGCTATCACAATAGTCTCTGAGCATCCAAAATGAACCTCTTAACAATTGTCTGATGATCCCTATTGGATATTTAGAAATACAATTTGAGCTCCTGGAGGTTTGTGTGTGTTGGTGGGAAAAATTGTTCAGCAGATTTTCCTTTATGTGGATTAGATATCATGCTTTGAGACCTTCTAAACTAGGGACAAAAATCCTTAAGCACTCATACAAGATACCCCGTGATTTTACACACAGTCCATATAATTTATTTAGAGTGGAATCTCCTTTATTCGCCTCATTTATATATCTATCTCTGGAGGTGCTGGTAGGGGTGGAGAGTGAGTGATAGGATCCATTGTATCCTGGACTTCACAAAGTTCTCTGTACAGAAATAGTGAAGAAGCAAGAAGGAATGGGCAACTGTTCCAGCTAGTGTATTTCAAATAATCTACAGGTTTTTGTTTTCATATCTCACTCTGGGACTCCTCCACTCACATGGCTTTTCTAACCCTTTGAGTTTCTAGAACTCAAATCAGTTTCCTGCTGAGAAAAGACATACATCATGCAAGTCCCAGAAGGAGAAGCTAGAAAGAGCAGAAAGATTAAACTGAAGTAATAATGGCTGAAAATTTCTTAATCTGATAAAATGTTTTAATCCACAAATCCAAGAAATTCAGTGAATCCCAAGTAGGATAATCCCAGAGATCCACCTTGAGACACATTATAATCAAAGTGCTGAAACCCAAAGACAGAGGATCTTGAAAGCAGCAAGAAAGAAGTGACTCATCACATAAAAGGGATCCTCAATAAATTTATCAGTCAATGTCTTGTCAGAAACCTGGAGGCCAGAAGGCAGTGGGTGATGTATTTCAATGGCAAAAAAACAGCAAACAAAAAACAAGAAACAGAAACAAACCAAAAAACCCTGTCAACCTAGAATTCTATATTCACCAAAACAGTCCTTTAAAATGAAAGAGAAATTTAGACATTCTTAGGTAAAACAAAAGGAAAGGGAGCTCAATACCACTTCGCCTGCTCTACAAGAGATGCTAAAGGAAGTCCTTAGGTAGAAATAAAAGGGCACTAGACAGTAACTCAAAACATATGATGATATAATGATCTCTGGTAAAGGTAAATACATGAGAAAATTTAAAAAGTGTTCTCGTAGTATTGGTTTGTAACTCCATTTTTAATTTCTATAGATTTTAAAGATGAATGTATAAGAAATAAGTCCTATGATGCAACTTCTATACATTTAAAAAACCTCTTCCTCTAACTATGCAGTACACCTTAGATACTATCAATAGCTACCAAATGAATCACATGGTGAACGACTGCGGTTCCTACACTACCTCTTATATATGTAAAGGGGGGCTAATAATGCCAATAATGGTGTCAGATTGCCATCATACTGACATCCTCATTGAAAACAGTGCATTGACTACTGAGTGAAAGCAAACGTCATCTATGTCATGATCTTTTCCTAGTCCCTAACATTACATCTAATGACACTTGCATTCATTCCCATATATTTTTTTCATTTGTACTATATATATATATATATATATATTTCGTTCTGTTTTCAGGATTCATAATGAATTCCTGAAAATGCATGGTGAAGGTTGCTAGTTCTTTACCCCAAATAAATTCTTCCTCTCTTTTCCTTAGGAACAGAACTCTCATTTTATTCAGGTGGCAAAGTAAACAGCTTTAAAATTTTCCCAGTCTATTTTACAGGTTGATGTGGCCATATAAAAAAGTCTTGCTAATATGTAAAAAACAGCATGTACTGTGTGGGAATCTTGAATAAGCTCCTTAGAATCTTGAGTATATCTCATGTGTATATCTTTTTGCTCTCCCCACTTCTTCCTTTCCTGCTTAGGATCTAGAAGGATGATGAGACAAATCTGAATATGGAGGCCTGGGCTAAGGACAGTGGAACAAAAATAGAATAGAATATTTGTCCCTGTGAACAAGGAGCTATTATATCAGATCTGCAATGCATACCTCTTGATTTCTTTTACATGAGAGAAGTCAATTAATATATTTTAAGTTCCTGTATTTTTCTGATTGTTGTTACTAGAAGGTAAAGGAAATTCCTATTAGATACACAGATGGATTTTTTTTTTAATTTTAGAAATTACTTTCTCCCTGCATAAAATGAATTTACTCTTATTGTTCACCTGGAAAAATATTTTTTAAGCCATGTTGGGCCCTGCTAAAATATATAAAATATAAAGCCTTCGCAGATGTCTCTCATCCACTCAAAGCCACAATTACAATTACCTCCTCTGCTTTGCTCTCATTAATTTCATCACTTGCTGCTATAAACTGATTAGTTTTTGAATGTGAGAATTGTGTGAGAATTTAGAAGATGTAAATCATGTTATCTATTTTTTATATCTAGACACATAACACATATTAATTTATATCATCCATGCATGCATAAGATATTCAGACTCTATATTAAGTTCTGATTACTTAATGTCAGAAAAGTTATCTGGAGAACACTCGTAGAGTGTCATTGTTATTTAAAATATCGTATATATAACACATTATATATATCTATATATGATGTCATCACTGCTCCTGAAGAAAACCAAGATTTTTGTGAGAATCTCAAAATAATAATACCTACTCATAGCTTATTCACTTAAAATCATTCCTAAATTTGAACCGAACATATTTAAAATGTTAATTAGCTACCTAGACAGTTCATCTGGTTAACCACCTCAATTTAAAAATGAAATTTAATCAAGGAAAATGTGAAAGAAAAACAGTATATTTGAGTATATTTCTTTCCAGTGTTTTTCTATCTTGCATAATAAAGTTCTTAGAGAACTTCACATGTGAATTAATTCACTCGTGACTTTCCAAAATCTAGTTGATAAACATTTCCATTTGAAAGCTTCAAATTGCTCACCAGTTCAAACCAAAGTTAACATTTTATTCTCCCAAGCTAGCTCATATTCCATTTTCTTAGGTTCTGTCCATTACTGTTTTCAAATTCTCAGTCTGATATGATGAAATATGTTTTCTTCATTACCTACATCAACTTTGTCTATCACATCAATCTTCCATACTTATCCCTTAGTGTCTATTTCCACAGTTACCACACTGGTCCGTGGCCTCAATTATTACACTATATGAATTTAATATTACTGGCTTCCTGCCATATTACCTGACCCAAAATTTATGTAAAGATAAAATTTCTCTGGTTTAAAAGACCTCCATAATTTCTTCCATGTAATTTGTTACTACCTGCTAATATACACCTTCTATTAAAATCAGGCAGTAAATGCCTCTGAAACTTTCATGTGACTTGTTTTTATCCCAAAATATATATGTTGCTGTATACTGTGGTTTATAGCCTCATATGCTTCCCCTTAGATCGGTTTGCCCTTCCAGTGAGGATCTCAGAACATTAGGCTTTCTTAAGTTCTTCCTGTTCCTTAGGCTTTTTTTAAATGTTGGGAGTCATCTTTCATTGTCTTCAGCACTTCCTCAGTGCTTCTAATCAGTTACTTCACTGTGCAGATAATGTCAGGTGAGCGGTTTTACATCTCTTTAATGGAATTTAATCTGTTGACTTTGTTAGCCTCCTATTTAGAGGATTTTGACTCTCAATGCCTGTCTGGTTGTTGTGCTGTGCTGTTTGCTTGCCTGCTTGGAAACTGTTAGATGTCTGAACAGTTGCTTACAAGAGAATGGCAGAGTCAGCTCAAGATGAAAAATTATAATACTTAACAATAGAAATCAGAATAATATCAAATTCATGAACAAATATTTAGTGGTGGTAATGTTCCCAAGAACCCTTAATATCATCTAATAAAATCTTCACAGTACTGATTGAAAATAGGTATCGTAATTCTATATGTACAAAAGAGAAAATTGAAATTGTTTGTCATAGGTCACCTCCTCTGCAAATAGCTGTGTAGAAATATATACTCAAGTCTATCTGACCCGAAAGCCCATTTTATTCCCATAAAAAAACTTCAAGTTCTTATCTACAGTGAGAACAGATTTTGGTTTAAAAATGAGAGAAATCATTTGAACTCATGTTGAAGAAGTTGTTTTCTCATATCACTGCCAAAGCACAGTAACTTAATCCTAGAAAAGAGCAACATGAGATACTCTATATTTAATATAACAAATAGATCAAAAGGAAGTATTTGCACCAGAATTTTCAAGGAGATTCTCAGTCTCTCCCTCTCACTTTTGGAAGCAGTAGCAGAGCATAAAAAACAACTGTCTGGAAATGGTAGCAGCTTATTTGAAAATAGAAACTTCTCATTTGTTTCAAAAGTAATAACCCAACAAAATCCTTTAATTCTTGATGGACAGTTTAGAAATATGATGAAAATAGGATCACTGTATAATTAATTTGTCTTGTGGCTAACAGACACAGGTTGATTGTACTTACAAAGTCAATCACAAATAACAAGATAACCCTTTTATAATTAACCCAGTACAAATATACAGATTAATCAATCCTTCCCATTACTGGTAGCCTTGTTTGAAAAAAAAAAATTCCTTCAGATTAAAAACCAAACAACAGAAGAGAACATGAAGAGAAATGTAATAATTCTATTACTTTTCCAAGTCATTTTTAAATGACAGAACAGAGAGTATAAATATAAATTTCTGTTGTCTATTGTTGGTATTCTGCTGGGAACTCTGGATTCTTACCAAAATCTTAATGACATTTATGTTAAAAATATGAGAATATTAGTCGTTGGATTTGTAATATAAATCTCAGTTATGCTTGAGGACACTATGAGTCATTTACCTGTATGTACAAAGTCAGAAATGGAGGTAGCAACTATAAGATATTCACATGTCGGGATACGGGTAGTATAGTTGACTTATGGAAACATCTACTTATATACCTTTTCAAATTTTCCTTTTTTTCATGTATTTATTTTACTACCTTTAAGTAGAGTCAAAAAGAAACTTTAGTGGAAAGTGTTCTACTTAAATTATTCCTTTACAATCTCATTCCCTAACCTAATTGCCAGCCTTTAGAAATGCAAAAAAAAAAAAAAAAAAAAAATGCACTCACTGATGTTTCCCTCATGAAGAAAGATATCCTATATGTGTAAAAATAGGTGCCAGTTCCTTTTGATGAGTTAAATATAGTTCAGGTATCAAAAGTAAACACAACGGGATGAAGATGAACAAAAAAATATAGAAATATGCTTATGTTGATGACATTTACTACTCAATTTAGTTTTGACACTTTTATAAAAATGTTAACTGTTAGAAAAAGCAAGGTTATTTTAAAATTTTTCCTTACAATTTTTAAATCTATTGGCTTGCTCAATGCTGCAACTAAATTAATTTTAACTTCTTGTAATCAAATCACATTTGTTATGTGATGTCAACATTGTAGTCACAGTATTTTGATTTGCAAAGTATTAACTGGAAGCAATTATTCCATTTTCTATCAATGTGTATCTGTGTATCTAAAGGCAATATTCAAGCCCTGAGGGTGCTACTTCATTATGAAGTGTGCTAGAGTAAGAATTATTCAGAAAAGGAAAGGAAGAGAAAGCTGTAAACTCCAATATGTTTTAAATTAATATGTTATTTTTGTTAAATGCATTTTTTGATCAATGCAACATGTCAGATTATCTCATTTTGTAGCTTGCTGTAATATATTTTAGAGTGCACTAAATTAAGACACTGATACCTAGTTACAGACATCACAAATTGCTATCATTGCCCACCCTATTCATGTCATTAATTACATTATCCTAAGTGGTAAGAATGTTTCCCCTTTTTTTAACAAAATTCAATTAAACTACATTCATAAATCCAATTCACTTGTTACCTATAGAAAAAAATATATATGCATTTTGTATCAGTATGATAAAATTCTAAGCATATCTTGGTTAGAAAAAAATAGCCATCTAGTTAAAAATAAACTTTTACAGTTGATGATTTTCTACTCAAATTAGAAAATATTTACTTTTCCATCCTAAGTAACATTTTTACCTGAACAATATATGTACAATCAAATATTAGTAAAGCTGTCTAATTTATTTCAAATCTCCTTGTTAAATAGAAAGAGTGAAAAGCAGAAATAATCAGACTTGATCTCATATTGCACAAAAACTCATATCTGCTCTGCATACCATTGCGGATGCATAGAAATGTCTCAGATAGACCCAATACAAAAGGAAACACCTTATTTCAGGGAAATGGAATTCATGAACATTATCACTTTGCTCTAACATTTACATAACACCTTCCTCTAGCACTTATATAACTTATATAATCCAAATAATTATATCAGCAGATATCTTTTAAATAAAATAAACATACTTAAGAGCAAGCATACAATAAAATATTCCTCTGAGCATTAGACCACTGTGGAAAAGAAAGTAAACTGATTTTGGAGTCACTGGCATAAATACTACTCTTGACATAAATGACTTAGATTTTTAGCATGGTGGTTACTGTCAGCAGGAGGTTGAGAAGTGCTAATTTTTGTAAAATTAAAATTTTATTTACCAGTACTCTCATCACGTTTTCTGCATGTGTACATATTTTTGAGGTTGATTTAAAAGTTAAACTTAGTCACACTGTCATTAATCTGTAGCGAATATACAAATCTGATTTATCGTGGTAATCTTGAAATACACCAAAAAAATCACCTTAGTTATCAGGTGAAAGGCATAGAAAAATTTCCTGAGATATATTGATAATAAACCTGCCCTATAGTACATGCTTTTATTCAAGGATGCATTTTCTCAATATCTCAAAATATTGTCATTTCTAAGTTTTATTCTCTAGCATTAGAAGAATAATGTTTATCTATAATTCAAAACTCACAAGAAAATAAGATAAATGTAAAGAAAGTTATTCCTTAAAATGATATTCATTTATTTCATACTTATTTATGTAATCGGAACAAATTGCTTTATTTTCAATTGAAAAATAACCACAAAAGCAAATTAGAGCTTTGTATTAAATCCATGAAAGTCGAAACCAAGAGTTGGTGGCAGAAACGTCTTTCATAAAGTACTCTGCTCCAAAGAAGAAACTACATTTTGATGGTTAGATTATTGAATCATGACACATCCGAATTCTTTTACATAGTATCCTCCTTTGTGTACATAAGTATTAAAAAAATTAGCAACAATCAGTTTCATTAAGATAAACTTATCATGCCTAAAGAAAGGACTTGGACCAGATATTATGGTTCTTTTAAATTCTAGCATACTTTGATTTCTTGGAATATGTTTATATCAACTCTAAAACTATCAAAAATTTAGACTCCTTCAAATAGAAATAATTTTAAATTATAATTTTTGTGGTTATTGTTGCATCATCACTGCTATTTTATTAAATAGGGAAAAGTCTTAGAGTTGAAGAGTGAAAATGCAAGATTCTGAGAATATGAACTGAATACAAAGCCAGGAATGTCTGAAATAGTTTATTATGTTTAGAGAAATGCAATAACATCAGTAAGACTAAGACAGTCCATGTTTGTGTTTGAAGGTATGTATACTGGGCTGGATCTGGGATTTGAGAAAATAAAGTTAGGGAGATAGGCTAGGGCCAGATTATGACAGACATTGCATGCTATACTGAGGAATTGGGACTTTGACTCCAAAGATTTAAGGAAATAGTGAATGGTTCTGAGCACCAAATCAATATATTAACGTGGTCAGGTTTTATTTTATAGTTTAAAAAAAAAACATTTTTGCTTTTAACATAACTTGAAGGAAGGCAAATCATAAAATAGAATAAAGTTTTCCTTGATTATTTCCTGGGTTTGATTTTGTTAGAAAAGGAAATAACTGAGCTTCCCTGGTGGCACAGTGGTTGAGAGTCTGCCTGCCGATGCAGGGGACATGGGTTCATGCCCCAGTCCGGGAAGATCCCACATGACGCAGAGCGGCTGGGCCCGTGAGCCATAGCCGCTGAGTTTGCGCATCCAGAGACTGTGCTCTGCAAAGGGAGAGGCCACAACAGTGAGAGGTCCACGTACCACAAAAAAAAAAAAAAAAGAAAAGGAAATATCTAAATAAATTACAATGGAGTAATTGAAACTTTTGATATCTGCCTTTTAATAACATATATTTGATACTAAAGAAACTTTTACCTCAGATTCTAATTTACTTCAGGCTACGTATTCACTTATAATTGTAAACCGTTCCCTTCAAAATTGAAATTTGTATTAAAGATTCTGTACTCAATCATATATTCTTAATGATATTTAAAATTATAATAGTAATAAAAGTAACTAACATATTTTAGTTGCTTAATGTTTGCCCAACACTGGGGTAAGTGCTTTATATCAATTTGTATGCATTTAATTATTATACCACCCTAAAAATAAGCTCTTAGATGTTTTGTCTCCCTGTATATTATAGTGGCTGAAATGAAAACATAGTTAAACTTTTCTCAAGATTAATGCATTTGTGTATAATTGGACATTCTGTAGAATATAATTGTCACATTTATATATTAGTTGACTCTTTTTCATCATTCAGTTCCATTTTACTATTTAGTTCTTGGCCCATTCTATTTTTACAACATACACTGCTAAGAAATCCAGCAATCTAGGGGAGCCACATAAGAGCATCATTTCACTGCTAGTTAGGCAAAAAAAAGATAGCTAAAAGATAGGATGAATTGTCCCCTCTTCTAGGAAGAATAATAAAATTTGTTTTCTTGTCCCCCTGGATCAGAATGTTGCTAATATGTACCTGGAGCTTTCTGTCACCTTACTTAAACTCTCAGTTTAGATTTTGTAGTAGTATGCTAATTCGATATTTAATATGTTAAAGTGTTACTTAAACATTCTTTAGCACAGCACAACCATTCACATCTTATATTTTTCTTTAGTGCCCAACTCGAAAGACCAATGCCAAGTATTTGTGGAGAAAGAGGAAGCAGTGGTCTATGGAAACATTATCTTCAAGTCTTGCATGTGGAAGTAGAAAATCTGAATTTAAAACCACATAAACAGTTCTTTTTATGGTTACAATGCCCTCCATTTTCCAAAACTTAGCATCATTTTATGCTGTCTTCATTTGTGGCTTTATCCTCATAGTTTTCCACTTATCTCTAGCTCATACTTCTTTCAACCCAGACCTGGCTATCCAAATACCTACTTTGAATGTCCTCTGAGACATTTGAAAGGCTTTTTTTAAAGGAGAATAATTAATTCCTTACTCCTGAGATTTCTGTATATATGCATAAAGATTCATATCCTCCTTCCTGACCTCCTTCCACATTTTATTTCATCACAAAGAAAACAAAACCATTTATCGGACTGGTAAACCAGGAAAGAATAGACAGTGATGTATAGGCCAGATTCAGCTTTCTTCCTGCTGGGATTAAGGAATCATTAAGGAGCATGTTTTCTAATTTGCCTCACACCCAGTCCTTCATTGTGTTCTCTTTCCATCACCACACAATGATATAGAGGGTAAAATTTAAATTTATACATAGCTGTAGAATAGAAAAAAAATTTAAGCTACAATTTTCTTTAAGATCCAAGCAATCATGGAGAAGCAAAACAAATCTTGCAAAAAAATTAAACACATTTTAAAATCCTGCAAACCTTAGTAATCACCATGATTTAACAGACATTACAAATTGATGCATTCAGCTTTCAAAAGGTTAATGCTTTAGGCTGCCAAATAGACGTGAATTGATTAAGTGAGGATAAACTAAGATAAATTAAAAGTTTACACTTAGCTGTGATATTAATTCCTGATCAGCATGACCTATCTACTCATTTCTCATTTCTGTAAAATACATTCTAAAAAGTAGAGAATACATATTCAAAGTTACCTTTAACAATAAGGGTCAGAGTTCTATTCTAAAGATTTTAAAACCACAAGATACAAAAGTATTTCAAGGGCATAACATTCCCCACAGGGGATCTAATTAGTTGCTTGTGGTCATCCTGAGCATTCTACTGAATACATCTGTCCTCCTAGATGACCAGTATCCCTCCATCTGATTTGGCAGCTATATTCTTAAGGGCACAACATGCAATATTGAAATCAGCAAAATAAAAGCTTGGGTCTTAATCAGAAAATTCAGACACCAGAATGAAACAAGATGGAAAGATGAGGAAGAGCTCTAATTAATGAGGTATTAAAAAAAAAATGAGTTAACCATCAAACGTATAAACTGATGTATAAGCTGGTTACATTCAAAAGTTACCAAAAAAAGAAAAACTATGCTCAAGATCAAAGTTCCATAAATCACCAGGGGGTGTGAAGAGTGGCTGGAGGTAACGTTTTATTTTTTTAAAAAACAATAAACTAATAATAAAAGGAAGGGCAGGGTCTGCAGAAAAGGCCACAAATGAGTAAGAATTTCATGGTGAACGGACTGCTACAGCTCCCGAGGTTACTGTGCCTCAACCCGAGGCCGCAGACAGTGCTGAAAAAGCCCCAGTGCCCATCCTGCCGCTCCCTGCTGAGGATCAACTGGGCCTCAGGCCTCTGCTGGAGTCAGGACTGCAGCTCCCACTGCTCAGGCCTCTGAATGGCACTTAGTCTGAAAACTAAAGAGGAATCAAATTCATGTTAGTAGATGAGCACAATCAAGAGAGATATTGTATGGTATAAAAATCTGAAGACATAATATTCAAAATTGGGGAAATTTATGGAGGAAGAACTGAATTTATTTTGAAATCAGAAATAAGCAGGGACTGCATCAATTTACTAGAGGAAAAAATATATAAAGCTTTTTATTAAAAAAAAAAAAGCTTTCTAGGATGAGGGGAAGATGGTGGAAGAGTAAGACAAGATCACTTTCCTCCCCACAGATACACCAGAAATACATCTACACGTGAAACAACTCCTACAGAACACCTACTGAACACTGGCAGAAGACATCAAACCTCCCAAATGGCAAGAAAGTCCCCACGTACCTGGGTAGGGCAAAAAAAAAAAAAAAAAGAATAAACAGAGACAAAAGGATAGGGACAGGACCTGCACCCGTGGGAGGGAGCTGTGAAGGAGGAAAGGTTTCCACACACTAGGAAGCCCCTTCATGGGCGGAGACTGCAGGTGGCGGAGGGGGTAAGCTTTGGAGCCACCGGGGAGAGCACAGCAACAGGTGTGTGAAGGGCAAAGTGGAAAGATTCCCGCACAGAGGATCGGTGCCGACCGGCACTCACCAGCCCGAGAGGCTTGTCTGCCCACCCGCCGGGGCGAGCGGGGCTGGGAGCTGAGGCTTGGGCTTTGGTTGGAGCGCAGGGAGAGGACTGGGGTTGACTGCTTGAACACAGCCTGAAGGGGCTAGTGCACCACGGCTGGCCGGGAGGAAGTCCGGGGAAAAGTCTGGACCTGCCGAAGAGGCAAGAGACTTTTCCTTCCCTCTTTGTTTCCTGGTGCGCGAGGAGAGGGGATTAAGAGCGCTGCTTAAAGGAGCTTCAGAAACGGGCGCGAGCAGCAGCTAAAACCGTGGACCCTGGAGACGGGCATGAGATGCTAAGGCTGCTGCTGCCGCCTCCAAGAAGCCTGTGGGCGAGCATAGGTCATCCACACTCCCCTTCCGGGAAGCCTGTGCAGCTCGCCACTGCCAGGGTCCCGTGATCCAGGGACAACTTCCCCAGGAGAACGCAGGGCGCGCCTCAGGCTGGTGCAATGTCACGCCATCCTCTGCCACCGCAGGCTCGCCCAGCACTCCGTACCCCTCCCTCCCCCCGGCTTCAGTGAGCCGGAGTCACCAAAGCAGCTGCTCCTTTAACCCCGTCCTGTCAGAGCAAAGAACAGACGCCCTCCGGTGACCTACACGCAGAGGTGGGGCCAAATCCAAAGCTGAGCCCCTGTGAGCTGTGAGAACAAAGAATAGAAAGGAAAATCTCTCCCAGCAGCCTCAGGAGCAGCGGATTAAATCTCCACAATCAACTAGATGTACCCTGCATCTGTGGAATACATGAATAGACAACAAATCATCCCAAATTGAGGAGCTGGACTTTGAGAGCAAGATTTATTATTTTTGCCCCTTTTCCTCTTTTTTTCAGTGTGTATGTGTATGCTTCTGTGTGAGATTTTGTCTGTATAGCTTTGCTTCCACCATTTGTCCTAGGGTTCTATCTGTCCGTTTTTATAATAATTAGTTTTTTATTTTAATAACTTTATTTTATTTTATCTTCTTTCTTTCTTTCCTTCCTTCCCTCCTTCCTTCTTTCATTCCTTCCTTCCTCCCTCCCGCCCTTCCTCCTTTCTTTCCCTTTCTTTCTTTCTTTCTTTCTTTCATCTTTCTTTCTCCTTTTTCTCCCTTTTATTCTGAGCCATGTGGATAAAAGACTCTCAGTGCTGCAGACAGGAGTCAGTGCTGTTCCTCTGAGGTGGGAGAGCCAACTTCAGGACACTGGTCCACAAGAGACCTCCCAGCTCCACATAACATCTAATGGTGAAAATCTTCCAGAGATCTCCATCTCAACACCAACACCCAGCTTCACTCAACGACCAGTAAGCTCCAGTGCTGGACACCATATGGCAAACAACTATCAAGAGAGAAGCACAACCCTACACATTAGCAGAGAGGATGCATAAAATCATAATAAGTCCACAGATACCCGAAAACACACCTCCAGACGTTGACCTGCCCACCAGAAAGACAAGATACAACCTCATCCATCAGAACACAGGCACTAGTCCCCTCCACCAGGAAGCCTACACAACCCACTGAACAAACCTTAGCCATTGGGAACAGACACCAAAAACAATGGGAAATACGAACGAGCAGCCTGAAAAAAGGAGACCCCAAACACAGTAAGATAAGCAAAATGAGAAGACAGAAAAGCACACAGAAGATGAAAGAGCAAGATAAAAACCCACCAGACCTAACAAATGAAGAGGAACTAGGCAGTATACCTGAAAAATAATTCGGAATAATGATAGTAAAGATGATCCAAAATCTTGGAAATAGAATAGGCAAAATTCAAGAAACATTTAACAAGGACCTAGAACAACTAAATATGAAAGAAGCAATGATGAACAACACAAAAAATGAAATTAAAAATACTCTACATGGGATCAATAGCAGAATAACTGATGCAGAAGAACAGATAAGTGACCTGGAAGATAAAAAAGTGGAAATTACTGCAGAGCAGAATAAAGAAAAAAGAATGAAAAGAACTGAGGACAGTCTCAGAGACCTCTGGGACAACATTAAACACACCAATATTCGAATTATAGGGGTTCCAGAAGAAGAGAAAAAGAAAGGGACAGAGAAAATATTTGAAGAGATTATAGTTGAAAACTTCCCTAATATGGGAAAGGAAATAGTTAATCAAGTCCAGGAAGCACACAGAGTCCCATACAGTATAAATCCAAGAAGAAACACACCATGACACATATTAATCAAACTGTCAAAAATTAAATACAAAGCAAATATATTAAAAGAAGCAAGGGAAAAACAACAAATAACACACAATGGAATCCCCATAAGGTTAACAGCTGATCTTTCAGCAGAAACTCTGCAATCCAGAAGGGACGGGCAGGACATATTTAAAGTGATGAAGGAGAAAAACCTGCACCCAAGATTATTCTAAACAGCAAGGATCTCATTCAGATTTGATGGAGATATTAAAATCTTTACAGACAAGCAAAAGCTGAGAGAGTTCAGCACAACCAAACCAGCTTTACAACAAATGCTAAAGGAACTTCTCTGGGCAAGAAACACAAGAGAAGGAAAAGACCTACAATAACAAACCCAAAACAATTAAGAAAATGGGAATAGGAACATACATATCAATAATTACCTTAAATGTAAATAGACTAAATGCTCTCACGAAAAGACACAGATTGGCTGAATGGATACAAAAACAAGACCCATATATATGCTGTCTACAAGAGACCCACTTCAGACATAGAGACACATACAGACTGAAAGTAAGGGGATGGAAAAAGAAAAAGATATTCCATGCAAATGGAAACCAAAAGAAAGCTGGAGTAGCAATTCTCATATCAGACAAAATAAACTTTAAAATAAAGACTATTAGAAGAGACAAAGAAGGACACTACATAAGGATCAAGGGATCGATCCAAGAAGAAGATACAACAATTGTAAATATTTATCCACCCAACAGAGGAGCACATCAATACATAAGGCAAATACTAACAGCCATAAAAGGAGAAATCAACAATAACACATTCATAGTAGGGGACTTTGACACCCCACTATCACCAATGGGCAAATCATCCAAAATGAAAATAAATAAGGAAACACAAGCTTAAATGGTACATTAAACAAGATGGACTTAATTGATATTGATAGGACATTCCATCCAAAAACAAAAGAATACACATTTTTCTCAAGTGCTCATGGAACATTCTCCAGGATAGATCATATCTTGAGTCACAAATCAAGCCTTGGTAAATTTAAGAAAATTGAAATTGTATCAAGTATCTTTTCCAACAACAACACTATGAGACTGGATATCAATTACAAGAAAAGATCTGTAAAAAATACAAACACATGGAGGCTAAACAATACACTACCTAATAGTGAAGTGATCACTGAAGAAATCAAAGAGGAAATCAAACAATACCTAGAAAGAAATGACAATGGAGACACGATGACCCAAAACCTAAGGGATGCCGCAAAAACAGTTTTAAGAGGGAAGTTTATAGCAATACAATCCTACCTTAAGAAATAGGAAACATCTCAAATAAACAACCTAACCTTGCACCTAAAGCAATTAGAGAAAGAAGAATAAAAAAAAAAAACCCATAGTTAGCAGAAGGAAAGAAATCATAAAAATCAGATCAGAAATAAATGAAATAGAAATGAAGGAAATGACAGCAAAGATCAATATAACTAAAAGTTATAATAAGATAAACAAAATTGATAAACCATTAGCCAGACTCATCAAAAAAAAAAAAAAAAGGGAGAAGACTCAAGTCAATAGAATTAGAAATGAAAAAGGAAAAGTAACAACTGACACTGCATAAATACAAAAGATCATGAGAGATTACTACAAGCAACTCTATGCCAATAAAATGGACAATCTGGAAGAAATGGACACATTCTTAGAAATGAACAACCTGCCAAGACTGAATCAGGAAGAAATAGAAAATATGAACAGACCAATCACAAGCACTGAAATTGAAACTGTGATTAAAAATCTTCCAACAGGGCTTCCCTGGTAGCGCAGTGGTTGAGAATCCGCCTGTCGATGCAAGGGACACGGGTTCGTGCACCGGTCCGGGAAGATCCCACATACCGCGGAGTGGCTGGGCCCGTGAGCCATGGTGGCTGAGCCTGCGCATCTGGAGCCTGTGCTCCGCAATGGAAGAGGCCACAACAGTGAGAGGCCCGCGTACCGCAAAAAAAAAAAAAAAATCTTCCAACAAACAAAAGCCCAGGACCAGAAGCCTTCACAGGCGAATTCTAACAAACATTTAGAGAAGAGCTAACATCTATCCTTATCAAACTCTTCCAAAATATAGCAGACTCATTCCCAAACTCATTCTACGAGGCCACCATCACCCTGATGCCAAAACCAGACAAGGATGTCACAAAGAAAAAAAACAACAGGCCAATATCACTGATGAACATAGATGCAAAAATCTTCAACAAAATACTAGCAAACAGAATCCAACAGCACATTAAACGGATCATACACCATGATGAAGTGGGGTTTATTCCAGGAATGCAAGGATTCTTCAAGATATGCAAATCAATCAACGTGATACACCATATTAACAAATTGAAAGAGAAAAAACATATGATCATCTCAATAGATACAGAGAAAGCTTTTGACAAAATTCAACACCCATTTATGATAAAAACCCTGCAGGAATTAGGCATAGAAGGAACTTTCCTCAACATAATAAAGGCCATATATAACAAACCTACAGCCAACGTTGTCCTCAATGGTGAAAAACTGAAAGAATTTCCACTAAGATCAGGAAAAATACAAGTTTGTCCACTCTCACCACTCTTATTCAACATTGTTTTGGAAGTTTTAGCCACAGCAATCAGAGAAGAAAAATAAATAAAAGGAATCCAAATCGGAAAAGAAGAAGTAAAGCTGTCACTGTTTGCAGATGACATGATACTATACATAGAGAATCCTAAATATGCTACCAGAAAACTACTAGAGCTAATCAATGAATTTGGTAAAGTAGCAGGATACAAAATGCACAGAAATCTCTGGCATTCCTATACACTAATGATGAAAAATCTGAAAGTGAAATCAAGAAAGCACTCCCATTTACCATTGCAAAAAAAGAATAAAATATCTATGACTAAACCTACATAGGAGAAAAAAGACCGGTATGCAGAAAATTATGAGACACTGATGTAAGAAATTAAAGATGATACAAACAGATGGAGAGATACACCATGTTCTTGGAATGGAAGAATGAACATTGTGAAAATGACTCCACTACCCAAAGCAATCTACAGATTCAAAGCAATCCCTATCAAACTGCCACTGGCATTTTTCATAGAACTAGAACAAAAAATTTCCCAATTTGTATGGAAACACAAAAGACCCCGAATAGCCAAAGCAATCTTGAGAACGAAAAATGGAGCTGGAGGAATCAGGCTCCCTGACTTCAAACTATACTACAAAGCTACAGTAATCAAGAGAGTATGATATTGGCACAAAAACAGAAAGATAGATCAATGGAACAGGATAGAAAGCCCAAAGATAAACCCACGCACATATGGTCACCTTATCTTTGATAAAGAAGGCAGGAATGTACAGTGGAAAAAGGGCAGCCTCTTCAGTAAGTGGTGCTGGGAAAACTGGACAGGTACATTTAAAAGTGTGAGATTAGATCACTTCCTAATACCATACACACAAAAAAAGGTCAAAATGGATTAAAGACCTAAAGGTAAGGCCCCAAACTATCAAACTGTTAGAAGAAAAGATAAGCAGAACACTCTATGACATAAATCACAGCAAGATCCTTTTTGACCCACCTCCTAGAGAAATGGAAATGAAAACCAAAATAAACAAATGGGGCCTAATGAAACTTCAAAGCTTTTGCACAGCAAAGGAAACCATAAACACGACCAAAAGACAACCCTCAGAATGAGAGAAATTTTTTACAAATGAAGCAACTGACAAAGGATCAATCTCCAAAATTTATAAGCAGCTCATGCAGCTCAATAACAAAAAAACAAACAACCCAATCCAAAAATGGGCAGAAGACCTAAATAAACATTTCTCCATAGAAGATATACAGACTGCCAACAAACACATTAAAGGGTGAGCAACATAATTAATCATTAGAGAAATGCAACTCAAAACTACAATGAGATATCATCTCACACCAGTCAGAATGGCCATCATCAAAAAATCTAGAGACAATAAATGCTGGAGAGGGTGTGGAGAAAGGGGAACACTCTTGCACTGCTGGTGGGAATGTGAATTGGTACAGCCACTATGGAGAACGGTATGGAGGTTCCTTAAAAACTACAAATAGAACTACCATATGACCCAGCAATCCCACTACTGGGCATATACCCTGAGAAAACCATAATTCAAAGAGAGTCATGTACCAAAATGTTCATTGCAGCTCTATTTACAATAGCCCAGAGATGGAAACAACCTAAGTGTCCAACATTGGATGAATGGATAAAGAAAATGTGGCACATATATACAATGGAATATTACTCAGCCACAAAAAGAAACAAAATTGAGCTATTTGTAATGAGGTGGATGGACCTAGCATCTGTCATACAGAGTGAAGTAAGTCAGAAAGAGAAAGACAAATACCATATGCTAACACATATATATGGAATTTAAGAAAAAATAAATGTCATGAAGAACTTAGGGGTAAGACAAGAATAAAGACAGAGACCTGCTAGAGAATGGACTTGAGGATGTGGGGAGGGGGAAGGGTAATCTGTGACAAAGTGAGAGAGTGGCATGGACATACTTACATTACCAAATGTAAAATAGATAGCTATTGGGAAGCAGCCGCATAGCACAGGGAGATCAGCTCGGTACTTTGTGACCACCTAGATGGGTGGGATAGGGAGGGTGGGAGGGAGGGAGACCAAAGAGGGAAGTGATATGGGAACATATGTATATGTATAACTGATTTACTTTGTTATAAAGCAGAAAGTAACACACCATTGTAAAGCAATTATACTCCAATAAAGATGTAAAACCAAACCAAAACAAAACAAACAAACAAAAAAATAAACTAATGTAATGAGACAGTTTCTCTGTCACTGGTTTTAATGACTAGAATTCTATTCTTACTATTTTAATTCCACTAGGAGTCAAGTTCTGATCTGTTAGTATTACAAAAGAGAAAAATATTGTGCTAAATCCTACTATAGTATATGAAATCTCTTTTCTCATACAGTTCATCCTGCCAACAAAATACTCTGTCCAATCAATAAACAAATAATTCCAGAAAAATATAGTTGGAAATACACTGAAACATAATTATAGTGTAGAAGACAAAAATAAATCCTTTCACAATGCTTAGAGCTTTCTGTGCTATTTCAATCATAGAATGTACCTGCATATAGCTCACTTAAAATTGTGGCATTTGTGAATTATAGATCTTTTGCACATGTGAAATACTGGTAAAAAATTCACATACTTTACCTTATTTCATTCTTCTTTTAAAAGTTCTTTACAAAAATAACTGGAAGGGGCTGAATTTTCTGTTGCTTTTTTTTTTTTAATCAATCAGCAAAGACATTACACAACATCTATACTTTAAGAAATGGAGGTGAGAATGCATGGTTTTCTAGGTGTTTTGTGAAACTTTTTGAAGGAATAATGAAACTTCTTGAAAGGATGGTAAGAAACACTTGAAAGTCTTATCTATAATTTATAGCCAAGTAAAGAGTTGATGCATTCCTCTGATTGATGAAGAGCCCATACATTTTAGGGAGGGAGAAAAAAGAAGGAAGGAAATATATATTTTTTTAATAAATAACAATATCAGTTTTTCTTATTTAATAAATGACTTTAGTAGGAGATGCTATTAAAAGCCCATTGAGAAGGGTTAGAATAAATGATAGAAATCTACAAAGAACATAAATGAATTGAACTGGACACTATATAAAATTATGAAAATAGTCTAGTACAGAAATTTTTTTAGTGGAAAATTTGAATTACATACCAGCGTAAGTGAAACAGGAGGAAAGGGAGCAGGACACAGCGTTTAAAAGGACAACATAGTCCAAGGACATGACATAAACTGATCAGAAACAAATAGGTCCAAGATGGCAGATGAGTTGACTTCCACTAGACCTTGAGCCTCAGTATATGCTCATTGTAATACATCAACGAGCTAAATGACACACCCACAGGTGCCATGACAGCTCCAAGGCTGACCATAAAGGCCAAAGAGTGGACGGTGGCCCAAATCCTGGAAATCCCCACCCCTTCCCCAAAATAGCTGGAATACCCCTCCCTCTCATTAGCTTATGAAGTTACCCAGCCCATAAAAATTAACCATACCATACCATGTTTTGGGGCTCTCACCTTCTAAGGTGGCCCACATTCCCTCTATGGAGTGTGTTCTCGCAAGGTCTCTTGCCTTCTGAAATGGCCCATACTTTGTGTGTGGAGTGTGCTTCACTCTAAATAAAGCCACTTCTCATCTATCAATTTTTCTCTCACTGAATTCTTTATGCGATGAGACATCAAGAACCTGAGCTTCATTAAGTCCTAAGACCAGGTGTGTGATCTCAATTAAAAGATCATGGGTTCAAGTTGCAATCTGAGTTGCATGGTTTCAGCATGAACATCAGTTCAACAACAGAGACATTCAACAGATAAAAATCTAGTACTATTATCCTTCAAATTGATGGATCACCTTATGAAAATTTAATATTTTATATAGTCATTTATTAAAAACCTGTAGCACTCAATTATGATACAGCTGTTATTTAATTTTTCACATTTTTAATACCAAATTCAAGTTAATATTTTTCCTAAGGTTCAATTTTTGCTTATTATGTTGTGATTTAATGTATACCAATTGTTGGAACTCTCAGGATTTATTCCAACTTTATACTGAGATATCAAATTGGAAACATGTTTTTGTAATTTTTAAGTGCTATCTCAATTCCTACTTTTGAATTTATGTATATCTTTAATGCTCCTGCATTTCTATTAAAAAAAATAACTGAAGGATAAATAGCAACCACTGATTTCAATTTCTACCTTTACCTGCATAATAACATCACATTATCAAAGTCATATTTGGATGTTACATCTTATAAAATAATTTTGATAAGTTAATGCTTTTATCTACATTTCCAATAAATTGAAGCAAGCCTAGAGTACTCATTGATCAAGCCAAACATATACCTTGTAAAGGAGTGATGACAAATGTCTTGTGTGATGTTTGTTGCCATGTGCCAACATGAAAAAGTATGTGTGTGTGTTTGTTTAAAAATCTTCATTTAACCATATAAAAATGAACTTGGTGGAATCCTTGCTATGCATGTTTTTAATAGTATTTCAAGATATATCTGAGATTAAACTTATTTTTCATGCTGTTTCTTCATTCTATCTGAAGAAAATTTAGGATATCTATTTATGTGTATATATGTGTGAAAGTGTGTGTGTGTGTGTGTGGTGTGGTAACTAGACTTTAGAATTTGCTTGAGGACATTAGTTTGAATAAATATTTGTTAAGGGCAAACTACTTCAACTGATACTTGTTTGCATAAGTTGTTCCTTAGGGGTTAGGTGCTTAAAGTCTCCTTCAGGGATATTGCTTTGCATAAGCTGTTTGCATTTAGATTCCCTTTAGGAAATGTTAATTGCTTGAGCTGTCATTAAAGAGTGGAGATTTAGATTCTGTTAAAGTAATACCCTGGAATGTGACTGAGAGGAACTGCTGAGGTGAATTTGAATATATTTAAATCCTGGAGGTTTGCCACAGAATGGATAAGCCAAGAAGTGAACTGTCTTACTGCACCATTAGAAAGTAAGCTCCATGTAAGCAGGCATGGAGGAAACATTATTTAAGGAAAAGTCTACCTTTGCAGCCCATTTTTATTCCCATACTACTCATTAAGCCTTATAATAAAGATAGCACACCTCCTTTGGGAGATAATTTTAAGTTGCTATGTGCCTCAATCGATAGAAACTATTTGTCGCTTCTTTTTAAACAATATCCTGTTGGTCATAATAGTTTCTTACAATTTACTAATACCTGAAATAGTGCACATAAAGTAGGATTCTATTTTCTATAATATAGTTTTCCCAAATATATTAGTTTAGGAATAGAGGTTATCTATTGATTCACCATAACCTAACACACATTGTTCCACTACACCTGCATCCATCTTTAGCGTTAAAACTTTTAGTTCTTCTATCAAGCATTCTCCACTCTAAAATTAATGCTGAATATTTTTCTATCTAAATATCTATCTAGCTATCCATTAATCACTTCAAACATCTGTTGTTATGTTAATTTTATATGCATTTTACTGTTGATTCTTTCATTCAGTTACCTATTCATTTATTAATTCACTGAGTATTCCTTATGGTCCAGGCATATTCCAAATGTTGAAATAGTATACAAAGGAAGCAATATCTCTACTCTCATGAGATTAATATTCTAGTAAAAGAAATGAATGATAAACAAGTAAATAAAAATTGAGGTTACCTCAGATAGAAGTTATTACTATGAAGAAAATAAAAATGTGTAATGAGTAAGAATACGTGAGTGTAGTTGAGGAGACGGAACAGAAAATTTTAAAAAGGATAAACTAATGAAGCAAAATATAGTTTGTTTTCTGTAAGATTTTGGATCCAATTGGTCTCAATGAATATTTTGGTTATTAGAGTTAAGTGATTCCTCTTGTTGTTATCATAGAGAGACTCCAGAATTGCATGATTCCTATCTGTTGCAAAGAAGTGACAAGGCAATTATATTGGGACTTGTTACTTATGTTTTATAGTATTGAATCCACTCATTCTTAGATCTTACATATGCACAGATAACAAATATAGTTATTGTCATGCCTGTTTTTAAAGCATTCTGTAGTTGGCACTCTTATTGCTCTACCTGACACCTTTTATTCTTCCTAATATTTCCCCAATTTTATTGGAGATGTCCAGCCTTCCCTGAAACAGCCTGGATGCTTCAGTGTGAACTGATCAACCATGAACTCAGAGGTTAATTCATCTAAGAGTAATTTCAATTCCATTACACATGACTCATTCTAGGCATTCTAGGCACTTAAAGCATACAGGTCACAGGTATTCTTGATATTGATCTTGAAGGGATAAGCCTGTAGAGACTGCTGGCAGTCAGACAAAATCCATTATTTCCTTTCTTCCTAGGCACATGGCTAAATTACCTTTCCTAGGTTCTCTTATAGTTGTGTTCATATGGTTAAACTTTTGCCAGTGACACAGGTGCAGAAGGGATAGGTGTAATTCTATTCTTTTTAAAATGTTACTCTTTGAAAAGCGTTTCAGATAATCCCAATAAGCAGCCAGTTTGGGAACTATATCTTGAAGCCTAAAACATTTAACTTAACCTATACAATTTCTTTTGTCAGTTTTTTGTTTCCTTCATATGTCAATTTATATTTTCAATAATCTACTATCTTTTGTTTCAGGTTTATTGAAGTGTAATTGACAAAGTTCTAATATATTTAAAGTATACAACATGATGATTTGATATATGTATACATTATGAATGGATTACCCCATTTAGTTAATTTATACATACATCACCTCACATATTTATTTCTTCTTCTTCCTTTTTTTTTTTTTTTTTGGTGAGAATATCTAAGTTGTACTGTTGTAGCAAATTTCAATTATATAATACAGTGTTATCAGCTATAGTCATCTTGTTATACGTTAGACTCTCAAACCTTATTCATCTTATAGCTGAATGTTTATATCCTTTTACTATCTCTCCCTATTTCCCCCACCCTCTCAATAATCTAATATCTAATGTTATTGTAATTTACCTAATATTAATACATCAAAATATTTTTTAAAACTATGAAGAACATTATAAGAGTAAAGGAAGAATATATATTTTAGTTATTGATTTTCTAAGCTTTTATATTTTAAAATTTTTGTATTAAAATATTTTGATCATTGAATCTGATATTTGGGGAGTGTCTCAGTCCCCAATATATGATAATATATTTTTCCATAATACTTTAGTTGATCTTTCATTAAACATCAATATATGAGTTATGATAACAGTAGGAAAGAGTGATAAATTGCTCCTCCAAGTTTGTTTTCTCTTTCTTTCTTAGTGTTAGAACCTCTGATATTTACATAGACACATTCTGGATGGTCACCCAGAATAATGACACCATTTCACAGTTTCCTTGACTTTATGACTACGTTTTTGCCAATGGAATTTAAATAGGAGTGTGGTATGCAATATCTTGCTAAAAAAGAAAAGCATAAGCTTTTTCTCCAGATTTTTTTTCCTGCTTGTTCTAACATGTTCAAGATGCCTGAAACCTGAGCAGCCACCTTGAACCATAAAATCAATGCCATGTGTTAAGGAGGGCAAAACAACAATATCGAAGGAATGTTTGTCTCTGATGATTGTAGAAGTGCTCTCTAGCTCTACACTTGCTTCTTATGAAATTGGATTCATATCAGGTGTAAGCAACAATTAATTGAGGTTTCCTTAATTTTGCAGCCAAACATGGCTTCTGTGTAGCATACCTCTAAGCACATCATTCGACTGATGGAGAGAAGATATTGAGGTCTATGGAGATTTCATCCCCAATTTAATAGTGTATGGCATTTATATGAACTCCAGTGTGAAGATGTTCCTTTGAGTTTTTCATTGTAGAGACCCTATTGCCAAACCAAATGTTAAAGCAATTAAATTATTATAATCAGTTTTTACCTCATTATGTGAAGACATAATTGGACATTAAACAAGATTTGTTAGACTCTAAGAACCCATCAATCCTATAAAATTTTAGTGATTGAATTCCATGATAAAAATGACTTTGAAACTCTCTACATTATGCTCTGTATTTCACTGTCATTACTGACCTGTAACTCTTATTAAGATACAATTTGCTCTTCTTCAGCTGCCCTAGGACCTAGAACAGCCATTAGTGAAGACTTCAGCACTGATATCCATCCCTGGTATTGATCTGCTGTTGGCAGGTTCACTTTACTAACAGAACACATCATTGGGGGTTTGTGTTATGTTCATCATAAGAAAAAGCACCAATGGTCTGCACACGTATTGCTTTGACAGAAACTCTTTTCCAGTATATCAAATGACATGAGTGTCAAAGATATTTTGATGACTGTGTTTTCTACTCCACTGGTATGACTGTTAGTAAAGTAAAATAATTTTTTAAAAAATAAAAATAAGCTAAACCTTCCCCAGAATCCCATGAATATAAAATCATCCAACCTGTTTACTGAGAAAATTGAGAGATTATTCAATTACACATTCATTTCCCAGTCTCTATTTGTAATTTCTGTTCACTAGTGATTTTAATTCCATGCAATCACTGTTATTGTGAAACGATATTTCAATAATGTGACCTTTGCTGTTTTCTTTTTATGCAGACACATTTTTAACAAAGATTAGATAGAAAAGAAGCTGTAATAATCACCAATTTATATTGATGCAAAAATGCACCAATATTTTGCTTCTTTAGAATATAAAATAAATGTTTGGAAACTGATATCTTCAAAACTTTTCTTCCCAAACTTTCTTCAGTTTTCAATCACTGGTATTAGAAAGAAAAAAAAATTGGCATTCATTCAGTTTTGACTTCACAGAAAGACTTTTCTCATAGCCTACAATTTCTCTACACTTTTGTGAATGAAACATTATGGACATTATTCCCAAAATAGGTTAGAGAAGTTAATAACTCTACAAAAAGAAAACTTTATGTTAATAAGGTACCTATTATTTTCCAAGCTCTGAATTTTAGCACTTTCTACTATTTATGTGAATTATCTCTCAAAAAATACTATGTAGTACATATTTTTATTATCATCACTGGTTAGGTAAAGAGAATCACAGCTTAAAGTAAATACACAGAAGCCTGAGGTCATATTTTTCATAAAGTTATAATGTTGGGATTTGAATCCAGACTGTTTAACTCTAGGTCCTTCTTATAAACCACTGCACAAAGGATCAGGAGCTACTTGGAAACTCAGCAGAAAGGTTAGTAGAAAAATTATTATTATTTTTTAATCTAGTTAAACAGCTTAGTCATTTTGTTAGCTATGCAAGTAATGTGTATGTTTTATAAAATACATTACCATAGATAACTAATTAATATATCTATCAGCATTTAGCAAAATATGGACCCAGGGAAAAATCTGGCCTCTTGCTTGTTTTTATAAATAATATTTTAGTGGAACACTGACACATTCATTAATTTAACTATTGTCTGTGGCCATGTTTTTACCACAAGGACAGAATTTAGTAGTTGTAGCAGAGACCACATGGAATGCAAAGTCTAAAATATTTGCTATCTGCTTTATGGAAAATGTTTGCAAACATCTGATGTAGATTATTATCTTTCATATCATATAAGACTTCAAAAAAGCTATTTAGCTTCTATTATAAGTTGTAAAACTAAAGACATCTTTCTAAATTATCAACAAACGAAAAAATTTGAATGATCATATTAAAGGAGTAAATTGTCTTTCTTATCTTCCTGTAGAAAGTGATGTTACAAATTTTTGTCATATTAAGAGATGAAAGGAGATGTAGTCAGGTTGTAAGAAATATATTATGCAGATATACCCAGAAGTTTGTCTTTAAAATATTATGTTATCTTTCAGGATTTATGTTTATTTGTATGCTTTCCCCACCCAGACTGAACTCCATGAGAGCAGGCTTTGTGTTCTTATTTACCACTTTACATACATCTCCCAATTTTTAGGTGAGTCCTTGGCACAAAATAGATGTTAATGAAAGTTGCTGATAAACAAATGTGTTTATTTAATTGTATAATTATCCACTATATTCTTATGTAGAATAAATAAAAATAATTAATTATCCATGAAAGATTAGACACTATTAATCTACCTACATAATCCAAAAGAATGAAGAAATTAAGAAAAGTAAACTCTAGTACTATACACAATTGTAGCTATATAAAGTTAGGAAGAAGAGAAAACAGAAAGGAAATCCCTGTCAAGAGAGTTGTTTGAAGTAATATATTAAACAAAGATAAATATAAGGGCAAAGCATAACAGACACAGGAAAAACAGAATCAGATGAAGGAAGCCATTGAAGAATAAGAAATTTCACTTGAAATTCAAGAAGGAAGTCATATCTTTATTTTCCATATAAATGTAAAGATTGAACAGTAGCTCACAGAGCTATCTCAGATAATTAATTGTAGCATCTTTGTAAAAACAAAAATTGTTTTTCTCAAATAATCACAAACAATCAGGGGCATAGTAAAGAATCTTCTGTAATGCCACACCTCACTGAACAAACACATTTGAAATATACATGTGTATATGCACACATGCAAAGAGAGGTAAATTATTTTAGAAATTAGGACTTGTTTTATTAGACCCTAGATTCAGATTAATAGTATATATAAATTTGATTTTAAAGAAAGGTCAGGGAAATGTGAGCATAAAACTGCCTCAATTTTCTACTTTGCTTTGACTATGAGAGAATCTCTTTCATAGTTCAGACTATTTATAAGTTATTGATTTTGGAATGATTCAAAAAGAAAAATGAGTTTGCTCCAGCTGTTACCAGGCCACTCATCCAAAACTTAACTAAAATGAGTTAAAATTTAACTAATCGTGAACAAGATGAAAAGACAACCCTCAGAATGGGAGAAAATATTTGCAAATGAAACAACTGAGAAGAGATTATTCTCCAAAATATACCAACAGTTCATGCAGCTCAATAACAAAAAACAAACAAACTAATCAAAAAATGTGCAGAAGATCTTAAATAGACATTTTTCCAAAGAAGACATACAGATGGCCAACAAACACATGAAAAGATGCTCAACATCATTAATTATTAGAAAAATACATATCAAAACTACAATGAGGTTTCACCTAACACTGGTCAGAATAGCCATCATCAAAAAATCTACAAACAATAAATACTGGAGAGGATGCAGAGAAAAGGGAAACCTCTTGCACTGTTGGTGGGAATGTAAATTGATACAGCCACTATGGAGAATAGTATGGAGGTTCCTTAAAAACCTAAAAATAGAATTACCATATGATCCAGCAATCCCACTACTGGGCATATACCCAGAGAAAACCATAATTCAAAAAAACACATGCACCCCAATGTTCATGACAGCACTTTTTACAATAACCAGGTCATGGAAGCAACCTTAATGCCCATTGACAGACAAATGGATAAAGAAGTTGTGGTACATATATACAATGGAATATTACTCAGCCATAAAAAGGAACAAAATTGGGTCATTTGTAGAGACATGGATGGACCTAGAGACTGTTATACAGAGTGAAGTAAGTCAGAAAGAGAAAAACAAATATCGTATATTAATGCATATATGTGAAATCTAGAAAAATGGTGTAGATAAACTTATTTGCAAAGCAGAAATAAAGACATAGACATAGAGAACAAATGTATGGATGCCAAGGGGGGAAAGTGGGGGTGGAATGGATTGGGAGATTGGGATCGACATATATACACTACATTGTATAAAATAGATAAGTAATGAGAACATACTGTATAGCACAGGTAACTCTACTCAGTGCTCTGTGGGACCTAAATGGGAAGGAAATCCAAGAAAGAGGGGGTATATATATATGTGTGGCTGATTCACTTTGTTGTACTTCAGGAACTAACACAACATTGTAAAGCAACTATACTCTAAAAAAAACAAACAAAAAAAAGCGAATCAGATCCTAGTCAATTGTGAAGAGGTTAGAAAATCTGAGGAAGGATTTAAAGGGTAACTTTTTCCTTAAAGAAATAAAAAAAGTAAGAGAGATATTTTTTTAAAAAAACATGTATTTTATTTCTTTGTTTTAAACCTAGATCGCCAAAGACAAACTCTTCCAGTGCATGACTAATGACATCCTAATCTTCAAATAAAATGCAGCCATTTGTGTGAGGAGCCAGTGAAAATCTCAGGGTGATTAGAGTCTGTTATAAATTGTTCTCTATGTTTATTTGATACTAGATTTTCTGGTACTGAAACATTTCCTATTGAACTCTTGAATTTTGTCTCATGAAGGTATCAACATTCTGCATTTCATATATATATATATATATATATATATATATATGACATATACATATTTCCCCCACATATAACATGGATTGATCTTATATATAAGCAATATGACCCTCTACAATTTTAACGCTTGATTCAGACTTTAATACTTATACATATTTTCTCTGAAAGGTTGAAAGAATTATTACAGTTGACATAGCTTTTAGACCAGAAAAAACATTAAGGTGAAATATTCAAACTTACATAGACCTTGTTTTATGCACAAAACATTCCCAGATTCTATTTCAGAAACACGTTTTGTTCTCTTCCTTATATAATGATAATATTTTCAGTTACAATTTTAAAACCGTACCAACTACATTATAGAAAAGGGCAGGTTCTCTAGTGTTTGATGAATCATAGAGAAGTACTAGGATTTCTGATATCAGTACATTTCACTGGGCCTTTGGGGACATCTTGATGTGGTTAAGAATGAGTTGCTTCTCCTTGAGCCTCTGCTTTGAAGGCATTGTTGATGAATGCTTTGGGGTTGGACTAACTGAAGTTATAGTCCAGGTTATACCACTGAATAAGTTGGGTTTACATTGCCTAAAACTTTTAAACCTCACATTCCTCACCTATTGAGTGTGAGTGCCAGATGAAATAAAATTTACAAAGCTCAATCCATTTGTGACACCATTAAGCAATAAGTAAAATGTTATTTATTATTATTTAGACCTGGTCTGTTATCATGCTAACCCTAAAGTCAATTTAAAATATCACGCAATAAACCAGTTTCTAATTAAACTTCACTCTTCTCCATGGGATTAACTAACTCCAAGGAAGTCTGAGTAGTACTTTCAGATTATTAATGTAATTATAGATTTACGAGTTAGTACACTAAAAAGGGGTAATTCAGCACTGTGTTCCTTGACTTTCTGAAGGCAGGAATAATAATTTCTTCATGTTTTTTTTTTTAGAATTGTATGCAATGACACATTTTAGGTTCTCAATATACATTTGAATGCTGGGAAAATAAATGGAAACATGTTTAAATAAACAATCTCCAAATTTTAGTTTTACTGAAACTAGGCACAAACAAACATTGTGTTTTCTAATGGGGGACTCTAGAGTCAGAAAGCCAGGGGTCAAGTCCAAGTTTTTCTACTTACTAGTTCTGTAACTGGCTGAGTGATCCACTGCTGTATTCAGCAACTTTTTCTTCTTCAATAAATGACCTCAAAATCTCAACAGCTCAAAACCACAAATCCCAGTTCTACAGGTGGGCTATGTCTATGGCTCTTCTCAGCTAGGTTCAACTGTGCCTGATTCCACACCTGCATTGTGTGCAGGTCTGTTTTATACACATTTCTTTCTGGAACTCATACTGAGTGCAGGAGTTCAAGAGGATTAAGGAAATACAGGTGATGCTGTTTAAAGCCTCTGCTCAGAACTGGCACACTATAACTCCTTCCCACATACTGCTGGGTAAAAGAATCACACAGTCCAGCTCAAAGTCAATGGTTGTAGATATATACTTCACTTCTCCATTGGGGGGCATTAAAAAGCCCCAAGTCAAAGCACGAGGGTATATATTCATACAATAAGGAAGGGGAAGAATGATCCAATCTCCAACACTATGTTGGTGTATTTTTCCCTCTGATTATGTTAATAAAGTCACTGAATTAATAGGATTATTGTGAGAATTAAGTAAGATAATAGACTTAAAGTGTATAACACAGTGACTGGCAGAAATCAAATGTAATATTAATAATTCCTATTAATATTATCTTATTGTTCCATGACCTCAGTATACCATGTTCTTTCCTATTTAGCTCACATAATTACTGTACAGTTTCTAAACTTTGGTGTTTGTGGTATGCAGTATCCAAGATGACCTCCATGATTCCTGCCTTCTGATAGTCATGGCCTTGTGTATGTATACATGTTAAGAGGAGAAATGATGTAGAATATATAGACAACTTTTCACCACCTGATAAAAGGAGGTGATATAGAATTTCCTGGTAATATAACAAAATAAAATATACATTCACTTAATCTTTACCAACTCCATTTATACCTTTTTTTTAACATAAACACTGTCAGGAGGAAATGTTATTTAATATATCTGATAGGCATATGCTATATTAAATAGTATTTATTGTATGATGTTCCATAGCCACATCTATTTTGCATATTTAGAAATGCCAATAATTCTAAATCCCAAGAGCTTTTAATAAGAAAGATGAATAATAATAAAATATATACATAAACAAGTGTCTCTGTCCATTCACACTGAGCGAATTGCCCTCCATTTCACAATTATATTTTGTGAGCATTTTCTATGATTGTTAGATTTTCAGTGTTTAACAGGACCTTAGAATTCATATGCTCCAAACTCTCAGACAGATGATGACCTAACTACTTACTGTCTGAATATTGAAACATCCAGAGCTGGGGACATTATCAGAAATGATTGGTTCCTGTAGTGAGGCCCTGTTTAAGATTTCACTAAGCTAAACCTAACAGTTCATTAACATTAAAGTCTTCCTCACAATCTTGTACTCCATTGTCAGGCTTTTCTGTTTGTCCTTCTCCCTCTGGAATGAATTCTTTCCTCAAATGGTGTATAATGATCCTGCTGTGTTCTGATGAGTAAAGATTCTTTTGTATAATTCTTGGTTTAGGTTTTTGGGGACACTTTGTTTTCTTATTCTTCACCAAAATTTTGAGAGAGCAAAAATAATATCTCTTGTAGTTTCACTTTCCCTAGAGAACTACTGTTTAATACTTTTATTTTCAGTGTACTCTAATGGTTACATTAATTCCCATTAACAGTACAGTGACAATTCTTTCTGAATACCCTTCTGAAGAGAGGAAAGGAGTGGATCTTCCCTTGATTTACCATGGCCTCCTCCATACGTTCTACATGCATTTGGGCTTTGTTGCATCTGTAAAAAAAATTACCTCTGAGATGAAGAATAAACTTTATGCAGATTATCCAACTTCCAATAGAGTGGGGCAAAGGGGGAAGGAGAGAGAAGCTATATTCATGAAGAAGTTTTGAACATTAACCCTCAAAATAAAGCATACACAATTCTTTTTTTTTTTTTTTTTGAGTCAATCTAATTTGACATCTGAGTCACCATTCTGCAGAACTGATGAAAAGTGGGATATAAATGTCTTCTTTAAGTTTCTATTAGAAATGTCTTCTTTAAGTTTCTATTTTCCAACTCCACCCTCCCATGCTGTATCTTGCTCCACGAAAAATACTTTATGTCAAGAATATGGGAGAGCATACATATACCTGTGCACATGTGCCAGTGAGGTTTTCTTTGTTGCTCTCCAGATGGTGCTTCTTCCATACATGCTAAAGCCATAGAAAACTTTTGTATGCTTGCTTCTATTCCCATATGCCTTGACTTATCATCTTGCATCTTTCTTCTTTACTAGGTCTGTTCCCCTTCTGGAAACACACATTTCACCCTCTTCCACCAAGCCTGAGGGTATCTCTTTTAGCAAGTGGAGAAAGCCTTGTACTTAATCTTTCCTCAAGAATTTAACCTTATACTTTCTCCTTCTTACCTACCCTACAAAAATTCTATCTTACTCTTCAACTTTTGATAATGAAAGTCAGAAAACCTTAAAGACTACTTTTATTTTCCAGTTGGACACCTTTCACCCAGCCAGTTGGATGTCAAAAGATTCCTTACTTAAATTGTGGGATTGAAGTGTAGCAGGTTAGGAGAAATGGAAACTTCAGTACAAAATTGATTAAATATATATATTTCAAAGTAATATCCAGCATACTCGCTTTCCAAAGAATCTAACATTCCTTTTCTTTTGAGTTCTTTATTTAAATTTCCTTTCAAACATCTTGCCTTCTGATGTACACCTCCTACTCTCCCATCTCAGTGTCCCTTGAATACCTCTGCATTAAATAGTTTGCCTCATGAAGTTATTTCATTCATTGACCCTCTCTTGTACATGGTGTTTCTTTTGCTTAGTTTATATCTCAAGCTTCATTAATGTAATCACTTATTTGAAAATATTCTCAACATCTTTGTCTGTTCTTCCATTGGATTCAACTGGAAATCCTAATATTTATTGAACTGAATTATCATTTGGCAGCCACTTAAATCCTCTTTCTCATTACCACTCTCAGATGATTATATTGCCTCAATTTTTCACCATCAGATTATAAAATAATATAATCTCACTCATTTGCTCCCATTCTCTTTTATTAAAATGGATCAAGTGTCTTTCTTCTTATTAAAAATCAGTTCCTTTATTCATCCCTTTATATCTTCTATTATATCTCTGCATCTTTCCCTAAATTGACAATCTCTGCTGGAGCATACATCTCAGCATGCAAACACGATATCACTACTGAATAAGTAAGTAAATATATGTAATGCATAAATTAATAAACCCTCTTTTGAACCCACCTTCCCTTCCACATGTAGCCCTATATCATTTCTGATTCACGATTAGAGCTTCTGGAAGAATTTCTTACCCTTATTTCTCCACTTTTTCATCTTTCTGTTACTCTTCAATTTTTGCAGTCAGACTTTCGTCATGGTCATGAGTGTTCCTCCAAATGTGTTCTCATTTAAATCACAAATTTCTCACACTTCCAAATGTAAAGGACAAAAGTATTCAAATTTGATAAACTTTTCTCAAGACCTCTTAACCCCTTCCCCTCTGTATTTTTATTCTTGGAACTTAACACTTTCGTACATGCCATATGTTTTATATATTTCATATTTGTCTTGTGTCTTGTCAGTCTCCCTTCTCCAGAATATTGTCTCAATAAATGCAGAAATGTTTAATCACTTTAGTCACTGCTGCTTCTCTGGTGCCAGAAGAATCTCTAGCATAGAATAGAATTTAGGTTCATTATACTCTATGGCATGATTGAATAAAGGCACACTACTCTACTCTGTCTTTAAATAACCAGCTTCTTAGATTTATTGACTACTATTGAAATAGTGTTCTCCCTCTTGACTTCAAAAATAATACCCCATTCAATTTCCTAACTCACAGATTAACTTTCCAGTGTCCTTTGCTGAGTTTTTGCCCTTCTATTCTATTTCAAGGTTTAAGGCTATAACCTGGGTACAATTTCTTTCTATATGTTTTATCCCTTAGTAACATTATTTGTATCTATAACAGTTGACTAAATGCTGATGCTTTTAAGTTAATATTCCCATCCCAGACACTTCCTTAATTTTACAAACTCCTGTATCTGTCTGCTTACCTGTTGATTCTACTTGGATGCTTTCTAGGAACCTGAAATTTAGCATGACCATGCTAGAAATTTTGATTTACTTCGTTCTAATCTATTCTTCACCCAGCATTTCCCATCAGAGTAAATGATATCACCATTCACCTAGTGGCAAAAACTAGAACTCTTGGAGTCCTCTGTGATTAATCATATATGTTCTGATCTACCTGATCCATCGTCAGAGGCACATAGTGTGATATATGATTATAAGCTTAAATGTTAAGCTACTTCTTCTACAACAAAAGTATTTCAAATGTGTTCACTCCTCTCTATCTTAACTGTCATTTTGCTAGCCCAAGCTACACCACTCTATCACTGTTCGTTTTTCATATTCCTTCCTCACTCCTTCTTCATAAAGGCTAATTTAAAACATAAATATGAAGATCAATTATGTGATCTCCACAATTAAATAACTTGACACCAAACTCAAAAAAACATAAAATTCTTTATGAAAGTTTGCAGGATATTCCTTGATCTGGTCTGTGCACTCTTACTCAACTTCCATCTTGTGCTCACTTTACTACAAGGGCTTCAGGTACACTGTTTTCCCAGCAGTTCCTAGAAGAGAGAAAATTTGGGGGGGGGTATTGGGGGCTTTAGTGAACTTGAACTTGTCTTTCTATATGCCTATAACTTTCTTTCTTTTACTCTTTATGTAGTTGTCTCTTCATTCCACAAACCCCAGAGTAAATATATCCTCTTTGAAAATCCTCCCCTGGCAAAGCTATTAAAAAATAGGCTTCCCATTATTTGTTTTATGCAATAGTATTCTTACTTCCTAGCACATCAGAAACTAAATTTGTAATTGATTTTCTTAATTGCCTGCAGCTAAATATAATGCCAACTCCATTTTGGCCTGACCATGCTTTTCCTGTGCGTAGTGGAATCTCCAGCACCTAAACTTATACTTGGCATAAATCAGGGATCACTAACTAGTTGTTAATGAAATAATAAAAATGTTTCTTATAATAATTTCTTTTAATAATAGTCTTACAATAATAATTATTTAGAAACTATTTAATAGCTTCTGCCCAGGTAATTTATATTTATGAAATATTTAACAGTCCTGGAGAGTAAACCTGTTTAACCATGTTTTACATAATTGAGTAAGTCTCAGGAAGATTCACCACACCATAAGCATTCAGGAAGAAAATGGTCCAGGCATTGTAAGCCATTCAAAGACTTATGGTATGGTGTATGATTACAAGCTTAAATTTCAAACCTTCATCTCCTCAACAGTCAATATTTTTAAAAGAACTTTTGCCCTTTATTTGACTTCACATCTTTATTTTCTTTTTCATATTGACACTAAAGCAAGTACTTTTATGCCTTGATATTCCTTGATATGTGAAAATTGTTATAAATATTTTAAAATATTAAATTAGGACTTTGAAAACTATTCCATGGCAAAATCTTACATACTGCTTATATCAAAGTACTGCTATAATTTGATTATTCAGCATGTTGGATGAAACCGAAATGGTAATCAAATGTTCTGGTTAAATTAAAGTTTATTCAGGTTGCTGTAAATAGTTCTGCTCTCCACTGTTCTAAAGGCTTTAATATAAAAGAAGCTACTCAGAAAAATACAAATCAAATTTTTTGTATATTCTTAAGGCTTTTGAAACATACATTTCTCCCACTCCTTGACATACATCAATACACAACGAAAGGTCATTAGAGTCTAGACATCCAATAGCTCTACCTAAAAATAATTTGTTTTCTCTTCTCTGATAATCTTCCCATTCAGTGCCAGATGTTATAGTGAAGACCTGTATTGTGGTATACTACACAACAGTTTCTATAGAATCTGAGACATCACGAGATGAAGGGATCCCAGGATATTTGTTTATCTCTACACCCAGTGAAGGATCTACCTCTTCAATAAACCTTGCAAATAACTATTCACTTTCTACTTGAAATCTGCAGTGTGGACATATTTTACAATTGAAAGACTTGTAACGGTAGTTTTAATTTGTTTAGCCTTACATTTTGCTAGATAGCATACCAGATAAGTTATCATATACATTGTATTAATTAATTTTCATAACATTTCAAGAAGATAAATATGATTACTATATTTTGCATATTAAGACATTCATTTCCCAATATCTTCTTTTATTTTCTAGGTTGAAACTTAGAATTCATGTTTCGTGCACAGTTTTTTCAAAATACAGTTAAGTAAATCAAAATATTCTAGTAAAATGCATATAATAAATGTTTCCTAGATACAAAATAATGAGATGATGATCAATTATGTTATTGGAGAATACAGATATCTCACTGATATTATTGACGTGTTTTCTGATTTTACTAATTAAATCTAGAGAAAAACTTAGAAGATACTGAGGTTGTCTGCTATAAGATTGAGGGACAGAAAGTTTCTGTTTTTTCTCCCTCTCTTAACAGTCCATATGTAAAAGAATACAAGGACAGAAGGGATTGGGAGATAGTGGCTTTAACAGATAACAGATTTCAACAACTGTTGACAATTAGTTACTAATAAGCAGGAAAAGAAAGATACAGCATAAACTACAGGTCAGAGGGAGTGAGGCAGAAATAGAAGCACATTATCCCTCTAGAATACTATATCAACCAGATCTTAGAAAACTTAGGTATATAGAAGCAGATGTGTGAGATGGGGAAAAATAAAAGAAGATTCACTGACAACTACCCCCCAACACACACATGCACAGTTACAGATGAAATACTCTTTCTTCAATCATTTATCACCCCCAAAAGCGTGGTTGATGAGAGAGTTAAATCCTAAAAATTAAAAAAATAATTGGCTAGTAAAACTTGAGTACCTAGGGTTCTAGGACAAAGACCCTTGTATTTAGGCATTCCACTTCTGAACTGCTGATTTTCTGCTTTTTCACACTGAGGGCAAAGGAAGCATTTCAGTTGAAAAGCCCATTTCCATGATTTAGGCTCTTAATCAGCTTTCTAAGATCATCTTTCCTAAATATAAATGAGCAAGCCATGCTCATCATATATTTAAATAAGCCCATCAATAAGAACAAAATGCTCAGATAAACAAAGAGAAAAAGAAAAATACAAAATGTGACCCCCAAGAAAACAAATAGTTTAAGGAACAGAGCCTGTTTAACAAGAAACACTTTTATGGAATGCTGCATCAATAATACAAGAATAGAAAGCTACATAAAAGAAATATTCATAAAAAGGCAACAGGCTTTGGAAATATAAAAATTAGTAGAATGTTTGAAAAAAAAAGGAAAATATCACAAAGTGAAGAAATAATATAAAAGGACAAAATGTGAGAGAAAAATCATAGAGGACTAATTCATAATAACAGAGAACATGCATGGTAAGAAATTATAATTTACAAAATAAACATAAAATGATTCAAAGACAGATTGAAAGTTTCACTCATCACATATGTTAGAAAAAAGAATCTATTTCAAGATACATCATTTTGACATTAAAAGAAATCAAGGATAAAGATGTTCTTCCAAACTCAGACAGAATATATCCTCACCTTTATAATAATAACAAGAACAATAATGAAAGATTTCTTATAAAGGAATTAAAATCAGGCTGACATCATTTTTCTAGTGAGCTTTGCCATCTGCTATAGACTCTGACTGGAGTAGTTTTGTTCTTAAGTTACTTTGGACATGCTCTGAAAAAATAAGAAAATTCACCTGAAAGGGGGAAGACAAAGGAACTAGAAAATGTCAAAACACAAAGACTAATGTAAGAATTTCTTCAGCAGTCCAAAATAACAGTCAGTAAAGATGGGGTTAACAAGGTGGAGTTGACTGGATAAAAGCTGCTTTTGAACCCAAAGGACAATTCCAGAAATTTGGTTAAGTCTTTGGGCAAACTCTGGGAATAATAACCAAAACACAAAGTGGTAAAAGAAAATGAATTAATCATAGAGCATTAACTGGCTTTCAAGTAAAAACATGAACCTGATATTAATAGTGAAGGAAACCAGAATATATCACCCCAAAACATGCCACTTTGGCATAAAAATTATTTTGAGCTAAAAACACTTAAAAAAACAAGTACAAGAAGGGATTCTGACTCTACCTTTTTTTTTAAATTGAAGTGTGCTTGATTTACAATATCATATTAGTTTCAGGTGTACATCATAGTGATTCAGTATTTTTATATATTACACTCCATTAAAAGTTATTACAGGATAATGGCTATGATTCCCTGTGCTATACAACATAGCCTTGCTGCTTACCTATTTTATACATAGCAGTTTGTATCTATTAATCTCATACTACTAACATGTCCCTTTCCCCTATCCTCTTCCTACTGGTAAGGACTAGTTTGTTTCTATATCTGTGAGTCTGTTCCTGTTTTGCTGTCTATGTACCTTTGTATTACTTTTTAAATTCTTCATATAAGAGATATCATACAGTATTCGTCTTTCCCTGTCTGACTTATTTCACTAAGCATAATATTCTCTAGGTCCAGCCACGTTGCTGCAAATGGCAGAATTTCATTCTTCTTTATGGCTGAGTAATATATATATATCTCACATCTTCTTTATCCATTCATCTGTTGAGGACACGGCGATATGACGGACAAGGGGTTAATATCCAAAATATATAAACAGTTCATACAAATCAATATCAAATAAAAAATCCACCAAATTTTAAAAAAAATGAGCAGAGGACCTGAATAGACATTTTTCCAAAGAAGACACACAGATAGCTAACAGGCACATGAAAAGATGCTCAACATTGTTAATTATTAGAGAGATGCAAATCAAAACAGCAATGAAATATCACCTCATACCTGTCAGAATGGCTATCATCAAAGGCTACAAATAACAAGTGTTGGCAAGGATGTGGAGAAAAGGGAACACTTGTACACTGTTAGTAGGAATATGAATTGGTGCAACCACTATGGAAAACTGTATGGAGCTTTCTCAAAATAACTAAAAATAGAACTTCTATATGATCCAGCAATTCAACTCCTGGGTTTATATCTGGAAAAAAACAAAAACACTAATTCAAAAAGGTACATACACCCCTACGGTCATGCCAGAACTATCTAATAACCAAGAAATGGAAGCATCCCCTTTTTTTTCTTGAAAGTGTGAGATAAAACTCCCATATGGAAGATGTTCTCCTTATATCAGAAGGAAAATAAGTTTTATCATTGAAGACTGGAAGTTGAAACAGAATTCTGTACAAACAGGCCTGTTAAAATATTTATGATCTTTTAGCCTCCCACATAGTTTACTTTTCCACAATGTTCTCTTTTTATTCAACCTGGTATAAAGTGTTCAGGTTTTGTGACACCTTTGGATCTTCATTTCCTTATGACAGCTCCTGTGTTATGTAAAATTTATATTAAATAAATTAATATGCTTTTCTTTTGTTGCTCTGTCTTGCATCTATTGAATTCTCAGCCTCAGCCAAACCCCTTAAAAGGTAGAGGTAATTTTTTTCCTCCCTCTCCTACGATACTAGGCAGCATCTTTTTATTTTCAAGTTTTGAAAACACACAATATATCTGAGGCTGAAACTAGTTGTGTAAGTAAAAGATTCAGTTGAAAATATGGAATTTAATCATTTGGGCAGTTAAAATGTTAATTTTGGGGATATTTCATATAAAATATATTATTTCTAAACTCTCAAAAATCGTAAGGTATGAATTCATATTTCTATATATGAAAAGTAGACAGAAATAAAATAGTTGCTGTTCTTTTTAGATGAAATTTGTCTTCTGCAGTTTTACACAGTTCACACACTATTTGCCTCCTGTAACAGAAGTAAAGTGATTTTTTTTATTATTATACTTAGTTTTATGTTTTCAATAGAATAGTTAAAAACGACTTATGTTCATGCAGTGTATTACTTTCATAGGCCTGCCTTACAAATTATCATGGACTTGATGAATTAAAAAAACAGAAATTTATTCTCTCACAGTTGTGGGAGCCAGAAGTCCAAAATCAAGGTGTTGTCAGGGCCAGTTCCCTCCAACGGCTCTAGGGGAGAATCCTCTCTCAGCTTTTCCAGCTTCTGGTGGCTCTAGGAGTTCCTTTATTTGGGGCTACATCACTTCAACCTCTGCCTGTGTCTTCATGTGGCCTTCCCTCCTATGTATCTGAATCCCAAATCTTTCTTGGCCTTTCTTTTATAAATACACCTGGCACTGGATTTAAGTTCCACACTGAATCTACGATATCTACAAAACCATTTTTCTAAATAAAATTGCATTCATAGATTTCAGGGTACGGACATGGGTATATCCTTTGGGGGCTACTACTGAACTCATTCTGCCATGCTAATAGTATAAAAGAAACTATTATTAGAGTAATATGTCTTAAGAAAAATGGGAGATATCATATTACTTGGAGGAAAAGAGATAACTTTTACATGTTTAATTTTTAAAAGCATATATGCACGGAATGACTACAGTTTGAATCACCATAGGGAAAAAATATAATTCATGTACGAAAATAGCCACACAGTACAAGATGTAATGCCCTGATAGAGAACTAAAATTGAAATTATAAAAATAAAGTATGAACTTTTATAATAAAATTCAATTGTATATTAAGTGAAACTTTTAAAATAGATGGTGAGTGTATAAAACGTGTCTATTGGGCTTCCCTCGTGGCGTAGTGGTTGGGAGTCCGCCTGCCGATGCAGGGGACACGGGTTCGTGCCTCGGTCTGGGAAGATCCCACATGCCACGGAGCGGCTGGGCCCGTGAGCCATGGCCGCTGAGCCTGCGCATCTGGAGCCTGTGCTCCGCAGCGGGAGAGGCCACAACAGTGAGAGGCCCGCGTACAGAAAAAAAAAAAAAAAGAAAAAGTGTCTATTGAGGATAGCAAAAAACAGTTCTACTTACAATCAGATGTTTGTTAATGTAAATTCAACTACAACTTCTCTAAACTCTATCTTTGGGAAATGTGGATAAAAACTTCTTACTAAAATTTTGTGTAAAATATAAAAAAAAGTTGAAGCATGTCCTAATGCAGCTGATGACAATGCAGATGTAAAAAATACCATATGGTTATAATATTTAGCTATTAACAATTTTTATGTGGTTAAAAACCTATTGGACATGATGCCCCAAATATTCAATATTCTGATATGACATACATATTTGGAAAAGTAGTTAAATCTTTATGTAGGTTGATCAAAATAAATGCTAATATACATCAAGGGTAAGCAAAAAATAGCACACAGGCCAAACCTGGCCAAACCTGCCTTTGTAAATAAAGTTTTCTTAGAAGACAGCCACATACGTTTGTTCATCTATGGCTGTTTTCCTGCTACAACCGCAGAACTGAGTAATTGTAACAGAGAACATACAGCCCACAAAGCCTAAAATACTTTGTACCTGGCCCTTTACAGAAAATGTTTACCATCCCCTATAATGGATCAACACTTTGCAACAGCTTTTTGAGATAATGGGTATATTCTACACCTGTGATCTCCAAGAAACTTGCTACCAACCACATGTGACTGCTGAACATTTGAAATGTGGCTAGTGTGACTGAGGAAATGAACTATTAATTTAATTTACTTAAATTTTTTTTTTTTTTTTTCAGTATGCGGGCCTCTCACTGCTGTGGCCTCTCCCGTTGCGGAGCACAGGCTCCGGACGCGCAGGTCCAGCGACCATGGCTCACGGGCCCAGCCGCTCCGCGCCATGTGGGATCCTCCCGGACTGGGGCACGAACCTGCGTCCCCTGCATAGGCAGGCGGACTCTCAACCACTGCGCCACCAGGGAAGCCCAACTTACTTAAATTTAAATTTAAATAGCTGCATGTTGCTAGTGGCTAGGTTACCAGATAGTGCAGCTATAGATGGTATTCGAGCTGTGGAATACAGTATAATTTTAGTTAAACAATTTAAATACAATGTGACTACATTTTTTTCAAGAATTCAGGTTATAAATACACTTGTTGCACTATTCACAAGTAATTATTCCATGCTAGAAAGTTAAAAAATTAATGAAAAGTCCTGGAATGTAATAACACGGTGTTACAGATTGTTAAAGTGTCACAGAAATATTACTGCTTCTCTAGGCATATTATATGCACAACATGGTTGATTATTACAAAGTGGATCGTGGTTTAAAATAATGTTGAAGATTTTTTTCAACTATTGAAAGAAATAAGGTCCCTGTCATCCAGTGAAAATACATGCTTTAGTTTACTGAATATGTGGGGTAAAAAATTAGCATTTGCGAGTTTTTTTACAGAAAATCTATCTATACAGTTTGAATATTTCCTAGCAATTACCACCAAGCATATATACAAATTATATAATTCACTTTTATCCTTAGTGAAATAGTTTCTTTGGGAAACTCCTCTGGTAAGGATTAATATGACCCAATTTCTTATGCAGATAAAGTTTTCAGAAATGAAAGTAATACTCTGAACTATATTCTTATAAATTGTGGAATTAGATTGAAGTTTAGAAAATATTCTCTGATTTGCTACTTTATGAAAATGAACGAACATTGTTCAATTCACCTCTCTCAATGAATATTGATAGTGTGAATGAAGAGCTTCAAGTGGAAGTTATTGAACTACAATAAAATTTGATACTGAAAATTAAATATGATAATGCTGGTATATTAGAACTTTACAAATACCTTGGGACATGTTACTGTAAATATAAAAACCACTGTGAAAGATTATATCTATCTTTGGAAGCACTTACAATGGTGAACAGATGTATTCTACTATAAAACTGAATATAGTTAAATATTCTTCCATGTTAAGTGATTCAAAGCTGACTTCTTATTGGATACTAAGAATGACATTGGTATTTCTTGATATAGAAAAAAAGGACCCAGGTATCTGGAACTAAATAAAAGTAAACATAGAACAATAATATATGTTATCTTTAAAGGTGTCTATTTTTAATATTAAATGCAAAGTGCAATACTCACTATCATATATATTATAATTGTATTATTTTATATTATATAAACAAAATAATATATTTGTATATAATAGTACATATATAAAATAATAATAATCAACAGAAAAGTTTAAATTCTGGTAGTCAATTTTTCTAATTTCTGTCCTGGTTCACTTATTTATATTTACTACATTGTCTTTGTATAGATATTTGTGTTCCTGGATTTCACAATACACAAAACAAAGGTGATTTCAATATGTTTACAAAAAGAATGTGAATAAGTAAGCATGATTATATAGAAGTACAAATGATAGTAGTTGGGAGATAAGAGGATGAAGACGTTGAGAAGTGTAGGAATGCAACTATCTTCATTTTATAAAGGATAGTGGGCAGGAGGTAATATCTAGTATTGTTAGAACAATAAATAAAAGTGCAATAATATATTTATAATGGAAATTAATGGAGGAACTTAAAATATTATTATTATTAAATTATAAGTGGTGGATTTAACTGTGGGTCATTAAGTATGATAAATCCTTATAATCAAAGTAGGAAATTAATTGAGGGGTCAAGAAAAAGTAGAATAAATTATTACTTAAAAATATGAATAAAAACTAATATAGAAGTCTTAAAATTAAATCAATTCCCCATGAGAAGTTGACTTGGGCTTATGAGGAACAGGTCAGGATTTATTGCTGCTACAGTCATTTTTTGCAGAATTTGATTGTTTAATACAGGGAATTCCCTGGCAGTCCAATGGTTAGGACTCCATGCTTCCACGGCTGATTGTTTAATACAGTGCAGCATTGCTTTCATAAAAAATGTTTAGGATACATTTAAAAATCTGAATAACCAAGTACACCAAAATTGCAAAAAAACATATACTGGAATTTGATAAATTTGATAATGCCTTCTCTTTTTCAAAAGAATCAAAAATGAGGGAAATGAAAGTAAATCCAGACTTCTTTTCCCCTATGGTAGGCACTTGCCTTTATTCTTAATTGTTATACATATATTTTGAAATATACATAATAAAACATCCACTGAAACACTGTTCTTCAATCATTCAATACTGCACCCTCATGAAACTAACATTTTAATTGGGAACACAATTGAAAATTAATTGCATTAAACTTTGATAAGCATGTTTGGCAAATTAAAAGACACTGTGGACTTATCTAGCAACAGTGCCTCACGTGGCCAAGGCCAGACCAGGGAATATTTAGTAGACAAATCCATATTTCACACTAAATATCTTAATAGAGAATTCCCGACTGAGGAGTCACATGTGTATGACAGAACACTATATCTGGAAGACATTGGGTGATTCTAGATATATAAAGATAGCAATAACCCTTTTGAAAGGTGTTTGGTAACCAAAATAAAATTAATCTTTTTGTCAGTGGCCTTTAAATATTACCTTTTGTACATTTGTAGGATCATGGTTAGTAAGGCTTCTGCTCTGGTAATATATAGAAAATAAAATATAAAATTCATACTCATTGCAAATCTAATTTTTTTAACACAAGATTATAGAGGAGTTAGAAAAAGTAGAAAGAACCATGTGACAGTAAGTTGTAGACAATATCACACCATCCCTAGTTGTTAGTATGTTTTTACTACAACAAGAATATTCTTCTGTTACTACAAAACAACCTTCAAAATCAGAAAATTAGCATCCATATATTACTACTATCTAAGCTTCAGACTTCATTAAAGTTCCCCAATTATTATGCTAATATTTTAATAGGAAAATAATTCAGTTCAGAATCACACATAGTAAATAGTTCTTCCTGCCTCCATAATTTCCCTCAAGCAGTCTTCAGTCTTTTCTTAACGATCTTGACACTTTTGCATATCAGAGGTCAATTATTTTATAAATTGCCCCTTAATCTGGAATCATCAGATGTTTCTTCATGATTTGATTCATAAATCTTTGGGAAGAATATCACAGGAGAGACACTGTGTTCTTTTTATTACACCTGATGTGGTGGCATATGATTTTAATTTATCCAATTACTGATGGTCTTCATCTTAATCACTTGATTGAGATGAAGTTTGCCAGGCTTCTCTACCATGTGGTTGATATTTCCCCCATTGAAATTAACATGTATTCAGTGGGAGGTTACATTTATACCTTATACATTTCCTATTCCTAATCATACTTTCAATGCATTTATTCATTTATTGATATCTGTATGGAACCCATGGTTTTCTATTTTATTCCATGTACTAGAATCTGTTATTATAGTTATTTATTTTCATGTTAAAATTTTCCCAGATATAGTCAGTTGGAGAAGCTCTTGAAAGCTGGCTCCTGTGTTCTTTTGAAATGCCCCCATGATTCTTTGATCACTTTATTTTCGAGGATAACAAGATGTCCTAGATTCATTTTGTACTTTACTTGAGACAACCTTAGAATCAGCCATTTCTACAAGAAGCTTTGGTTTCTTTTAGAAGAAAATAACATTTGGAAGTCAAGAACCATGATCTAGTTATGCTCATGGTGAATGAGGTGTCAGTAATGACAGGCTTTTTCAGTAAATAGAACAAGGGAATATATATAGGAATGTATGTATGGAACAGAGAAGGACAAACCTGACTCCATATTGGATCTATTCCTTTAGCTCTAATCTTTGTGCTCCATTGCCTGTGCTGAGTCATGCTGGCTCTGCACCTTTTGTAAAAGAATATTGCCTATAGCCTGAGATACACAGGATAACCCATTCTCTAAGCTGTGACCTTTAAAGGTATAACACTTTCCATTCATACAGAGATTAAAATTTGCAGAACAGAGAATAACATTTATCTTGTTGGAGGTTATAGAAGCATTGTGACCAGACCTATATGGACAGCTGCAAGAACAAAGGGTTCTGGCATCAAGAAGTTTGAAACAAGCAGCCATGCCCTACCCTTTTAGTATAAAGAAAGTCTGAATTCTAACTCGGGTAAAATGGTTCTTTGGGACACTAGTCCACCACCTTCTTGGTCTGCTGGCTTGATGCATAAAGTCACTGTTCCTTGCCCCAACAACTCATCTCTCGATTTATTGGCTCTCTGTGTGGTGAGCAGTATGAGCTTGGATTTGGTAACCCATATAGATATTTACACACACAATTAAGTCTATGTCCATCTATCTATCTATCATCTATCTATCTATCTAATCTATCTATTCTATCAAACTGCATATTAAAAGTCAAATCTTCACCCTGATGTATACAATTTAACACCACAGGATACATTACTAGTTTTCTCCCTTTTTGTATCTGAAACTTCTTTATCCACTCCTAAGAAACCTTGTTTTATTAACTTTAATATATTTACTTATTTGATTAATGCCCTGTATCTAACCAATCTTCCACCTCTGCTGCCACCCATTTTCTGCACAGATACCCACCACTCCCTGCTTCAGCTCTGACCTCCTTTCTGGGCAGCACCCCTGCCCCATATGGATGTCCTCTTCAGCCTATTAGATAATTAGGTTTTAGTCCCTTTAATGTATAAATACCATCTCTGTGCATCTCTAAAAGTTACAATAGACTCCAATTTTTGCAAAGCTATTTGATTTTCTATTTCAGTTAACACTTAAATGTATAGAAATACTTTGTTGAATGTATATTATGCATGATCAATACATTATAGACATCATTGTCCATGTGTCACTCTCTAGTGGCACTATTTCAGGATTATATTCCCCACGGGAGGCACATTCTACATTATTTTTTTCATACTAAGTTCACCTTTTCCCATTGAAGAGAATACTAAGATACTGCATTGTAATATCAAAAAGATACTAATATATGTATATATATTTCAAAAATTAATATTATTACTTGACATTTATTTGGGGCACACATTTAACACTTAAGAGTTTTTAATATTATAGATAGTTTGAGCTTAAACTAGACCCTTAAATAGGTCTTTGTGTATATGAAAAAATATACAACACTGTTTTAGTGCCTCTACGTGTGTGTGTGTGTGTATGTGTGCAATTAAAATTAGAACAGGTAAGAGAATTACTAATATTCTGATTCTTTTGAAGGAATAGGTTTTGTGAGACTGTATGTGCTTGCAGAAATCCACCAAGCAGAAAATTCACATAACATGTTGTGAAAGAACATAGATTTTTTTCTCAAGGCATTCTGATTTAAAATCCCAATTCTCTTCTGTTTATGGGTTTTGGGGAAAATAATCACCTGACCAGTTTATATTTTAACCCTCATCTACAAAATGATGATGAAAGAGTGCCTGTCTCACTGAGTTATGGTGAAGATTAAATGTATTTCAAGTATAAAAGGACATGGTGTATAATATACACTGTGTAATTGTTAGATATTATTATTGCAATATAAAAATATTATTTGCTTACAGATGATATTTCTACTGTGTCTTCCTTGGAAATCTAAAATATAGTCCTTTATTAAATGTTCACCTTTCACTGGAAATCTCTGTTTATGCCTAAGAATATTTGGAAACCAATTTGATCATTCCCAACTATTTTACTTATATATGCTAGGACATGTGAAAGTTATCTAATTTGATTTCTCTGTTTTATGTCACCTCTTTTTAATGAATCTCCCTCCAGCCAATTTGAATAAGAAAATTGTTAAGTGGTGAATAGTTTAGTGAATTTAGTAAAAGAAATACATAACTGTGGATATCTGGGGAGAACAGCTTGCATTTGCCAGTAAACTAACCAGAAGGCACATTTAATAATTTTTGTCAATCCTTTTGCACTTGACACATAAAGAATATCCACTGTTTCATGCTTTTTCCAAAGAAGGGTTGTCCACTTTTATTCACATTTTCCCACAGCTATCTAAACACCTGAGCAATAACTATTTCCTCCTCTTCCTGCCCTGCTTGAGCTACTCATCCATATCTATTTTTAGTTCCCTCCTGTTTTGGAGGAGAGGTATCCTTGATTTGAGAAGACTAGTGCTGATTCCTAGTATCAAAGGTTATTCCACCTATCTATCTTCTTCCAAGACAATTCAAAGTAACATTTCATCCCTCTTCCTTGTGGACAATCATTAATGAAACTTGCATTTTTCATGTTACAGTCCTGCTGGCCACCACATCTGAAACCATAAGAATGACAATGTATGCAAAACCTTATCCTACTGTGCTTTTACTCACTGCCTGTGAAACTGAGATCCAATGAAGAAAGTCCTGGAGTTTTGACACTTCACTTTGAATGGAAGCTTTGTTGTTTTGGCACCAGAAAAGAAAAACCTAGGGAGAATTGTTAGGTTACAAAGTTGGATAATACCAAAATGCTAAAAAAAAAAAAAAAATGCTGTAATCTAGGAGTCATGGAGTTGCCCCTGGATGTGAGTACATGATGAAAACTTTTGTGTATTGTATTTTGTTAACCTCAGAAATTTAGATGTATTGGGCTCAACCTACATTATTTAGGCTATTTTTTACAAGATCATTTTAATAACCAATTAATTGCTTGTAGTGCATTGGCAGACCTGTTGTACCTGGTCTATCCAGAAGAAATCATTATCAGAATTAAAGTTAAGTATGTTCCCATAAAGGCCTTTCAAAACCCCCCAACAAAAAGGATTAATTCTCTTAGATAGGAACATGTGCACATTATATCAACCAACAAATAAGAACTCAGCTATGAGTTCATCTATGTTTTGCAGAGTTAGAGAACTAATTTTGGAAACTGGATGAATTTTCCAAATCAGGTACTTAGCAAATGCAGACAATAGTATAGCAAGCCATCTTAAAAAGATATCATGATTGCTTTCTGTGGCAGGATGACAGACAGAATCGTTAAAAGGATAAATGAAAAGAGACAGACAATTTTCTACACAGAGGGAGATTTTCAAGCCATGCCAATCCCTGAAACAGACTTCGTAATAAACATAAACAGATCCATGCTCAGGTTAAGGTGATCTTTTATGGTAATAAGAAGCAATATATCATAACAGTTAAGAGGAAAATTATAGTTAAAAAAAAACCCAAAATATCATTCAGTAGTAACAGTGCCATGTTTTGTGTTCATTCAATCAATAAATTTTATTATGAGTCTGCCATTTTCATACACTATACTAGACACTTATGATGCAACAGTGACTTTTAAAAAAATCTGCATTTAAAAGATGTGCATTCCACTATGACACGGGGTAAGTTACCTAAACTCTGAAAGTCAGTCTCTTAGTATATAAAAACGAATAATAGGAGTATCCCATCTGGTAGTTAAAAATAGAATAGATTATTTCCTTGCCCATAGTCAATAATCAATGTTACCTATCATTATCGTCATCTTCATCATCATCATCATCAAAAATTATTATATTTGTCCTCATCTATCATAGGGAGCACAAAAGGTAATTATTACATTTGTACAAAATGATGAAAGGGATTTACATATCTTTACAAAATGGTTCTAAAGGACAAATACTATTATCATTATTTTTTACTGTAACACATGTGAGACCATTTCTAAACATGTTTTCTGGATGACTAATTTAAAGGACAGCCCTATATATGTTTATTAAATTTCCATCAGTGATAGACAACACCAATGAATTGTTTTAAGAAGATACATGATATGTAGAGGAAATTTTCAGCCCAATGTTTTTAGGTTGATCTATAATTTGAGGATATAATCTGTCCCTTATTATTCCAGAAACAATTATGTACTTTTGGAATTGAAATTCTTCCACCATCCTCTATCCATACAATTGTATATTAGCTAATTCATTCAAGATACTTTGGTTTTAAAATGTTTTATACTATCTTAGTAGAAGGATACAAAAGTCATTAAAACATGGTCTTGTCCTTGAAATAGAAATAATACAACTGGGGAGACAGGTATGTGTTTATATTTATATTGCTTCGATTCTATGACAGAAATTATTATTTTAAAAGTGTCCATTCTGCCACCTTACCTATACCTCCTTTGACATGCCCACATCATCCATTGCAGGAACTAGATAAGTCACCACTACAGCTGCCTGAATTTCAGGTTTAGTTTGAGGCTGGTTTGCTCTTCCATATCAGCTTTGAATCCTCTTCCTCAGTGACTAGTCTTATATGGCTTAAGATCTCAACTATTTCCCTTTGTTTAGTGTGATTTATTGAATTTATTTTGGATTCTAAGACATATCTGGTTTTGTACGTTTTTATGTAACTCTATATGGGAGTGGCTTTTTCACTTATACTAGGCCTGAGTATTTGAGCACATGATGCCACACATCCCAAGAATGCAAGGAAGTGGAGAGCAAAAAATATAGAGAATTACAGGGAACAACTGACTCACATCTTACAGGGGAGTTAGATTCTTAGGACAGCACGTGAAGCAAGAGTTTTGCTTAAGGAAGCCAAATAAGAGTTAGAAATATTGCATCAGAATGAGTTAAATACAACTGATGCTTCCTCCAGCACTGGAACAGATTTAATAGCAGATGAATTGGTTGCTGGTAATATTAATAGTAATAAAAATAACATGACTAATATCTCTGCACCATACATTCTTTTAAGCACTGTACATATATTAATCCACATAATTTTTCAATAATCTTGAGATAGTTACCCCACTCCCATTTTATAAATGAGGTAATTTAGGCAAGAGTGGCTAATGGAAGAGTGATGGTATATATGCAACATATTATCCAGGTTTACAGAAGCTTTGAAGAAAAAGCAAGGGAATTTCTTCATATAAAATGTGATCATATTCATCGAACTCTCCCGTAACTGCGAGAGAGTTAACTCTTGTAACTCCATTAGTTAAATACAAGTTCTCTGGAGTAAGCCTTCCTGGGTACCAACCCTAATTCCTCCACTTCCTTTGTGGGAACTTAGACAAGTTATTTGACCTCTCCTTTGTCTATTTTCTCATCTGAAAGTGATGTGGGAAATCAATTGATACAAAGGAGTTAAAACTGTTCCTGGGAATTAATAAACATTTAATAGATGATATCTGCTACTGTCAGTTATTATTTATTATTACTTATCTTTCTATAAGGACTACAGGGAAACTTTCACATCCCAATGTACTGTGGGACATTTCTTCATTCAGAACAATATAATATTACACCAAAGAAAAAATTTTGGTTGTTAAATGTTTACCTTTTAATAGCATATAAAAGATTTTGCAAAATATAGAGGTATTATAATGTAGCTTCATTGTAAGTCATTTTATTTAGGAAATCTGGACTGGTGCTACTTTCTGGACTTTGCAGAGAGATGTGATTTGACTTCCTCCTTACACAGTGCACGTGGAGGATCCATGTTTTAAAAGAGATATAATAAAGTGGCATTCAAATTAAGTGAGACTTATCATAAAGAGAAGCAAGTTTCTATTCTCATTTTCTATAAATTACTACTTTTAAGTCTTTTTTTTTTGGTGGTACGCGGACCTCTCACTGTCGTGGCCTCTCCCGTTGCAGAGCACAGGCTCCAGACGCGCAGGCTCAGCGGCCATGGCTCACGGGCCCAGCCACTCCGCGGCATGTGGGATCTTCCCGGACCGGGGCACGAACCCGTGTCCCCTGCATCGGCAGGCGGACTCTCAACCACTGCACCACCAGGGAAGCCCTTAAGCCTATTTTTAATATTATCTCATTAATTCTTCCCTTTTCTTTCTCCGAATAGTTTATTCTTCTCTTTCTGTGTGCCACCCTAAGATAATTCCACTTATTTCCTGCACAAAAGAATGAGGATTTTTCTCAGTTACAACACTCAGCTCCTGCCTGTCTCTGTCCTCCTAACTTATTTATTATTTAGATATTATTGGTTGCCTTCAAACTGGGAGTCAAAAATTCACTTGTGTCCATGGATTAGGCAATTAATCAGCTCTTTTTGCCTTCTTTGAGCTCCTGTCCTTGCTCATACCTTTCAGCCCTGAGCTTGAAGATGTTTGGGTCTATGCTTGTCATATTGGCTCCCTTATTTTTTTTTTATTTTTTTTTTTTCGGTACGCGGGCCTCTCACTGTTGTGGCCTCTCCCGTTGCAGAGCACAGGCTCCGGACGTGCAGACCCAGCGGCCATGGCTCACGGGCCCAGTCGCTCCGCGGCATGTGGGATCTTCCCGGACCGGGGCACGAACCCATGTCCTCTGCATCAGCAGGAGGACTCTCAACCACTGCGCCACCAGGGAAGCCCTGGCTCTCGTTTTTAATTGAATAATCTGATGTTTCCTCCCACAGAAGTAGCCATTAAACAGATATCCAGTCTTTCTATCTTCAGGAAATTGGTGAATTCCCTGTTTTGCTTATGTTCCTTCTCCTGTGTCTTTGCTTATATGGGTTTATGTTAATTTTAAGTTGCTTTACTATAATTTAAATTGGTCCTAAGAAGGAAATTAAAAAATGGATGTGCTCATTTCTTGTTTTTAAAGTTCATCTTTGTCTTTCTACAGGTGTTGGTGATGCAAAAAAATTACCTATTTATCAGGGTTACATCAAAGAAACATTCAGAAGTAAATTATTGTTTAAAAAGATTTTTTAAATATTTTCAATTTTACATAAATAAAGTGAATGGAAAATTTATAGAATCTTATTTGAGGGAAGTTTTTTCATTATCAGGGAATATGGAGATGTTTTAACATAGCAATGGATAACATTACTGTAGAGGTGTTATTTGAACTTCAGCGTTTTTTTTTAAACTCACTTAAAAATGGCTTATAATCTCTCTTAAGCATGTATGTGTGCATGTGTGTGTATGTATGTATAAATGTGATACTTGTATGTGTATCTCAGGTACACTTGTATGTGTACCTTATGATTCTGTAAGAGAAAGTAAATATTCTAACAGAAAAAAAGGCTATGGAATTTCTCATGTCAAATGTATGTTTCATTATATTCTATAGAAACAATATTTAACTCTAATACTTTGTATGGGGAATGTCAGCTTGTAATAAAGCAACTAAAAGCAACCAAATGAATATGTCTTCTCTTTATACCATGTATAGGTGATTTCAATAAGAGAGTATATGCCACATTAGGAGATGGATCTGGAAATATACCAGGTGAAAGAGAGGCAGATTAAATCAACATAGTCTTATCCAGTTTATGTTTTGCAATTAGAATTGCTAATGATTTTTTAACAACATTAAGATTCCAAGCTTCATTTAAAATATAATATTTTTAATATAATAGTCCATTGAAAATTCTATAACATTTCTAAAGTATATCCTTGGAGGAAAACAGAAGACAGAACACCTTTGTTTGAAAAATATATGTTTTTGTTATTTCAATTGTAGGAAGTAGAGAAGAATTTCAATCAGCCAACTTCTAAAAGGTTGAGACGGAGGTCATCAGTGAAAGTGAAACAGTCATGTCTCAAAAAGCAAAATATACCCCTTAATAAACTACTTCTCAAAAGGAATATGGCTTATTTAGTGTTAGAGAATAGAAGTATTAAAACAAACATTCCCATCTGTGTATGTTTCCAAGTATATCACAAAATAGAGATGTATTTTTTGTGTCTTCTGCAGTTTTCTTTCTTTTGGGCAGTTTACCTCCTCTCCCTAGGCAGCCCAAAATAAGTTGCTAAATTCCAGAAAGCATTCTGTGTTTGATAGATTTTAGAATGCTGAGCTTCACTTTTAATATGACTGAAACCATCCCCTACTGATCTGTCTCTTGCGTATCTCATTATATCCTCATGCTAATTTGGGATTGGATATAGATGATTGCAAAAGAAATGAGTAGTTATTGAATCAATAGTTGTTGTTTGCTGCAATGCAGTGCACTTGATTTTTAGCCACCATGTTTTTTGTTTTTGTTTTTTAATTTACACAACACCACATTACTAAATGTTTAAAACTGAATAATTCTTATTGCAAATGAGAACATTTGATAAATAGTAAATAATTGAGTTGAGTCAACAGCTTCTATTTCCTTTTATGACAGTTAAATTTGTCATAAAAGATCATAATTATACATGCCTCAAAATGTTGCTTAAAAATATAAACTATTCTATTTCCAGAAGAATGCATTAAAGCACTTAGCAACTACTTATTAAATATGGATATGTATTATGTATGTGTATGTAGAAGACATATGCACATATACATGCTTTTTTTTTTATTACAAGAAGGATTTGAAGCAATCTTCAAAACAAATACTGAACAAAGAATAAAATTACTAGATGTTGATTTACTTCTGTATATGGTGTCTAACTTATATATTACTAACCTTTCAACAGATAAAAAATAAAAATCTGGAAAATATTTTTTAATTATTTGAAGCAATTGAAGATTGAAAAAATGCAAGAAAAATGGGAAAGTAATCAAAATATTAAAAGAGAAATAGCAATGGTTGATTTGTGGTCTTGAGGGTTCACTTTTCCCGCGGACACTTCCCACTCCACAAAATATTAAGCTGGTGAAACTCAACAAGGAAGTTTCAATTTAGCTAGCTAAATTCTGCCCTTCAATTTCTAAAGTAGAAATTGAAGGGCAGAATCTAAGACTGCCAGAGTGGCTGGAAAGTGAGGCAAAGTCTTGTAAAAAGGAGGAAGATTTGAAGTGGGGAGACCCCAAAATCTGCAACTATACTCCATTCAAAGGCTTGGCTAGCTCTTGAACTGCACTTGTGTGGGGAAGACTTCAACAGACCCAGTGGAAAGCAAGAGCTGTAAAACTGAAACACTGAAGATTTCATTTGCTGTTTCTTGCAGAAGAAACAGGGTTTGGAATTTGAGTCAAGTCATCTCCTTTGTAGAACAAAAAATCAATATTCTTTAAATGATGCAAACAAAATTTAGAACCTCTACAATGTATCATTCTAAATGTACAATATACAATCAAAATTGCTACACATGCAAAGAAAGAGAAAAATAAGACATGTACTCAATAGACAAAGGATTCAATAAAGTGATGATAAGATAATAAAGAGGTTGAAATAAGAATATAAGGACCCTGATCCCCAAACCAGATAAACACATTTCAAGAAAATAAACTTACAGACCAGTATTTTTCAAAGTTATAAATATATATCAACCAATGTAATTTCTTCACTGTATTAACAGGATAGTGGAGAAGAGACATTTGATCTTGTCATAGATGCAGATGGAAAAGAAAAATTACCACATTTGATAACATTAAACACCCACTGAGGGTACAAGTTCTTAGCAAATTAAGAATATATGAAAACTCCCTGAAGCTAATGCCTCACCTCCACCTACAAATCTACAGCTAGTATCATTCTAATGTTTAATGGTGAAATATTGAACACTTTCTTCTCACAGTGAACAAGACAAGGTTATACATGCTCACCACATTGTTTCCACATTATACTACAGGCCCTAGCCATTGCAATAAGGCAAGTAAGAGAAACAAATCATAAGGACAGAAAAAAGAGAATGAAGCAGTCTATATAAAGTTTAAAAAAAAAAAACAAATCTACAAATTAACCACTACAACTAATAAGTGAACTTAGCAAACAGCAGGATATAAAGTCCATATACACATATTTTATTGTATTTATATACACTAGCAAAAACAATTGAAAATTAGGCTTTAAAAGTTCATTTACAATAACATTTAAAAACATACACTAATCTTATTAAAATTTAACAAAGGATATATAAGACTTTTTCACTAAAAACTATAAAACATAATCCAGAGGGCTTTTAAAGTAGAAACTGACATGCTGATACTAAAATAAAGAAATTCAAATGACCCAGAGTAGTAAAATAACATTTGAAATGAGCAGTATATTTGGAAAATTTATAATATCAAATTTTTATATAATTATATATATATTTATTTATATGCTTGCTTGTTAAATAGAAGTACAGACATACAATTTTGGAAGGGAGTCTTTCCAAAATAAATTAGATATATATGTAGGAAAAGTAAACCTCAATCCCTACCACTCAGTGTTCATTAGCAATAGTTTGAGTTATACTCTTGTTGTAAATATAAAAGCAAAACCTATAACACTTCTTAAAGAAAAATGACAGAATATCTTCAAAAACTGGAGACAAAGAAAACAGAGTGAAATGTAAAAACAAGAAAAGAAAAAACAACTTTTCCCAAGAGTGATATCAGCAAGATGATAGAATAGGAGATCCTGAGTGCTCATCGTCCAACAGAAACACTTATTTGAAAATCTACACAGGCCCATTATTTTGTGGGAGATTTTGGGTCTGGGTAAGACACTGTGACAACTTCAAAGAGCCCAAGACGAAGAAAAACTGCATTGAGAAAGCAGGCCTATGTCCCCTGTAGCAGGTATGCCGACCTCATACCGACCTGCATAACTCAGCTCAGTCCCATTCCCCTGTGCACTTGCCTCCGGTCTTACTCTTGCATGGTTCCACTACCAGTCTTCTCAGCTCCAGGACTTGGCAGGAACCACAGTTGCCTGTGCTACTGGTAATAGGTTCACCAAATGGGACCTGACTATCAACCCAGAGGCAATCACATCATCTAGGGATAGTGACAACCATGCCTTCCTATGTCTCAAATAACAGGTCTGCCAGCTGTGGACTTGACTGTGAATTCAGAAGCATAATCATCTACCCTCCTGACCCAGCCACATCCATGCCTGCCTGCTGATTTGGAGGCAACCCCATCCTCCAACAGACACAGCAGGAGTCACACCAAATTGCATCTCCAGTGGCTGAGCTACCATCAATGGAACTAACTATGGTCCCAGAGGCAGCCCAGCCCTCCCACAGGTACAGGGAAAACTCCATCAGATTACCCATAGACCTGACTTCAGCACCACCCACCAGCAGATGTGGCCTTAGCCATGCTCATATGCATCCCAACAGCCCAGATGAGAAATAGAAACCATAAAACATAAAAAAGAATGAAAATACATCTTGAAGCTGAAGAATATAGGGACTGAACTGAAAAATTTAATAAAGAATTTCAATAGCAGACTTAATCAAGCAGAAGAAAGAATCAGAAAACTTTCAAACAGGTCACTTGAAATTAACCAAGGAGAAAAAAGACAAAATGAATGAAAGAAAGTGAGTGATGAAAGCCTGTAGGATGTAAGGGATACTATCAAGTGATCTGATATACAGATTATGGAGTTCCAGAAGGAGAAGACAGAGATAAAGGGACAGAAATCTTATTTTAGATTATAATGGCTGAAAACTTTCCAAATCTAAGGAGTGAAATGTACATCCAGATTTAAAAAGCTTAAAAAACCCCAAATAGATTGTATATAAAGAAGTCTACACAGGTACATATTAAAATTAAATTTTCCAGACAAAATCTGAGGGAGTTTATCACCAATAGACCTACTTTACAAGACATGCTAAAGGGAAATCTTCAAGTTGAAATGAAAAGATGCTAAACAACAACAAAAAAGCATATGAAAGTAAAATCTCACTGCTGAATATAAATATAAAAAAGAATTTTACAGTTGTAACAATCTATTTTAAATTGCAACAATTTAACTTCAATTGAATACAGAAACTTTACAGGTTATTTTCCCTGCCCACATCTTATATAACTGATGTCAGATTTTATTTTGTACCGTGTTTCCATTAAAAGATTTCTTTGGTTATAACTATTCTTACTTACTTTTTTCTTTTAATTTATATACTAGTATTAAAAGTGATTTTTGTAATACCATCATGGTATTGCAATATTGTTTGACATAAGACTGCTGGTAAGAGCACAATAAATAAGTGCTGGGAGATCTGCATATAGCATAAGGTCTATGACTAACAATATTGTATTGTATACTTAAAAATTTCCTAAGAACATAGGTCTTATGTTAAATGCTCTTACCACAAAAAGAAACAAAATAAATCAGTATGAAAAACAAAATCAAAGGGGGCAGGAAAAAACTTCTGGAGTTTATGGCATTGATTGTGATGATGGATTCACAGTGCATAGTTATCTCCAAGTACATCAAGTTGTATACATTAAAAATCTACAGTTTTTGTATGTCAATCATTCTTCAAAGAGGTTTAAAAAACAACTTTACTAAACATACAATCTATCTAAAAATTATAGGCAACCTACAAACTGAGATAAAATATTTGGGGAAAATATATACTACATGGTTTATATATATATCTGTAATATAACATATTATAATATATATGAAAAACAAAATTTATCCAGAATATACATTTATAATTTTTACAACTCATAGTACAAAAAATGCAAAATGGACAAAATATTTGTATTGACTTCATCATGGAAAATACACAAAAAGTCACTAAACTAGAAAAGTGTACTACCATCATTAGGGAAATGCAAGTTAATTCACTGTGAGGTACCACTATTCTACTTGAATGAGGAAAATATAAAAGATTGACTGCAGCAACTATGGTGAGGTTATAAAACACCAGTAGTTTCAAACATTGCTGAAGGAAGATAAAATGGCAAATTAGAAAAGTTTATCAATTTCTTACAAAGTTAAACATATACCTACCATATGACCAAGAGTTTCCTTCATAGAGATGCATTGTCATCCACACAAAGACTAGTAAAGCTCTTTTTATGAGTCCCACACTGTAAACAATTCAAAAGCCAGTAACAGAAAATTTGATAGAATAATCATAGTATATTAACACTCCACAATAATATAAACTACTAAACTACTGATACATGTAACAGCTTGGATAAAACTCACAGTAAAAAAAAAAAAATTCATATATAAAAACTACATGCTGGATGTTTCTATTTCTATGAAAATCTGCAACAGTCAAAACCAATCTCTTTGGTTAAAAGAAACAAACAAAAAAAACCCCACAGAAGTAACTCCTTTTATGTGGAAACAGCCTGGGAAAAGCTATGATGTATGGGTGGTGCAAAAACTCTGTATTAAAAAAAACCAAAACTTTGATATCCAACATTGTGAATGTTTAAGGTGTACACCATGTTACTTTGATACACTTGTATATTGTAACATGATTCTATCACTTATATATGTGGAATCTACAAAACGATTATCTTAAAAGTGTTGTGGATTACATGCATGTGTGCGTTTATTAAAATTCATTGATCATTGATTGTAACCTTAGTATTTTCCATTGTAGTTTGTGCATAAGTTATCTAAAAAAGATTTGCAAACAAATATTTAACACTAGCTTGTAGGGTTTTTTTTACATAGTTATATGAGTTAGACATTCTAAAAGTACCTTCTGTGAGTCCTAGCCTAGAGCAAATGAGAAATATATTGAGAGCAAAGGGCTCCTGGTTTCTTGCTGTTGGGGAAGGAAGTGATAAATATATAATGGGGAAAGTCTAGAATGCAGTCTGTACTGTTGGGTTGAAAATGGAGGTATCATTAAGAAGTGAGTATGTGTGTGAGGGAGAGAGAGAGAGAGAGAGAGAGAGAGAGAGAGAGAGAGAGAGAGAGAAAGAGAGAGAGAGAGGGAGGGCAGGCACTCAGGTTTGTTTTCTAAGAGGAACTAGGAGCAATGTCACATGAATAACAATGAGTGGACCCAGTACTCAGAATTCAGTTTCTAAATAACATCCTTCTTTGAAAGAAATTAGAGGTCCTTGGAGGAAATACTGATTTCAGGGTTGAGTCAGAAAACATATAAATGGGCCTAAAACATCTTGCTATTCCAAAAAGCAAGACAGTTCTCAAATAATGATGGTAGCACAGTGATAAAAGAGAAGCTAGTCTGCAGTGACTCCGAGTTTCCAGTTCTGGAAGAATTTGAGCATCAAAGTAAACACTGATATTTATTGATTATCATTGAATAATGTAACTACCCATGAGATCACTATATAACTGAATAAAGGAATAAATAAATGGGAGAAAAGAATGTTCTTCCTTGTAGTAAAATGATAAATAATAAACATAGAAAGTTTGAAGGAGTTTGAAAAACATCAGTAGATGGTATGAAATTATAGTGAGAAATAAGATATTTAAGACATTTAAGTAACTTTCCCCCAAATAGTTATTAATTAAATGGGGGTAAAAGTAATTGTACAGGCAGAAACTAGTAGGTACAACCTTAAACACATATTGAAATGCAACTTTGGAATAAACTACTACTGTGTGCCTCTTGATATGATGTAGAAGGACACCACTTTTGTGATACTCCTAACAAATATACACATTACCTAAATCTAATCAATAGGAAACTTAAATTGAGAAATATTCTATAAAATAACTGGCCTATACTCTAAAAAAATCACAATGCAAGGTTGGGGAATTAGATTAACTTAATATAAAGGATTAAATCCATGATTAAAGGGAAAAAATTACCATAAAGGGCATTGTTGGGATACTTGATGACATTTGAAAACAGACTGTGAATTTAATTATAGGATTGTTTCAATATTGTTTTCTGTTTTTGATAACTACTCAGTGAGTATGTAAGAGAATATCCTTACTCATAAGAAAGACACACTGAGCATTTAGGATTAAGGGCATACATAATGTCTTTAACTTACTCTCAAATGGTTTATTTAGAATGATATGCACACATATGTAAATATATATGGATAGATCAACAAAGCAAAAAGGAGATAACATAAGCAATGGATAAATCTGGTTAAAGAATATATGAGAATTCCTTGTAAGCTTCTGTGAAATTTTCTGTAAGTTTAATATTAGATCAAATTGAAAATTTCAAAATATAAGGAAAAGTTAAAGACAAAATTTATGAGACAGACAGGATGATGAGATAAGAGAGAAACACACAAGTAGTTTCAAGGTCATGGGAATACCTAGTTATTAAATGTGATGGTTCACAAGTGTTCATTTTACTATATTTCACAGCAATCATATGTATTTCTTACACTTTTTAATGTATCATATCACATATTACACACTGAAAAAATAGTGTGAGAATATATTCTTATGAAACAATTGCTATATATAGAATTTTAAGCATCTTTATAATGACCTTTATTTTATTGTTTACCACAGAAAAGAGTCACGGTACCACAGCAGTATAAAATAAACAGAGAAAGAACGTGAGTAATTAATTTCAAATTACAGATTATGGAGGAGAATAACATTTCTGCCCCGGTGTATGATATTCTGAGACCTGAAAAACTCACTTCTCAACACCACAGATACAAAGTTCCTTTTCTGGGATAGCCCATAGTTTCACAATGACATTGTTTTACATACCCAAATGTATAATAGTTTTGTATTGGCTTACATTTTGTTTCTAGTTGCTGCAGGTTTGTTTTAATCAGTATAAATCATTTGTATTTGTTTTATTATTCATAGTTCATTACTGTTCAGCTTCAGTGAGCAGCTTATAACAATAGTGAAGGAAGGAGACTTTCACTCCATGATTCACCTTAATAGACTGATAAAGAACCATGAAGTTACTGGCTATTTTGTTATTGGAGATACCAGGGCACTATCAAATTGTTTTGAACTGGAAATAAACCTGGAATTAATCTATTGATATCAAGATATGAAACTGATCATTTTTTAAATTTTGTGGGAAGCTATTTTTAACATTTGTTCCATTGGAGAAAAGGTTTGCAGCAATCACTGCTTGACACAATTTCATGAGTATAGGAGCCTACCTTGATTGTGGCTTGTTAAGAGGTATTAATTTTCCAAAGTTGTATGGGATAGGATTAATGTTAAACCTTTTGTCAGAATCTTGACTTTGTTGATTGATGTAATCAAAACAAAACAAGGATTTTCCTTCCTTGCTGCTGAAGTAGTCTTCTGAACATAAGAAATATGATACATATGTTGATGGTTAGATACTTTTCTAATAATTATATTAAATTGTGGTGAATAATTATCTTAAAACTTACTTTGATTTTAATGAAGAATAAAAATAAATTTTCCTTAAGGTGCTTAACTCTTTTTTAAATAGAGAGCTTTTCTGGAGGGAATGATGAAGAAGAAATCATACCTTTCAAATTCTGTTTATAAATAACATACAAAAAGCAGTTGAAAGCAAGTGTTTTATTTTTCCATTCTGAATCCTTCCATAATCAGATTATTGCACCTGAATTAACACACATCTTTGTTTGGGGTGCCATATAACCAAAAAGCAAATTGTAAACTTACTGTTACCAGGCAGTGGCAATTTTCATCAAATCATCCCTAAGCAAAATAACATAACCATAAATAAAAGTAAAATATATGGTGTCAAAAGTTTATTTCAAATGTCCCATAAAATATCACACTGTTAAAATGTAAGCAGTTATTTTAAAAAATATTTTCAGATAATCATTGCAAATTACCTTGTGCTTTCCTACATATTTGTATCTCTATACAATACAAAAAATCTGACTTAAATTATCAAGCCAAGATTGTTCATTATTTTAACTCTAAGCCTATGGTTTGTTTGCTTTTTTCCTCCATTTTCTTAAAGTATGAACCATGATAATATACAATAGAGAAACACTAAAACACTTCTTACTTTTCATTTAAGAAAAATTCACTGTTGTAATTTTTATTTTTAGCATTAAGAAATAGTATCAATCATTATCTTTCCTTCATAATAATTTCAATAATGACTGATTGAAAAATTGTGTCCTATTTGCAAGTTATCTTGTTTCATTTTCAGGTCATTACAACTAAGAGTCACATGATGCTGTGAGAACATGTATCTCAACTGACAGTTAATATAATGACAGTGTAATCTGGTCTTTAGTCCTAGTCAAAGAATTAATATCTGTGCTGAGATTGCAATTAGGGTCCAACAGTTATGTGTTGCTTATTAATTATCCATCAGCTGAATCCTGCCTTCTTTCCTTCTGTCCCCCCTTCTCCCCCTCTTCCTTTCCTCTCTCCTACTTTCTTTCCTTCCTTCCTTCCTTCCTTCCTTCTTTCTTCCCTTCCTTCCCTCTTTCACTCTTTCCTTCCTTTTCCCTTATATATGCATGTGGTGTCCAATATGTATGTGGAATTTGCTGTAAGTGCTGTTCAGACTGGCCTTAATTATAGGAATGAGTAAATAAAACATTCAATTAATGATGATGCCAAGATTAGGGAAAAAAAATTGTCAAAACCTCATTTTCAATTAACTCTGGAATTATTTTTAGGAATTATTATTGGAATAAAATCATTTTTATTTCACACAAAATTTAATATTAAAGGAAGACAGGATATCACTATATTAACATTAAAAAACTAGAAAAAGTTGAACAAGAAACAACAGAATTTGGGTAAATAAATTATGATACATATACCTGTATATGTTACTAAAATATAGAAAGATATATGATTAATAGGAGGTGTTTACATTTATTGGTAAGTTTTTCTAAAAATAAAGGAAAAAAAATAGGTCCAGAAGTATGTGTGTGCATATGTGTGTGTTTCAACAGCATTTCTCCACTGGTATGTTAAACATATTAAATGTTAATATAGTATAGTATAGTGTAGAATATTGTATAGAGGGCTTCCCTGGTGGCACAGTGGTTGAGAGTCTGCCTGCCAATACAGGGGACACGGGTTCGTGTCCCACTCTGGGAAGATCCCACATGCTGCGGAGCGGCTGGGCCCATGAGCCATGGCCGCTGAGTCTGCGCGTCCGGAGCCTGTGTTCCATAATGGGAGAGGCCACAACAGTGAGAGGCCCGTGTACCACAATAAAAAAAAAAAGGAATATTGTTTGGAATTTAAGTTTAAAGATTAAATTCCAATTGCACAAGCTTCCTTTAATGTGAGTTGCAAAACATCTAGAATTTGCCCAGTAGCCTCCTCTCTCACTGCACTTTGTAAGAGGACCTGAAAAGTCAGCGAAGGCGTCTCTGATTCTCACTTGTTACCAGAACAGTTTTTACAGTAGTGTACCCTCCATGTTCACTACTCTTATTGTCCTTCTTCTGTTGATGCTCCTCCTGATGCACATGGGTTTTCACCTTTGCATGCACAATCACTTTTTTTTATTTTTTTTTTGCGGTACGCGGGCCTCTCACTGTTGTGGCCTCTCCCGTTGTGGAGCACAGGCTCCGGACGCGCAGGCTCAGCGGCCATGGCTCACGGGCCCAGCCGCTCCGTGGCATTGGGATCCCCCCGGACCGGGACATGAACCCGTGTCCTCTGAATTTGCAGGCAGACTCTCAACTACTGCGCCACCAGAGAATCTCCACTTTATTATCACTACACTCTTTACTGACAGTGTATTACCATTTACCTCTTAATACTTGAAATTAACTACTCTTCTCTTTCTTGATGTGTTATTTCCAGCACAAGTTCCCATATCTTAGCCCCCAGTACAAAATACATTTTTTTCTAGAATACCACTTTACAAATCTTGGGTTATGAGACATTAATAGGTGTAGAAAAAATATTGTGGATCAATCTTCACTAGCAAATTTTAACTGAAATGAAAACTATCAAATAGAAAATAATATAGTGCATCAAAATGAGAAAGAGTAGGATTACTTTGTGCAGCATTTGTGTGTTGAATTGGATTTTTTCCCTCCAAAGAGATTCTATGACCTATGCAAATCATGAAACAATACTACTAATAATAACAGTAATAGTAATTTATATTTAAAGACCATATATTAATATTTAATGTAATCATGACAAATCTATGATTACATAGATCTCTGCTCTCTGAGGAAACAGAAACTAAGACTTTAAATAACTTGCTCCAGGTCACAGTAGTAGTTGATGACAGATCTGCGACTCAAGTCTGTCCCAAACCCAACAATGTTCCTAGGCGCTACCAGCAGCCTCATTGCCCCAGTACTCTATGTGTCAGCAAAGCATTCTGACAAGTGCTCAGCAAGAGAAAGTTAGTGTGCCCTGAGTGCCTGGAAGGCTGTTGCCTCTGCCCCAAGTCAGCCTCACCAAGTCTCATTTCTAACCAACACAAGTTCTATTCCGCAAATACACATGGATAAGGAGTTGACTGCATACAATAATCTGTGATATATCAACAGTGTCTCTAAGTTGTGAAATTTCCTTTCTTATGTTTAAGTTTTTTCTAATTTTTAACTTTCTTAAAATTAATATTTGTAAATAAATAGAAGATAAATGAAGGAATGACAGTACTCAGAGATCTGGTGTTTTTATCTTAATCAGAATATGACTGCAACATTTTGACAAAGGAAATTGATATTTACTTTAATTTTAGCAAGGGAGAAATTAGCCAAGACCTGACCTGCAAATATAGAGGCAATCATTTTGCTTAGTAAATATCCCTTCCAGCCATGCTAGACCAGTTTCCATTAGGTTATAAAAAGAGTTCTTACTTGAAGTGGTGCTGTGTAACTTTCAGATCTAGACAGATTCCACAATGATGCTGATTGACATCAGAGGATCAGACTGCTTTGTCAGTTCCAGTCATTGTCATGTCAGAAACAGTCTACCAGTGCAATGATTCCAATAGTGATGAATGACAAAACCTCCTACTTAGGTTATGACATGAAAATATGTAGTTAATAACTTGAGAAACGTTTATTAGGACCTCCCTTGTGTCAAATACTATTTTAAGTGCAGAAGAGTTTTGCTTAGTTTGCTACTTTAAATGGTCCATAGACAAGTTTGTTGTTTAGGATTAAAATATAATTTAAAAATTAGAAACATCTGTAAAAATAGCTGACTAAGATTTTGCCAATAAACATAATACTAAAATGTTTACATTACTCCAAGTAATTTATCCAAGTAACAGGATTAAAAAAAAGAAAACAGAAACATCAACATGGTAAGAATAACCAATAAAAGTGGGAAAGTATCAAAGGTATAGGTGATTGTAAAACGAAAAAAGTTGAATAAAGTACTGAAAGTAGGGAGAGCAAAAAAGTATATAATTTGCATCCTATTCCTGCTTGTTCATTCACTATTCCTCATTTTACACAAATGTGTGATAACTGCTATTACTTCGTTAGGGCATATGCCATTAATGCATAATCATATTTTAAAATATAGGTGCATAAACACTTCTGCTATTAATAACAATAGCATACATTTACCTACTGATTATTAGGCACTGTTATAGCTGCCTCAGAAGCATTAGTATTTTACTACTTAATAGTAGTCCTGAGATTATTCTTTAAAAGTTCAGGGTAAATGTGCACTCGTGTGTGAGTGTGTATGTGTGTGTTATAAATGTGTGTTATATTCAAAGCCAAAAATATGCTCATATATAAACAATAAATTGTATCACATATAGTATTTATTGTGTATATCTATTATCTGAAATACATTAAAATTGTTTTTAAATGTAAAAACTTAAAAAAAAATTGTTAAATAGGGGAAACATCAAAGAGGTGCTTTTTGCACTTCTAAACTTTGAAACATTAGATACTTAACAAAGATGTTATATTTTTATTTAAAAAACAATTTAAAAAGCAGTACTAGATATGCTATGTTTACAAACAATTGTTTTAAGCAGTTGCGTAATCTTACTGTCACCTTTTTGTAATGCTAATTATAGGAAGTGAAATAGTTTAAATAAAACAAGCAGGAAAACAAACCTTAAAGAGATGCTCTTGTAGACACTTAAGACTCCATCATCCTGGTAAAATAAGAGTTTTCTACTGTTTTCCCACCAAAGAACACCAATTTTGACAGCACCACGGATGAGAGAAGTCTTTGCTGAAGTCCAGGAGGCCAGTGGAGAAGTTCCAGCACACCACTGGAGCAACAAGTCTGAGACAGGACACATTTTAGAGGGTAAGAGAAACAGTTTACTTTACCCAAGTCTCCCCTCCCCTAAGGCAGCACAGCTCAGTGCCAAGCGGGACCTTCTTGGCTGTGATTTCTTCTGCAGGCGAAAGTGAGAGTGTGCCTGGCTGCCTCAGCTGCGCAGGATGCTGCCAAAGAGACCCATTTCTTTTACACCCCATTCAGAACACTGAAGTATGAGGCACAACTTGGGTGGGAGAGGCTGGGAGAACCACAGACACCAAAAATCCTACATATCCCGCTAACCGTTTTGCAGACTCCATCAGTAAGTCTGCCTAAGAGCTGCTGGGGATGCCTTGCCTTGGATCCCACCAATTGGACTACAGCTACCCCCAATGCTCCTCTCACCTCATTGCCCTGCCTACCCCCATCCCCCAACTCCATGGCTGGCTCCCTGTCTGCACTCTCTGTGGCAGCAAGAGCCAGCCTTTGCAGACCGCTAGTGAGCATGCACAGAAAGCTGGCCCAACTCTGCAGAACTGGGAGAAACCACACAAACTTGAGCATCCGGCACATTCCTAGGGAAAGCAAAAGAAAACTGTCAGCATTCTGCCTGGTTCTGCAGGATGGCGAGATGGGCATACAATCTTAAGAACACCCTGACAAGCAGGAACAAGAATTGTGGAGCATTGTATCCATAGAAAAGATCTGAGAAAGCCTCAGAATCTCTAATAGAACTGACAAAAGGTATTTCTTTCCTGAAGCTAGTCTGTAAAGACTGGAAGAGGTAGAAACTATTTGCAAACTATATATATATATATATATATATATATATATATAAATATATATATATATAAACAAAAACACGACTCATATACAATATATATGAGACTTATACAACTAAATAGTAAAAAAAAAATACTAATAATTACACAAATAATCCAACTGTAACTTGGGCAGAGGACCTGAACAAAGAAGATATACAAATGGCCAACAGATATGTGAAAAAAAAATGCTCAACATCACTAACCATCAGGGAAATGCCAGTAAAAACCACAATGAGGGCTTCCCTGGTGGCACAGTGGTTGAGAGTCCGCCTGCCGATGCAGAGGACATGGGTTCGTGCCCCAGTCTGGGAAAATCCCACATGCCGCGGAGTGGCTGGGCCCGTGAGCCATGGTCGCTGAGCCTGCGCATCCGGAGCCTGTGCTCTGCAACGGGAGGGGGCCACAACAGTGAGAGGCCCGTGTATCGCAAAAAAAAACCAAACAAACAAAAAAAAAACCACAATGAGATATCACCTCACACCTCTCAGAATTGTTATTGTCAAAAAGGCAAGAGAAAATGGAATCCTTGTGCACTGTTGGTGGGGATGTACATTGGTACAGCCACTAAGGAAAACAACATGGATTTTCCTCAATTAATTAAAAATAGAACTATCGTATGGCCCAGCAATTCCACTTCTGGGCATATATCAAGTGAAATAAAATGATTGTTTTGAAGGATAGCTGCACTTCCATGTTCACAGAAGCATTATTTATAATAGCCAAGATATTGAAATAACCTCAGTGTCCATCAATAAATGAATGGATTAAGAAAATATGGTAAATATATATTATATAAATATTTTATAGTTATAAAATATATAATAACGGGGTATTATTCACTCACAAAAAGAAAATCCTTTGTCAAAAGTTTACTAAATTCTACCAGGTGCCACAGTTATAGATATACAGATGACCCTAATTCAGCTGCTGTTTTAGAGAATTTTCCCTGCCTGGGTGGGAAAACAACAGCAACAACAACAAAAAGAAACACAATTCTTTTTGTAAAGCTTTGGCTATCAAGATGCTAAACTAATGCTTTGATTTCTGAAAATATCCACTGAAATAAGAGAGAAAAGGACACAGAACCTGATTTTCAAAAAAGTGTATTTCTTAAGTTATATTACCTATAATAAATTTGCTGATGGGTGTGAGTAAACTGTAGATAGTACTTGATTCCACATCAGTCACATAATCAGAGTCTCTGAGTGAAGGTCCCAGGGAACTATATTTGAAACAAACACTCCAAGAGATTATTAATGAGCAATGTTTTGAGAACCACTGTTTTGTCAATGTGTTACTGTAAGCTACATAGGTTACTGGAAGAGAAGAGAGGAGATGAGAAGTTAAATGGCCCCAGTTCAATTTTAGATAAAATGATAATTCAGTCCTCTTTGCTATCTTGAATGAATAGAACTAAAAGAAATCATCGTACATTTTTTTTAACATATATGTGTATTCTATTCTGTTTTATTATTTGGTAGTCAAAGGCAAAAACTTAAAAGCTGGTAAAATCATAAGTTATTTTCTCCAAGATTGCAGTGAGTGGGTATGCAAAATTAAAAGAATTTCTCACTTAAAATACATTGCATTTGCTTTCATTAGTAATCTATTTTTTTAAATGTGTATATATTTTTGTGTGTGCTTATCATATTAAAGACTATTGTTTTTAGGAGTGTCTGAGCACTTGGGTTGAAACTGTTCTAAAATTAACTGGATTTTCAATTTGCTCTTCAAGTAAGTTTGTCATATGTATCCTTTCTGCTTTTTGCTAGGAAATTCTAGCTCCATATCTAAAGCCATGTTCTTCTTCCTAGGCACACTGCTAGACTACATACATTTCTCCCTTCGATTGTGACCCAATACATCAGTCTGACTATTTCTAGCCTGCGGAATATCATCTAAGTGGTAAGTGCCACTTCAGGGGCTGCCCATTATAGTTTTTCTTGTGTACAACCGCATATTCTTGTCCTCATTTAGCTTGTTGAATTAGAATTTATACCCAGGGTAAACTAAGCCTTGGACTCTGGATAACTGTGGAGAAGAGCAGCTCACTGTCAATGCACCCATTAAATCCTGCTATATGAGCAAGATATATGCTCCTACTTTGCTTGAGACATGATATATTTATAAGTATGTTTATTATGTCTGTTTCTCCTATTATACACACAAATAGAATTATTGGAAATTCATGGATCATATACGATTATTTTTTAAACAGTCTTGTATTAAAAATAAATTCCCTAGACTAATATTAGCAAAGTATTTTTCATAGAGAAATTGAGGATAACAAAACGATAATATGAAGCTTCTGCTTTACTCACAGAGATATATAAAATTTGGAAAAAGCATCAGCCCAAACCATACAGTGAAAAGAAGCTCGACAAACTGCAAGTCTGAAGCTTCTGTTGAACATACCAGGTTTCTGAAGTTGCAGAGCAAGCACTTGACACAAAAATCTAAGAAGAGACTGGTGCCAGTTGGGAGAGATGCAATGGGAGCAGTCACTTAACCAGGGCAAGATTCACCTACAAACCAGAAAGAAGAGTTCAGGCAGGATGACTTGTGAATAAGTAGAGACTGAGTATTCACTGACAAGAGAAGATGAAACTCCCAGAGTCTGCAAATGTACGGGGAGTCCATATCCTCCCACAGCCTCCCACAGTTCTCCACAAACCCCATCAGGCACTCACAGAAAAGATTGGGAGTGCCCTGAAAAATCTCCCTCATGGTGCATAAGTGTAAGAGAAGAAAAGAGGCTACTGAAAATCCCACTGAGACTCCTCTCCCCTATGGAATGAAAGCTCGATCTGTGGAGTTAAGGACAACAAAAACTAACCCACAGGATACTGGTGAAAATCCACAGCAACTGGAGAAAAGGAACACAAAATAGCATCTGTACTGAGGAAGGAGCAGACATAAGTGCTACACAGAAGTTCAGAGGAGGCTACACCATGAAATTCAAAGATACTGAGCCTGCCGATGATTAAGACTTAATTAGAAAAACATAGAATATCCTTAAACCTCCACCACCCACACAACCAGGCCAACAAATGTCTAGTAATGAGTAACGTGCAATGGTGTGACTCTCTCAAAAGTCCAGCACAAAAGAAAGACTCAAAGCCAAAGATGGAGCAGACATTGAGGTTAAAACAACAACAACAACAACAACAACTCTGGCTAAGCAGGTCCTACCCTTAACACAGATATAGTTAAGGATTTGAAGTCTCTGAGGCACTGAGGTTCACCATAGGAACAAGAAACCACAAATCCAGCTCAAATAGTTGTATTAATTTATTTCTCACTAAGGGTCTTGTGGAAGCAAAGGCATGAAAGTTAGCAAATACAAAAACATGTCATTTCAGTCTCCACCATCATTCACAATATACCTGCTTTTCAACAACAAAATGATGAGGCATACTGAATTCAAAATATATGCATACTAGGAAGAGACAAAGAAATCATCAGATTTAGATTCAGATGGCACTGATGTTTGGACTATCTAACAATAAAACATATACTGAGGCACACTATCTTCCAGTTTCTAGAAGCACAAAGAAATGGAAAATTGTAAATATAGGCAGAGAAGAATGGACTCATTTCACAGAGAGTAACCCAGATAAGAATTCTCACTTCAGAAACCATATAAACTAGAAAACAATAAAATGATATATTTAAAGTGCTGAATGAAAACAACCAGCACTCTATGACCAGTAAACATATCTTTCTAAAATGAAAGTTAAATGAAGAATTTCTCAGATAAACAAAATCTGGGGACTTCATTGTCAACTGACCTACACTTAAGAAATATTAAAGGCTAAGGAATATGCTACCAGACGGATACTTCATTTACACAAAGAAATAGAGTGTAGAAATAAAATAAATCAAAGTAAAATAAAATTATTATTAAAATAGTTTAATGCCTCTCAAAGATAACTGAGTTTCTAAAGCAAAACAGGAATAATAAATCATAGGTTAACAGCATTTTTAATGTATGACAAAAATGGCACAAGAGCTTTGAGTGAGGAATTGGAAATTTACTGTAATACATTTCTTATACTACTTGTGAATATTTGTAATTTTATTTGAAGATTGACTCATTAATAGTGTATATGAAACAATATGGCAAACACTAAATTTTTTAAGGTATATAAATAATAAGTCAATAGACAGATAAAGTCATAAAGAATCCTCAGTTAAACCAAGATTAAGCAGGAAAAGAACAAAATAAACAAAGAACAAGTTAGAACAAAGTAAACAGCTTGCAAGCTGGTAGAATTAAATACAACCATATTAGTAATCATATTAACTGTGAATAGTCTAAAGAGACCATTTAAAGAAAGAGATTGTTAGGTTGAATTAAAAGGCAAAACTCCACTACTTATATGCCTACAAAAAGAAACACAATTTAAATGAAAGACATTGACAAAAGTGACATCAGCAACATTTTTGAGAAAGAATCTCTGCAAATTCTCTCCCACATAAAAGCAATTAGAAAAATGATAAAAATTGATAGAATTAACTTTTTCAGAGCTCTGTATATTAATTAGAGGCTTGTAACAAAGAGATAAATATTTCTAAACAAAATTGGCTGCATCTAAGTGAGAATGGTCAGTTTTGTGGTATTACAATGTTCTAGTCACACTCCCTGGTTACAGTTCTCTTGTAGCCTTGAAAACTAATAGCCAGCAACCACAAAAATTAGCAGCACAGCAAAACTCTACTTTCATGAATGGATAGGACACCTAGACAGAAGATGAACAAGAAAGTAAAAGATTTAAATGCTATAAACCTAATAGAAGTTATGGAACAAGTCACTCAACAATAGCAGAATACATATTCTTCTTCATTATACCTAGAACATTCTCAAGAATGTAAGAATATACCATAAACTAGTCTATAAAATGTCTCAATATATTTAAGAAGACTGAAATCATACAAAGTGTGGACTGCAAACAAAATTGAATAAAATTAGAAATAATGGAGAAGGAAACCTGAAATATTCACAGCATGTGGAAATTAAACAACACACTCTGAAATTATTGATGGGACAATGAAGAAATGACAAACAAAATTAGAAAATTATTTAAGATAAATGTAAATGACAAGAGCTTCACGATGACAGAGGAGTAAGATATGGAGATCACCTTCCTCCCCACAAATACATCAGATATACATCTACATGTGGAACAACTCCTACAGAACACTTGCTGAACACTGGCAGAAGACCTCAGATTTCCCATAAGGCAAGAAACTCCCCACATATCTGCATAGGGCAAAAGAAAAAACAGAGACAAAAGAATAGAGATGGGACCTGCACCTCTGTGAGGGAGCTATGAAAGAGGAAAAGTTTCCACACATTAGGAAGCCCCTTCACTGAAAGAGACGGGCAGTGTGCGGGGGGGAAGCTTCAGAGTCACAGAGGAGAGTGCAGCAACAGGGGTGTGGAAGGCAAAGTGGAGAGATTCCCACACAAAAGATTGGTGCCGACCAGTACTCAGCAGCCTGAGAGGCATGACTGCTCACCTGCCGGGGTGGGTAGGGTCTGGGAGCTGAGGCTCAGGCTTCAGAGTTCAGATCCCAGGGAGAGGACTGGAGTTGTCTGCATGAACACAGCCTGAAGGGGGCTAGTGCAACACAGCTAGCCAAGAGGGAGTCCAGGAAAATGTTTGGACCTGCCTAAGAGGCAAAAGACCATTGTTTTGAGATGCGTGAGGAGAAGGGATTCAGAACACTACCTAAATCAGCTTCAGAGATGGATGAGAGCCACAGCTATCAGTGCAGACACCAGAGATGGGCATGAAATGCTAAGGCTGCTGCTGCAGCCACCAAGAAGCTTGGGTGCAAGCACAGGTCACTATCCACATCACCACTCCTGGGAGCCTGTGCAGCCTGCCACTGCCAGGGTCCCATGATCCAGGGACAACTTCCCCAGGAAAACACACAGTGCACCTCAGGCTGCTGCAATGTCATGCTGGCCTCTGCCACCAGACGCTCACATCACATTCTGTTCCCCTCCCTACCCCAGACCTGAGTGAGCAAGCACACCCTAATCGGCTGCTCCTATAACCCCCTCAGTCTGGGTAAAGAACAGATGCCAGAGGGTGACCTACATGTAAAAGTGGAGCCAAATCCAAAGCTGAACCCCCAGGAGCTGTGCGAAAAAAGAAGAGAAAAGTAAATTTCTCTGTGCAGCCTCAGGAGCAGTGGTTTAAATCTCCACAATCAACTTGATGCACCCTGCATCTATGGAATAGCTGAATAGACAAGGAATCATCTGCCAATTGAGGTGGTGGACTTTGGGACCAACTGTAGACCTGGGGTTTGCTGAAAGAGACTGACTAGATTCTGATTTTTATGTTTTATCTTAGTATAGTTTTTAGCACTTATTATCATTGGTGGATTTGTTTATTAGTTTGGTTGCTCTCTTGCTTTTTTAAAAATTGTTTTTCTTATTTTTTATCTTAATATTTTAATTTTTTTAAATTTTAATAACTCCATTTTATTTTATTTTTTTCTTTCTTTCTTTCTTTTTTTCTGAGATAGGTGGTTGACAGGGACTTGATGCTCTGGCCAAGTGTCAGGTCTGAGCCATTGAGTTGGGAGAGCCAAGTTCAGGACCTCCAAGCTCCATGTAACATCAAACGTGAAAGCTCTCAAAGAGATCTCCATCTCAAACCTAAGACCCAGCTCCACTCAACGACCAGCAAGCTACAGTGTTGGACACCCTATACCAAGCAACAAGCAAGATAGGAACAGAAGCCCACCCATTAACAGAGAGATTGACTAAAATCATAATAAGGTCACAGACACCCCAAAACATACCATCAGAAGCAGTCCTTCCCACCAGAAAGACAAGATCCAGCCTCATCCAACAGAACACAGGAACCAGTCCCCTCCACCAGGAAGCCTACACAACCCACTGAACCAACCTTACCCACTGGGGGCAGACACCAAAAACAATGGGAACTATGAACCTGCAGACTGCCAAAAGGAGACTCCCAAGCACAGTAAGTTAAGCAAAATGAGAAGACAGAGAAATACACAGCAGATGAAGAAGCAAAGTAAAAACCTATCACACCAAACAAATGAAGATGAAATAGGCAGTCTACCTGAAAAAAAATTCAGAGTAATGATAGTAAAGATGATCCAAAATCTTGGAAATAGAATGGAGAAAATACAAGAAATGTTTAACAGCGGCCTGGTAGAACTAAAGAGCAAACAAACAATGTTGAACAACACAATAAATGATATTAATAATTCTCTAGAAGGAATCAATAGCTGAAAAACTGAGGCAGAAAAATGGATAAGTGACCTGGAAGATAAAATAGTGGAAATAACTACCACAGAGCAGAAAAAAAGAAAAAAAAGAATGAAAATAATTGAGGACAGTCTCAGAGACCTCTGGGACAACATTCAATGCACCAACATTCAAACTATAGAAGAAAAAGAGAAGAAGAAGAAGAGAAAAAGAAAGAGACTGAGAAAATATTTGAAGAGATTATAGTTGAAAACTTCCATAATCTGGGAAAGGAAATAGTCAATCAAGTACAGGAAGTGCAGAGTCCCATACAAGATATATCCAGGAGAAACAGGCCAACACACATATTAATCAAGCTATAAAAAACTACATACAAAGAAAAAATATTAAAAGCAGCAAGAGAAAAACAACAAATAAAATACAAGGAAATCCTCATAAGGTTAATAGCTGACTTTTCAGCAGAAACTTTGCAAGCCAGAAGGGAGTGGCAGGACATATTTAAAGTGATGAAAGGGAAAAAACTTTAAATCAAGATTACTCTACTGCGCAAGGATCTCATTCAGATTCGATGGAGAAATTAAAATGTTTACAGACAACAAAAGCTAAGAGAATTCAGCACCACAAAACCAGGTTTACAACAAATACTAAAGGAACTTCTCCAGTCACAAGAGAAGGAAAAGACCTACAATAAAAAACCCAAAACAATTAAAAAAAATGGTAATAAGAATATACATATCAATAACTACCTTAAATGTAAATGGATTAAATGCTCAAACCAAAAGACACAGACTGGCTGAATGGATACCAAACAAGACCTGTATATATGCTGTCTACAAGAGACCTACTTCAGACCTAGGGACACATACAGACTGAATGTGAGGGGGTGGAAAATGATATTCCATGCACATGGAAATCAAAAGACAGCTGGAGAAGCAATTCTCATATCAGACAAAATAGACTTTAAAATAAAGACTATTACAAGAGGCAAAGAAGGACACTACATAATGATCAAGGGATCAATCCAAGAAGAAGATATAATGATTGTAAATATTTATGTACCCAATATAAGAGCACCTCAATATAAAGGCTAACGCTAACAGCCATAAAAGGGGAAATCGACAATAACACAATCATAGTACGGGACTTTAATACCCCATTTCAATAATGGACAGATCATCTAAAATGAAAATAAATAGGGAAACACAAGGTTTTAATGACACATTAAACAAGAAAGTCTTAATTGATATTTATAAAATAGTCCATAAAAAACAAAAGAATACACTTTCTTCTCAAGTGCTCATGGAACATTCTCCAGGATAGATCATACACTGGGTCACAAATCAAGCCTTGGTAAATTTCAGAAAATTGAAATCTTATCAAGTATCTTTTCTGACCATAATGCTATAAGACTAGATATCAATAACAGAAAAAAAAATGTAAAAATACAAACACATAGAGACTAAACAATACACTGTTAAATATACAAGAGACCACTGAAGAAGTCAAAGAGGAAATCAAAATATAAATAGAAAAAAAATGACAATTAAAGCATGATAACCCAAACCTATGGGATGCAGCAAAAGCAGTCCTAAGAGGGAAGTTAATAGCCATACATTCCTACCTCAAGAAACATCTTAAATAAACAACCTACACTTAGACGTAAAGCAATTAGAGAAAGAAGAACAAAAAATTGTAAAGTTAGCAGAAGGAAAGAAATCATAAACATCAGATCAGAAATAAATGAAAACGAAATGAAGGAAACGATAACAAAGATAAAAAAAAAATACTAAAAGCTGGTTCTTTGAGAAGATAAACAAAATTGAATAACCATTAGCAGGACTCATCAAGAAAAAGGGAAGTTCTAGATAAAACAATCAGAGAAGAAAAAGAAATAAAAGGAATCCAAATCGGAAAAGAAGAAGTAAAGTTGTCATTGTTTGCAGATGACATGTTACTATACATAGAGAATTCTAAAGATGCTATGAGAAAACTACTAAAGCTAATCAATGAATTTGGTAAAGTAGCAGGATAAAAAATTAATGCACAGAGATCTCTGGCATTCTTATACACTAATGATGAAAAATCTCAAAGTGAAATTAAGAAAACACTCTCACTTACCATTGCAACAAAAAGAAAAAAACATATCTAGAAATAAACATATCTAAGGAGACAAAAGACCTGTATGCAGAAAATTATGAGACAATGATGAAAGAAATTAAAGATGATACAAATAGAGAGAGATATATACCATGTTTTTGGATTGGAAGAATCAACATTGTGAAAATAAATTTACTACCCAAAGCAATCTACAGATTCAATGCAATCCCTATCAAACTACCACTGGCATTTTTTACAGAACTAGAACAAAAAATTTCACAATTTGTATGGAAACACAAAAGACCCCGAATAGCCAAATCAATCTTGAGAACGAAAAATGGAGCTGGAGGAAGCAGGCTCCCTGACTTCAGACTATACTACAAAGCTACAGTAATCAAGACAGTATGGCACTGGCACAAAAACAGAAATATAGGTCAGTGGAACAGGAAAGAAAGCCCAGAGATAAACCTACGTACATATGGTCAACTTATCTTTGTTAAAGGAGGCAGGAATGTACAGTGGAGAAAGGACAGCCTCTTCAATAAGTGGTGCTGGGAAAACTGGACAGGTACATGTAAAAGTATGGGATTAGATCACTCCCTAACACCATAAACAAAAATAAGCTCAAAATGGATTAAACACCTAAAGGTAAGTCCAGAAGCTATCAAATTCTTAGAGGAAAGCATAGGCAGAACACCCTATGACATAAAACACAACAAGATCCTTTTTGACCCACCTCCCAGAGAAATGGAAATAAAAACAAAAATAAACAAATGGGACCTAATGAAACTTCAGAGCTTTTGCACAGCAAAAGAAGCTATAAACAAGACCAATAGACAACCCTCAGAATGGGAGAAAATATTTGCAAATGAAGCAACTGAAAAAGGATTAATCTCCAAAATTTACAAGCAGCTCATGCAGCTCAATAAAAAAAGAACAAACAACCCAAACCAAAAATGGGCAGAAGACCTAAATAGACATTTCTCCAAAGAAGATATACAGACTGCCAACAAACACATGAAAGAATGCTCAACATCATTAATCATTAGAGAAATGCAAAGTAAAACTACAATGAGATATCATCTCACATCAGTCAGAATGGCCATCATCAAAAAATCTAGAAACAATAAATGCTGGAGAGGGTGTGGAGAAAAGGGAACCCTCTTGCACTGTTGGTGGGAATGTAAATTGATACAACGACTATTGAGAATAGTATGGAGGTTCCTTAAAAAACTACAAATAGAACTACCATATGACCCAGCAATCCCACTACTGGGCATATACTTGAGAAAATGATAATTCAAAAAGAGTCATGTACCAAAATGTTCATTGCAGCTCTGTTTACAATAGCCAGGACATGGAAGCAACCTAAGTGTCCATCAACAGATGAATAGATAAAGAAAGTGTGGCACATATATACAATGGAATTTTACTCAGCCATAAAAAGAAATGAAGTTGAGTTACTTGTAGTGAGATGGATAGACCTGAAGTCTGTCATACAGAGTGAAGTAAGTCAGAAGGAGAAAAACAAATACCATACACTAACACATATATATGGAATCTAAGGGAAAAAAAATGTCATGAAGAGCCTAGGGGTAGGATGGGAATAAAGACACAGACCTAGTAGTGAATGGACTTGAGGATATGGGGAGGGGAAGGGTAAGCTGTGAAAAAGTGAGAGTGGCATGGACATATATACACTACCAAACATAAGGTGGATAGCTAGTGGGAAGCAGCCACATGGCACAGGGAGATCAGCTCTGTGGTTTGTGACCACCTAGAGGGATGGGATAGGGAGGGTGGGAGGGAGAGAGATGCAAGAGGGAAGAAATATGGGAACATATGTATATGTATAATTGATTCACTTTGTAGTAAAGCAGAAACTAACACACCATTGTAAAGCAATTATACTCCAATAAAGATGTTAAAAAAAAAAGTAGAAAAGGGAAAGACTCAAATCAACAGAATTAGAAATGAAAAAAGAGAAGTAACAACTGACACTGCAGAAGTACAAAGGATCATGAGAGATTACTACAAGTAACTATAGGCCAATAAAATGGACAACCTGGAAGAAATGGACAAATTCTTAGAAATACGCACCCTTCCAATTCTGAACCAGGAAGAAATAGAAACTATGAACAGACTAATAACAAGAACTGAAATTGAGACTGTGATTAAAAATATTTCAACAAACAAAAGCCCAGAACCAGATGGCTTCACAGGCGAATTCTATCAAACAGTTAGAGAAGAGCTAACATCTATCCTTCTCAAACTCTTCCAAAATATAGCAGAAGGAAGAACCCACCCAATCTCATTCTATGAGGCTGCCATGTCCCCAGATACCAAAACCAAAGATGTTACAAAAAAAACAAAACTACAGGCTCATACGACTGATGAAAATAGATGCAAAAATCTTCAACAAGATACTAGCAAACAGAATCCAACAGCACATTAAAAGGATCATACACAATAATCAAGTGGGGTTTATCCCAGGAAGGCAAGGATTTTTTCAATATATGCAAATCAATCAATGTGATACACCATATTAACAAACTGAAGGATAAAAAACATATTATAATGTCAACATATGCAGAAAAAGCTTTTGACTTAATTCAACACCAATTTATTATAAAAAAAAAAACTCCAGAAAGTAGGCGTAGAGTGAACTTACTTCAACATAATAAAGGCCACATATGACAAACCCACAGCCAACATCATTCTCAATGGTGAAAATATGAAACCATTTCCACTAAGATCTGGAACAATACTGGGTTGTCCAATCTCACCACTATTATTCAACATAGTTTTGGAAGTTTTGGCCACAGCAATCAGAGAAGAAAAAGAAATAAAAGGAAGCCAAATCAGAAAAGAAGAAGTAAAGCTGTCACTGTTTGCATATGACATGAAGTTATACATAGAGAATCCTAAAGATGCTACCAGAAAACAACTAGAGCTAATCAATGAATTTGGTAAAGTAGAAGGATACAAAATGAATGCACAGAATTCTCTTGCATTCCTATACACTAATGATGAACAATCTGAAAGAGATTAAGGAAACACTCCCATTCACCATTGCAAAAAAAATAATAAAATATCTAGGAATAAACCTACCTAGGGAGACAAAAGACCTGTATGCAGAAAACTATAAGACACTGATGAAAGAAATTAAAGATGATACAAACAGATGGAGAGATATACCATGTTCTTGGATTGGAAGAATCAACATTGTGAAAATGACTATTCTACATAAAGCAAAGTACAGATTCAATGCATTTCCTATCAATCTACCAATGACATTTTTCACAGAACTAGAGCAAAAAATTTCACAATTTGTATGGAAACCCAAAAGACCCTGAAGCCAAAGCAATCTTGAAAAAGAAAACCAGAGCTAGTGGAATCAGGCTCCTGGAGTTCAGACTATACTACAAAGCTACAGTAACCAAGACAGTTTGGTACTGGCACAAAAACAGAAATATAGATCAATGGAACAGGATAGAAAACCCAGAGATAAACCTACAAACAAATGGTCACCTTATCTTTGATAAAGGCAGCAAGAATACAAAATGGAGAAAAGACAGCCTATTCAATAAGTGATGCTGGTAAAACTGGACAGCTGCATGTAAAAGAATGAAATTAGAACACTCTTTAACACCATACACAAAAATAAAATCAAAATGGATTAAAGACCTAAATTTAATGCCAGACACTATATAACTCTTAGAGGAAAACATAGGCAGAACACTCTATCACATAAATCACAGCAAGATCCTTTTTGACCCACCTCCTAGAGAAATGGAAATAAAAAGAAAAATAAACAAATGGGACCTAATGAAACTTAAAAGCTTTTGCACAGCAAAGGAAACCATAAACAAGATGAAAAGACAGCCCTCAGAATGGGAGAAGATATTTGCAATCGAAGCAACTGACAAAGGATTAATCTCCAAAATATACAAGCAACTCATGCAGCTCAATGTCAAAAAAACAAATGGCTCAATCCAAATATAGGCAGAAAACTGAAATAGACATTTCTCCAAAGAAGATATACAGATTGCCAACAAACACATGAAAGATGCTCAACGTCACTAATCATTAGAGAAATGCAAATCAAAACTACAATGAGGTATCACCTCACATGTGTCAGAATGGCCATCATCAAGAAATCTACAAGCAGTAAATGCTGAAGAAGGTGTAGAGAAAAGGGAACCCTCTTGCATTGTTGTTGGAATATAAATTGATACAGCCACTATGGAGATCAGCATGGAGGTTCCTTATAAAAGTACAAATAGAACTACCATATGACCCTGCAATCCCACTACTGGACATATACCCTTAGTAAACCATAATTCAAAAAGAATCATGTACCACAATGTTCACTGCAGCACTATTTACAATAGCCAGGATGTGGAAGCAACCTAAATGTCCATCAACAGATGAATGGATAAAGAAGATGTGGTACATATATACAATGGAATATTACTCTGCCATAAAAGGAAACAAAATTTAGTTATTTGCAGTGAGGTGGATGGACCTAGAGTCTGTAATACAGAGTAAAATAAGTCAAAAAGAGAAAAACAAATATCATACGCTAACACATATGTATGGAATCTAGAAAAAAATAAAAGGTTATTCTGAACTTAGGTGCAGGATAGGAATAAAGACACAGATGTAGAGAATGGACTTGAGGATATGGGGACGGGGAAGAATAAGCTGAGACAAAGTGAAAGAGTGGCATTGACATATATACACTACCATATGTAAAATAGATAGTGGGAAGAAGCCACATAGCACAGGGATATCAGCTTGATACTTTGTGACCACCTAGAGGGGTGGAAAAGAGAGGGTAGGAAGGAGACACAAGAGGGAGGAGATATGGGGATATATGTATACGTATAGCTGATTCACTTTTTTATACAGCAGAAACTGAGAAAACATTGTCAAGCAATTATACTCCAATAAAGATGTTAAAAAAGGGAAAAATATATATATATAAATGAAAGCATGACATATCAATAACTTAAAAGCAGTGCTTAGCAGGAATTTTATAGCTGTAAGTACCTTTATTGAAACAAGGATAATCATCTCAAATCAATAACTTAAATGCCACCTTAAGAAACTAAGAAAGAGCACAGTCAATCTGAAGGAAGCATAAGGAAGGAAGTAATAAGATTTGGGTGGAAATAAATGACATAGAGAGTCCAAAAACAATGCAGAAAATCAATGAAATAAAAAGTTGGTTCTTTGAAAATCAACAAAGTTGAAGTCCTTTAACCAGATTGAAAAAAAGGAGAAAATTCAAATTATTAATATCAAGATTGATAAAGGAGACATTACTATCAACCTGGCAGAAATAAAAAGGATTTCATACAACATGAACTATTGTTTGCCATCAAATTAGAAAGCCTAGATGAAATGGACAAACCCCTAGAAAAATGCTGAAACTGGCTCAACAAGGAATAGAAAATCTGAATAGAACTCTAAAGAGCAAAGAGATTGAATTAGCAATTTTTAAAGTTCTACAAAGAAAAGCCCAGGGCCTGATAGCAATGGGATGGCTTCATTTGTGAAGTCTACCAATGATTTAAAAAAAAAAAAAACAAAACAGTTTTTTCAAATTCTATAAAAGACAAAATAATAATAATTAAAAATAATTGTAGGGCTTCCCTGGTGGCGCAGTGGTTGGGAGTCCGCCTGCCGATGCAGGGGACGCGGGTTCGTGCCCCGGGCAGGGAAGATCCCGCATGCCGTGGAGCAGCTGGGCCCGTGGGCCATGGCCGCTGAGCCTGCGCTCCACAACGGGAGAGGCCGCAATGGTGAAAGGCCCGCGTACCGCAGAACACAAAAAAAAAAAAAAAAAAAAAAACAAAACAAACAAACAAAAAAAATAATTGTAGAAAGAGGGGAAAACACTTTCTAACTCAATCTATGCGGCCAGCATTACTCTGATACCAAAGTCAGAGAATGGCATCACAAGATCTTAAAATTACTGACTCAAATTCCTTATGAATACACAAAATTCTCAACAAAATATTAACAAGTCAAATCCAGTAACACAGGAAAAGGATTATATACCATGCCCAAGTGAGATTATCCATAGGACATAAGGTTGATTCAATATACAAACATCAGTCACTGTATTGCATCTTATTAATAAATATTCCCCATATTCAGTGCAATTATTCTCAATATCCCAGTTGGATTTCTTGCAGAAATTGACATATTAATTCTACCATTCACATGTTAATCTTACAATTTACATGTAAATGAAGTATCCCAGAATAGGTAAAACAATCTTAAAAAATAGGAATAAACTAGGAGAACTCACACTTCCTGACTTCAAAACCTACGGCAATAGGTACAGTAATGAAGATAGAATTTTACTGGCATAAAGAATAGACATAATAGTCAATGGAATAAAACTGAAATTCCAGAAGTAAACCCATATATCTATGGTTAGCTGATTTTCAATAAAATTGCTGAGACCATTCAATGAGGAAATAATAGTTTTTTCAACAAATTGTGTTAGAATAACTGGATATCCATATATAAAAGAATGAAGTTGTACTTCTATTTCACAACAGATAAAAAATAACTCAGTGTGGATCAAAGACCTTACATTTGTAAGATCTCACACTATAAAACTCTCAGGAGAAAGTACAAGTGTAAATCTTTGTGACTTTAGATTAGACAATGCTTTCTTATATATTACTCTTAAAGCATAGCAACACACCCCCTCCCCCCAAAAAAAAGAAACCAAACTTCATGCAGATTAAAAGCTTTTGTGATTCAAAGAACACTGTCAAGAAATTGATAAGATACCCAAAGAACATGAGAAGACATCTCTAAATCATTTATCTGATAAGTATCTTATTTCCAGAATACATAAAGAACTCTCAAAACTCAACAATAAAAAATCCAATTAAAAAATGGGCAAAGGACTTTACTAAACCATTCCCCAAAGAAGATATACAATTGATCAACAAGCACATGAAAAAGTGTTCAACATCCATAGTCATTAGGGAAATGTAAAAAAACAAAACAAAACACAATGACATAACACTTCACTCCTGCCATGATGGCTGCAGTAAATTAAAAAAAAAAAAAAAGGAAAATTACAAATGGTAACAAGGATGTGGGGAAATGGGAACTGTGGTAACTTGAAATATGAAATTGGAACTGGTGGGAATGTAAAACTGTGCAGCTGCTTTGGTAAACAGTGTGCAGTTCCTCAATAAGTTAAGCATAGAGTTACCATAAAAGCCTGCAATTCCATTCTTAGGTATATACCCAGGAGAACCGAAAACATAGCTTCACACATAAACTTGTACTAAAAAGTTCATAGAAGCATTATTCGTAATAGCAAAAAAGTGGAAATAACTCAAGTGTTAATTAAATGATGAATAGATAAGCAAATATATATATATATATGTATAAGTATACACACAAGTGGAATATCTTGCAGTCGTTAAAAGGAATTAGGTACTGATACATTCTACTAGATGAATGAACTTTGAAAACCTTATGCTAAGTGAAAGAAGCCAGCCACAAAGGCCACATAGTAAATAAGTCTGCTTACAGAAAATATCTAGAAACTGGGAAATCTATGGAGACAGGAAATAGTGGAGTGACTGCTAATGTGTATGTGCTTGTTTTCAAAAACAAGAAAATAGTCTGATTTAAAAATGGGAAAAGGATCTGAATAGACATTTCTCTAAAGAAGACATATAAATTACCAACAGATATGTGAAAAGGTGCTCAACATCACTAATCATCAGGGAAATGCAAATCAAAATCACAAGGAGGTATTGTCTCACACCTGTGAGCATGGCTATTATCAAAAAGACAAGAAATAACAAGAGCTGTTGAAGAGGATGTGGAGAAAAGGGAAGCCTTGAACACTGTTGGTTGAATGTAAATTGGTGCAGCTACTACGGAAAATAGTAGGGAGGTTCCTCAAAAAAACTAAAAATAGAACTACCGTAAAATCCAGCAATCACACTTCTGGGTATATATCCAAAGGAAATGAAAACAGGTTATTGAAGAGATATCTGCCCTCCCAGGTGCACTGCAACATTATTCACACTATTCACAAAAGCCAAGATATGGAAACAACCTAAGTATCTATTAACATATGAATGTATAGAGAAAATTATATATATATATATATATAGTATATATACTATAGATAGTATATATTAGTACAATCTATAGTATATATACTATATATATTGTGTATATATATTTATATACACATACACACATAATAAGATTTCCTTATTTCTTGAGGCTGAACAATATTCCATTGTGTATTACGACAAAATGGATAAAACTGGAGACCCTTATGCCAAGTGAAATAAGTCAGACACAGAGAGACAAATACTGTCTAATCTCACTTAGATGCGGAACATACAAAAGTCAGACTCTTAGAAGCAGAGAGTAAAATGGTGGTTACCAGGGGCTAGGGGATGCAGAAAATAGGGAAAATGTTGGTCAAGGGGTACAAAGTTTTAGATATGCAGGATGAAGTTCTGAAGATTAGATGTACTACAGCATGGTGACTCTCATTAACAATACTTCACTGTACACATGAAAATGGCTAAGTGAGTAGATCTTAATTGTTCTCACACACAAAAAATGGTAACTATGTGAGGTGATGGATATTTTAACTAACTTGATTATGGTAAACATTTCACAGTGTATATGTATATAAAAACATCACATTGTATACCTTAAATATATTCAATTTTTGTCTATACCTCAATAAAGCTGGGGAATAGAAATAATCTTATTAAAGAAAGTGAATTTGTAATTATAACCTTTCAATAAATAAAACATCAGGCCCAAGTGGTTTCCTGAGCAAATTCTATCAAACATTTAAAAAAGAAAAAATACCAAAGCAATACTACCTCTTCCGGAAGCAGAAGAGGAGGGGACACTTCCCAACTCACTGTAAGTCCAGCATTACCAAAATACTAAAATGACTAAAGACGTTACAAGAAAGGGAGACTACAGACCAAAAACCTTCATGTGTATGAATGCAAAATTATTAACCAAACAAGAGCAAATATATTCAGTAATATACACAAAAGAAACTACATCGTGACCAGTGGGGTTTACCCCAAGATTGTAAACTGGTTCAACAATCAAAAATAATTAATACAATCTATCATATCAACAGCTTAAAGGAAAAGCACATGATCTTCTCAATAAATGCAGAAAAAGCATTTGACAAACTCAACATTCATTTATGGTATATCTATGTATTTGACAGATAGTCAATAAATCCATATTGGTTGAATGAATTAAAATACTCATTAAAGCCATAAAAATGGAAGGAAAACAAACAAACAACTTTAAAGCCATACTGATTGCAGAGTTATGATAAATTATAAAATGAAGCCACAGAAGCCAAATGAGAGAGATTTTTTGAAGGAAGGTGACTAACAGCAGTGAGTTGCTGATGTCCTTCATTATGAAAACTGAGGAAAACGTACTTGAAAATTAGAAAATCCCTGGTGATCTTCATAATACAAGTTAAACAATCTAAAACAGAAGTGTGTGTGTGTATATATATGTATATATATACACACTAAGAGGAAGAGGGGAAAATAATTAATACCTGATACCTTTTTTTCAATGTGAAGAAACAAAATCTACCAAGAGGCAATATGAAAGTAAGCATCAAAATAATTTTAAATATGTTAAATACTTTAGAATTTCCAAATATTTTAGGGAAAAATATCATATGACGATTAAAAGTAGACCACCTCAGGAAGTTCCATAAAATTTTACTGCAATGGCCCACATATCAAAAATTAATATCGAGATAGAACATCCGATCTAATGTATTCATTTTAGTGAAGAAAGACTTCGAAAATAGAAAATTTGTATAGCACCTTGATTTCTAGAGAAAGCAGTTTAGGAAAATTATTTTTAGAGCCAGTCCTTCAAAAGAGAAAAATGATTAATTCTGTAAGTATTAGTTTTAAGACTGAAACAAAGCAGTATACATTTTACATAATATATTTTTGTGAGGGAGAGAAAGTTCACTGGTTAATCCATTATCTTTCGTGTCTGAATGGCCATTCATTGATGTATTAAATAAAATTGATGCCATAGCAAATTAATTTTTGCAGAACAGATACCTGTAGTGAAATTGAGGACAATAGTGAATTAAATGGGATCAATATTCAATTTTATAAAACAGCAGTATATTTACTAATTTTTAAGTAAAGTTAATTATTTTGGAATAAAAGTACACAAGAAAAAATCTTAGTATATAAACTATGCCTTTGCATCCTAATACTCAGAAAACCAAATTCACACTTTAAAAAAAAATGAATGTATAAAATGACTATTCATGTGTGTTACATATACTCAGAAAGAATTTTGTTTTTATTCAATGTAAAATGAAAAAAAAAAGCTCTTGTCTTACTCTGGTGAAACTTATCCTTGCCTGATTATAATGGTGATGGATAATTTAACACCATCTTCACAACTCTGGTATGTTCTAGCCTTAGTCTAGCAACATTCATAATGAGGGATAATTAAGATAATATTGGGCCGTGCCACCAACAGGACAACCCACAGTTTTGTTATCTTACTTAATGTATCAGCAAGGGAACAGAGGCCAAATAATGTCACCTAACTAATTCGGGAATTTTTCATGCAGTTGTGATAGATCATCTTCTAAAACATTACCTTGTTAGCTTACAGCTAAAATGGTCCCTATGTTAATATCTCACAGTCAATTCTGTAGCCTTTCTTGGGGAATTCACTTCATTGATTTCAGTTATGATTGAGCAAAGGACTATTGATTCAGACCCAAAAGGCTTAAGGTAATAAATTTTCACAGACCTTATAACTAATTGCATTGTCCCAATTCATTACAATACACTACTCAACCTTTGTAATAAAGCTTTATTCACTGAACAAAATGAACATTGTTTTCATGCTGGCCAGTATCCTAAAGTGACAGATTTAAACCAATATGGTTTTATGTATCTCTTTGAGGTCCCTATAATAGAGTAAATTCTTTATCAAATCAATATCACACACTTATGGAGACATTTGGCTATCTCAACTTTTGACAGTCCATATTCTAGATCAATGAAACACATATTTTAGTCTGTTTTTATTTGGAACATCTGTATATTGATTAGATAAAACAACCCCAACCAGAAATGTTTAGAGATAAGGTTAGAAATGATGCAAAACTCTTAAACAAATCTGAAGAAATTTATTCCTCCAGGTATTTTAAATAAAACAAAACAAAACACAAACAACAACAAAATATAACTTTATTCCAAATCTTACCTCATTCTGATTTAATCTCAATCATATAGAGTAACTTAATATTTTGGATTGTCCCAGTGTTCAGGAATGTTGTTGAAAAAAGAAAATCCAATTTTATTGCTAATATCAGGGCCAAAGAACTTAAACATTCTTACTATGCTGAAGTAATGAACTCCAATCATCAGTGGTTTAAAATAACAGAGGCATATTTCTTATGTTTGCTACCTGCCCATGAGGCTCACCTAGGATACTACCCCCGAATTTTGCTTTTCTAAGAAAACAATAAAATTAGACTACTTATAATAATTTTAACCAATGGTACATGAGACTTTTTTTCAATCTTAGCAATAAAGTTTCCAACATCTTACAAATTTCCCTTGTTCTCTTCTTCCAGGCTATAACCATTTCCTTAGAATACATGCAGGTTGTGAATAAAATGAAATGGCCCTATTTACCACTCTTCTGCCATTAATTTCCTGCCACTGGAGAGTGGTCATTTATAAAGCTACAGTTTTCTAAATAATCAGCACTATTCTTCCTGGAGTTGCCAAAAGCAGCCTTCGAATTCAAAGACCATCTAGCAAAGTTTTGCTTAGCTGTGAAAATAAGCCTGAGGATGTTCCACCAAGCATATTACCAATGAGCTAAATCATTTACTGTAATCCACAACAAAGACGCTTTTAAATAGAAAAGCAACTGAGTTGGAAACTTCTCCTTATGAGGAAGAGTAGCAGCAAGGCAAGGGCAAATAAATGAAAAATGTAGGCACACTAGTTCACAAAACCAAAGCAGTGAGAACATTGGGATGTATTACAATGAACTACTAGTGCTCAATTTCAAAGCATGTATATTGGAATATTGCCAGAAAATACTTTTATTATCCAAAAATGACTTATGTGCTACTTTACTAGCAATAAGAATTACTGATATTATTGAAAATGACAGCACAAATAGTAACTAATGCACTGAAATGCCTGAGCATGAAGCTTTCTCGCTTGCACAGCCTTGCCATAAAATTGATACAAAACTGATTTTCATAGTTGACAGGTTATTTTAAAGAAAGAAAGGTACATTTCCACTTTCAGCAAATATAGCATATGAAAATCATGATACACCCCAGAGGTGCAAATAATGCCTAACATGTCATTGGTAAAATAAACCGTATTGTAAAATAAATAAATAAACAAATCTTTTTAGTTACGTTCTACCCTTACAATGTTGTTATTTGTGAGTAGAGGAAAAAGAGAAAGTCTGACAAGCTTTGTCATGAAAAATAACACAAAAGATCATTAAAAGAGATGCACTGACTTTTGGAGAGGCAACATAAAACAGTGACTAAAAGACAGATTTGGAATCAGAAAACCTATGTTTAAAGTCACAGGTTTTCTACTAACTAGGAAACAATTTCATGTAAATTACCTCTCCAAGCCTCAGGGTCTTCACCTGTTAAATAAGGTATTAATATCTTCTTCACCATGTGTGAATATATTTAGTAAAATAAATATAAATCCAGCACATTGCTTGATGAAAAATCAGTGGTATTTGTAATAGAAGACTATGACTAAATGGTCACTCAAGTAGGAGTCAATAAGCCTAGGTTTATCCCAATTAGAACACTAACTCAATGTCTTGGCTTTTTCACTTATCTTCAGATCTTTCATTTTCATCATCTATAAACTATGAGAGAAGAGAGCAGGTGGATAAGAACATTCACTCATTCATTCATTCATTCATCCTTTCATTAATTCATTCTCTTTTACTGAGCACTTCCTATGGTTTAAGCACAGGGCACAATGGATGCACAGATGAATAAGTCAGTCTCTATCTTCCAGACATTGTTTGTCTAGTGAGGGAGTCAGAGAAGCAATCAGAGTAAGCACCGTGTAGCAAGGTCACCACTTTAACAAATTATAGTTGAACATAGAGAAGAGATAAATCAAAACTGCCAGGAAAAGTCAGAGCTTGCTAAATCTCTGAATACTATGCGTACTCCATCTTGAGAAATAATTTTTTAATGTAGTTTAAGAAGAAGAAGTAGAATTACTTTCCAGAAGGAAGAACATGTGCATAGTCAGGGATGAGTAAATGACACTTTTGAGTTAGAAGGGCAATTGATAGTGAGCTCGGTGCCACAGTTGGAGAGGTGGGTAAATTCAATCTAGTCTGGAGGTCTTATCTAAGGAAGCAATGTGCAAAGCTTTATCACAACTTTTGGATATGAGCTTCAAGCTGAGGTTTGGATAACTATTAGCAAAGGACTACATGAAATGTTTGAATATAAAATAAATCACAGCTAAGTTCTGGGTGGTGGGTGGCAAAGTGGAAGGGATTACAGTAAGTGACAGTGTTCTGCACTCAGTCTTTTGGAAGGACTCCAAGGTTTTGATCAAATATTGAGTCTATTAGGCAAAATTGACACTTGCAAAATGTTTGGAGGAGAAACAGTAGAAAGAAATACAGGCACAATTAAAGAGACTAAATTTACCTCTGAATCCACTGGGCAGGTGAACAACATTAGACTTCCAGGTCACACCGCAGATCTGGAAGACAGAATAGAAGAAAGATGTTCACCCTGTAAGTGCATGTGGTTATAAGTAAGTGCAGCCAGACTGTAAACATCAAGAAAAATGATAAACTCACAGATCTGCTTTTCAAAATTATTAACTCTGGAGTTTCTTTTAGACCATGGACTTTTATCTTTTTCACAAAACAGATAACCCATAACTAAAATAATTTACTTTATCTCAAAAAATACTATACTTAAGGTAGGAGGTAGGTAGGTAAAATATTTGTATTATTAAGCTTCCCACTCTATTAGAAATGCATAAGGCTTGACCTTGTAAATCTGTCCTGTTCTTGTTTAAAATCCAGCTTGTCACTTTTTCTTTATTCACTTCATCAACTACAAATCAAAATCACGACATAGGTTCTGCCCATCTTCTGAGATCCTAATTACCACTCATTGTCTCCTTCTAAGGGAACATGATTGTGATGCTTAGCAATCTTCATCGTTATCATTCGGGAGGGAAGGTGAATGATTCTGAGATGATCCTTAGGATGAAAATTTGTAATACACAGAACTATTTTTTGAACCTTAGAGAAAGGAAGATAGTGCTTTTGAAATGCAAAAATCAAGAGTCTCTTCTTTGAAGCATGTGATGGTTAGTGTAGCATCATGCTGACTAAACAACTCATTGGAAAACCATAATATTCCACATTTTAAATCCCACGTGCCATTGATAGTAATCACACACTAAGTTTCAGGTAAGTGAATGTTATTGTTCAACATAAAAACACAATTTCTTATCTTCTCCCTTCCCTAATACAGTACTAATAATACCACCCAATACAATAATACCACCCAGTTTATCTTGGTTCTTATCATTAAATAAATTAAAATTTACCTGTAAATTATTATTTTACATGACTTTCCTTTCTTAAAAGCCCTGAGCAGTAAATTTTATTTAAAAAAGAAATAAATTTTATTTATTTAAAAAAGAAATAAAATTCTATTTATTTTAAAAAATAAATAAAATTTATTGATATTCTCCTCTACTGGGAATATCGTGTGTTTACCAGACTCCTGGGGAAGAGATTTGTGTCATAGAATTCCTGCTAGAATTAGTCTATGGGAATATATTTGCTTATTGCTGAATAATATTTTAGGAATGTAACCAAACATGCTATTAACAATATTAGGAGGAAGTTTGGGGCCGGGAAAGGAGGAAAACTAAACAAAAATCTATACACACATGTGTGCATCCACACATATATTTCTAAAGCCATGAACCATTTTCCTATATCATTTTATATATTAGCCCAATTTCTAATTCAGTTTGAAGTCACATTGTAGTTTCTCATTTTTTTTTTTAATTATTAAACTCGAATCACATTGCTTGTCTATCCTCACTCATTATAACCTCAATTCTCATGTACTTTGCCTTCCTTTCAATTATCACACATGGTCCCACTGTGCTACAAGGTAAGTCCAGCCCTCTATGTGTGCCCTAGATTCCATTTCTTGTTACCTATCCAAGGACATCAAGACATCGCATTAACAAATTTTCTATCTCTCTTTTTCATTATCAATTTTGCCTTTTCCATCCATCAGCATGAAAACACACTGTTATGTTTGTGATTTTAAAGAACCAGGAGACAAACAGCAAAGGCAAAACTTCTCTGGACACCTCTACCCGCTTCAACTTCAATCCTATTTCCCTGTTTTCAATTACAACAATAATCCTCAAAAGTATTTTTTTTTCTACTCACTTTATTCAATATTTCTTCTCACCCTATCTTGACCTTTTGCAGTGATCTTCAAGATACTAAACCCCATGGTCAATTGTCAGTACTCTTCTTACTGAACTATCAGCAGCATTAGTCTCTCTTTCTCAGAAATGTTGTCTGGTTCCCAGAACAGCCCATATTCTTGGTTTTCCTCCTAGATTTCAGGTGGCTCTGTATTATTATCTTTTTGTCAATTCTTATTACCTGGGGTCCTTAAATTTGGGGTTCCCCTGTACTCAAAGATTTTCTCTTTTCTACATAGTGTTTGACTTGGTAATCTCTTCCTGGGTCATGGCTTAAACCACTAATTGAACAATGAATGTTTGTACATTTTTATCCCTAGTGTAGATTTCTCTTAGGTGTTGATTCCACAACCAACATAGAGTGAAAAAATACTGCTCATGGGTTAGGTAAAAAGATGATTAACCATTAACCACTGTACATAATAAGAAGACTTGACGTGTGTTATTTTAGTGTACAGGTGGGGTTGAAATCCTGTGAAGAATAGATTCAACAGAAAACGGGATGAAATAATTGGAGACTGTAAGCACTGATAAATATTTCAAGGAGGTTTTTTATAAAGGGGAATAGAGAAATGGGGTAATACCTGCAAGAGAGGGTTTTATGTTGAGAAATATTACAAGGCAATGGTCCTGGTGCATATGTAAAATTGGTAGATATTTTGACTTACTCAATTTGGGGACTTTGTCAAATTTGGAGAACACATGAAAGTCAAAAGTAGAAGATATATGTATGTATGTATGTATGTATATATATATATGTATATATGTGTGTATATATATATATATTAAATCAACTAATTATATTTAAATTTTTCACAACCATTGACAAGAAATGATTTCCAGAAAGAATAATTTGATTTGCTTATATTAAGCAAGTATATCCTTGCTTAGCAGCTTTAAGTTTAATGGAATTAATGAGAATGATGAGACAAAAATATTATGCATCTACCATTTTTTTGTAAAACAATTCAAATCTGTGAAAAACTTATATAAAATATTCATCAAAAGTGGTCAAAGTTATATTTTGAAAATAATACCAGTTCATTTCTACCTTGCTTTTCTTGAATGGTACTTTTTATATATCTGTTATCAGAGTTTTAAAAAATTCTATTAATTTCCCATATGGTTTTCTTCTCTTACCAAGATTTTAATGAATCCACATTTCCTTTAGATTTTTCCAAATGCTGTCTTTTTATATTTTTGTTAAAAGTTGTATTTATTGTAAAATAGGCACATATGTGTTTTTAAAAACAGAATGTAATGCAGCAAATCATAATGGACACGACATTTAGACTTTATAGGAATAAGAAGGAAAAGAGTGTAGAGGGCACTTTTATCCTCTAACTGCCCTTATAGTCACAATGACCAATTGTACAGTTTATTGCATTTGAGAAATTACTTTCACATATATAATCTTAATTGATCTTCCAAATAATTCAGTGAAAGAGATTTTCATCTCTATTTGCAAATAACTATTTGAGTCCTCCTTTTAGTCACAAGTTATTATATTTAGGATCAAATTCAAGTCTTTTAATCTTAGAGCTCTTTTTGCTAATTTTACTGATGATTAAACTTGGCCCTTATTTGGATTAAAAAGTTTAAAAGTTCCATTAATAAGAAGCTTTTATGGTTTTCCTTTTTTTTTTTTTTTGTCTTCCTTGTATTAACTGCTATATCTGATTCTGTATTCCTAAAAATTCAAAAGAGTTCATGAGTGATTACAGAAAATATGGATTTCACATAGGGCAAACCAGACACAAAGAGTTCTGCTATAAACTTATCCAGAATCTTGAAATAAGATAATCTACACTTAATTTACTTTAAATTTGTTTCAATAAGGATGTCACATTTAGGAGATAAGCATACTTTTATTTTTTTATTTTTATTTTATTTTTATTTATTTATTTATTTTGTGATACGTGGGCCTCTCACTGCTGCGGCCTCTCTCGTTGCGGAGCACAGGCTCTGGATGCACAGGCTCAGTGGCCATGGCTTACGGACCCAGCCGCTCCGCGTCATGTGGGATCCTCCTGGACCCGGGGAAGAACCCGTGTCCCCTGCATCGGCAGGCGGACTCCCAACCACTGCACCACCACGGAAGCCCAATCCTTTTATTTTGAGTCAGTCTTTAGAAACAACACAATATTTCAGGAAAAAATGAATAAGAGAGGATTTTGAATAAAAGAAAAATGCTGATTACAAACAATGCAAGGTTTTCCTAATTTTTTGTTAAGTGTCCAAAGTCATTTATAAGCTAATTTTAAGTGGCATGCCATCTTATACATGCCCGTATTTTTGTAAAATCCAGTGTGCATAGTATCTATAGAATCAATGCAATTTGGAAGCTTTTTAGTTTCAAAATGTTATCAATACACAGATAAGTTAGTAAACATTTTAGACATATTAAATTGGGATGTTAAGAATAATTTTATTGACTTAGAAACAAGTAATCATTTCTTTATATTTCTACGTATTGATGTCCATTATACAATGTCCACTGACACTTAACCAAAAACAGTACTAATGACTTTTCACAGTGGACTAATCTTTTATTGTAAATCATCATAGTAATGTTTATTAATATTTTTGAATAGTAATAATTTTAGCTTCTTAAAACTTTAAAAATGATTCTATATTTAAACAAACTTCCCTGGTCCCTATTCAATAAAGATAAGAAATCCAAAAGTGTATGATTTCAGAGCTCACTCAGAACATTAAATTTTATATGAAATCATTAAAATTAATTATTCATAATTGAACCTGAAATGGAATATAGCAAATATCTTTTTTACGAAATCAGGTCAAGTCATCTTTTTTCATTAAAATTGATTATTTAAAATTCAATGCACACAGTACTTTCTTCTAAAAATTATTCAAGAATTATGAAAATATAGAATTCTTCCATTTTCATTATTGAATTATTCTGACCATCTGGGGAAAACCATCTTGGTCATGATCCCATGTTTCTGGAGGCTATTTTCTTAATTGTTAACTATGGAGGCCTGGAGTAACTTGAATTATTAAAACATGAATTGTTATGAATCATGTACTAATAGTCTTACTCAGTTTATTTAGAGAATAAATAAACCAATGTAATGTATACTTGTATAGTTGCTTCTGCTGCCTGACATTTGTCTATTGCTAATTTTATAACACAAGGGAAAGGTATTCAACCTTTAATATGGAAAAATTTTGATTCTTCATATTTTTTTTATTCCCCCCCAGCTTTATTGAGATATAATTGACATAAAAGATTTTATAAGTTTAAGGTACATGATGATTTGATGCATTTATATATTGCAGAAAGATTACCACCATAGCATTAGCTAATACCTCCATCCCATCACAAAATTACCATTTTTTTCACACACATACACACTGTATTTTATTTTTACAAGAGATAAACTGACAGCAAGCATTGTAAATGGATGACCACAACAAAAGCAACAATGATTGCACTTACCAAACATGAAACAAACTCATACTATGTCATAATATTGACATTCAGTCCAATAAGCCTCCACTGTAACAGCTCCTTTCCTTCACAGTAAATATTGATTTGTATATTTTTTGCCTCTGAGTCGTTGTGGGATATTTTTTTTTATTCAAACAGAAAGTCACAGAAATTATAATCATCCTCATCAGTTCACTCAGTCCCATGTAATTAATTTTTTTTCATCTTGATCTTTTGTTAGCACTTTTATGAATTCATCAGTTTTCCATTAGAGTTCTGAAAATGCTTATTCATTCAGTTCAGAAGCACAGTCAGTTACCAGAAACCTGTACTTGTCAAGAGTCTTTTCCATGAATTCCTTGAAGATGAAACAAATATGTTCCTTTTATAGGAATATATTTGCAAAAGCCTCAGAGTACACCCAGAACTGTCTGTAAGGACAAAAGACTTAAAAATGCCCACAGTTAAAGATTTGATGAAAGTTAATAATAATGCAATTGACAAGGAAATATAGTTATTTCTGAGATATACATTTTAAAGTAATAACTAGAAATATGACTTATAACATTATACCAGAACATTTAAGATTTTTAGAAATTTCATGTAATGTCTGAAACATTTATATTAACATATTTCCATACAAATAACCCAAAGAAAGTTTAGTATTAGTTGTTTTTTTGTGTTTGTTTGTTTGTTTGTTTGTTTTATACTGCAGGTTCTGATTAGTCATCAATTTTACACATATCAGTGTATACATGTCAAACCCAATCGCCCAATTCACCACAACACCATCCCCACCCCACTTCAGTTTTCCTCCCTTGGTGTCCATAAGTTTGTTCTCTACCTCAGTGTCTCAACTTCTGCCCTGCAAACTGGTTCATCTGTACCATTTTTCTAGGTTCCACATATATACATTAATATACAATATTTGTTTTTCTCTTTCTGACTTACTTCACTCTGTATGACAGTCTCTAGATCCATCCACTTCTCAACAAATGACTCAATTTTGTTCCTTTTTATGGCTGAGTAATATTCCGTTGTATATATGTACCACACTTCTTTATCCATTCGTTTGTCGATGGGCATTTACATTGCTTCCATGACCTGGCTATTGTAAATAGTGCTGCAATGAACATTGGGGTGCAAGTGTATTTTTAAATTATGGTTTCTCTGGGTATATGCCCAGTAGTGAGATTGCTGGATCATATGGTAATTCTATTTTTAGTTTTTTAAGGACCCTCCATACTGTTCTCCATAGTGGCTGTATCAATTACATTCCCACGAAGTGCAAGAGGGTTCCCATTTCTCCACATCCTCTCCAGCATTTGCTGTTTATAGGTTTTCTGATGATGTCCATTCTGACTGGTGTGAGGTGATACCTCATTAGAGTTTTGATTTGCATTTCTCTAATAAGTAGTGATGTTGAGCAGCTTTTCATGTGCTTCTTGGCCATCTGTATGTCTTCTTTGTAGAAATGTCTATTTAGGTCTTCTGCCCATTTTTGGATTGGGTTATTTGTTTCTTTAATATTGAGCTGCATGAGTTGATAATATATTTTGGAGATTAATCCTTTGTCCATTGATTCGTTTACAAATATTTTCTCCCATTCTGAGGGTTGTCTTTTCGTCTTGTTTTTATGGTTTCCTTTGCTGTGCAAAAGCTTTGAAGTTGTATTAGATCCCATTTGTTTATTTTTGTTTTTCTTTCCACTACTCTAGGAGGTGGATCAAAGAGGATCTTGCTGTGATTTATGTCAAAGAGTGTTTTTCCTATGTTTTCCTCTAAGAGTTTTATAGTGTCTGGTCTTACATTTAGGTTTTGAATCCATTTTGAGTTTATTTTTGTGTATAGTGTTAGGGAGTGTTCTAATTTCATTCTTTTAAATGTAGTTGTCCAGTTTTCCCAGCACCACTTGCTGAAGAGACTGTCTTTTCTCCATTGTATATCTCTTCCTATTTTGTCATAGATTAGTTGACCATAGATGCATGGGTTTATCTCTGGGCTTTCTATCTTGTTCCATTGATCTATGTTTCTGTTTTTGTGCCAGTACCATATTATCTTGATTACTGTAGCTTTGTAGTATAGTCTGAAGTCAGGGAGCCTGATTCCTCCAGCTCCGATTTTTTTCCCTCAAGACTGCTTTGGCTATTCAGGGTCTTCTGTGTCTCCATACAAATTTTAAGATGACTTGTTCTAGTTCCATAAAAATGTCATTGGTAATTTGATAAGGATTGCATGGAATCTGTAGATTACTTTGTGTAGTATAGTCATTTTCACAATATTGATTCTTCCAATCCAAGAACATGTTATATCTCTCCATCTGTTGGTGTCATCTTTAATTTCTTTCATCAGTGTCTTATAATTTTCTGCATACATGTCTTTTGTCTCCCTAGGTAGGTTTATTCCTAGGTATTTTATTCTTTATGTTGCAATGGTAAATGGGAGTGTTTCCATAATTTCTATTTCAGATTTTTCATCATTAGTGTATAGAAATGCCAGAGATTTCTGTGCATTAATTTTGTATCCTGCAACATTACTGAATTCATTGATTAGCTCTAGTAGTTTTCTGGTGGCATTTTTAGGATTCTCTATGTATATTATCATGTCGTCTGCAAACAGTGACAGTTTTAATCCTTCTTTTCCAATTTGTATTCTTTTATCTCTTTTTTTCTAAGATTGCCATGGCTAGGACTTCCAAAACTATGTTGAATAATAGTGGTGAGAGTGGACATCCTTGTCTCTTTCCTGATCTTAGAGGAAATGCTTTCAGTTTTTCAACATTGAGAATGATGTTTGCTGTAGGTTTGTTGGATATGGCCTTTAATATGTTGAGGTAGGTTACCTCTATGCCCATTTTCTGGAGAGTTTTTACCATAAATGGGTGTTGCATTTTGTCACAAGCTTTTTCTTCATCTGTTCAGAGGATCATATGGTTTTTCTCCTTCAATTTGTTAATATGGTGCATCACATCGATTGATTTGCATATATTGAAGAACGCTTGCATCCCTGGGATAAATCCCACTTGATCATGGCGTATTATCCTTTTAATGTGTTGTTGGATTCTGTTTGCTAGTATTTTGTTGAGGATTTTTGTATCTATATTCATCAGTGATATTGGTCTGTAATTTTCTTTTTTTCGTAGTGTCTTTGTCTGGTTTTGGTATCAGGGTGATGGTGGCCTCATAGAATGAGTTTGGGAGTGTTCCTTCTTCTTCAATCTTTTGGAAGAGTTTGAGAAGGATGGGTGTTAGCTCCTCTCTAAATGTTTGATAGAATTCACCTGTGAAGCCATCTGGTCCTGGACGTTTGTTAGTTGGAAGATTTTTAATCACAGATTCAATTTCATTACTTGTGATTGGTCTGTTCATATTTTCTGTTTCTTCCTGGTTGAGTCTTGGAAGGTTATACCTTTCTAAGAATTTGTCTATTTCTTCCAGGTTGTCCATTTTATTGGCACAGAGTTGCTTGTAGTAGTCTCTTAGGATGCTTTGTATTTCTGCGGTGTGTGTTGTAACTTCCCCTTTTTCATTTCTAATTTTATTGATTTGAGTCCTCTCTCTCTTTTTCTTGATGAGTCTGGATAATGGTTTATCAATTTTGTTTATCTTCTCAAAGAACCAGCTTTTAGTTTTGTTGATCTTTGCTATTGTTTTCTTTGTTTCTATTTCATTTATTTCTGCTCTGATCTTCATGATTTCTCTCCTGCTAACTTTGGGTTTTGTTTGTTCTTCTTTCTCTAGTTCCTTTAGGTGTAAGCTTAAATTGTTTACTTGAGATTTTTCTTGTTTCTTGACGTAGGCTTCTATAGCTATAAACTTCCCTCTTAGAAGTGCTTTTGCTGCATCCTGTAATTTTTGGATCATCGTGTTTTCATTGTCATTTGGCTTTAGGTATATTTGATTTCCTCTTTGATTTCTTCAGTGATCTCTTCGTTATTTAGTAATGTATTGTTTAGCCTCCATGTGTTTGTGTTTTTTACGTTTTTATCCCTATAATTCAGTTCTAATCTCATAGCGTTGTGGTCTGAAAAGATGCTTGATATGATTTCAATTTTCTTAAATTTACTGAGGCTTGATTTGTGACCCAGGATGTGACCTATCCTGGAGAATGTTCCATGCGCACTTGAGAAGAAAGCGTAATCTGCTGTTTTTGGATGGAATGTCCTATAAATATCAATTAAATCTATCTGGTCTATTGTGACATTTAAAGCTTCTGTTTCCTTATTTATTTTCATTTTGGATGATCTGTCCATTGGTGTAAGTGAGGTGTTAAAGTCCCCCACTATTATTGTGTTACTGTCGACTTCCTCTTTTATAGCTCTTAGCAGTTGCCTTATGTATTGTGCTTCTCCTATGTTAGGTGAATATACATTTATAATTGTTATATCTTCTTCTTGGATTGATCCCTTGATCATTATGTAGTGTCCTTCCTTGTCTCTTGTAACATTTTTTTTTATTTTAAAGTTTATTTTATCTGATATGAGTATAGCTACTCCAGCTTTCTTTTGATTTCCATTTGCATGGAATATCTTTTTCCATCCCCTCACTTTCATTCTGTATGTGTCCCTAGGTCTGAAGTGGGTCTCTTATAGACAGCATATATATGGGTCTTGTTTTTGTATCCATTCAGCAAGCCTGTGTCTTTTGGTTGGGACATTTAATCCATTGATGTTTAAGGTAATTATCGATATGTATGTTCCTACGACCATTTTCTTATTTGTTTTGGGTTTGTTTTTGTAGGTCCTTTTCTTCTCTTTTGTTTCCCACTTAGAGGAGATCCTTTAGCATTTGTTGTAGAGCTGGTTTGGTGGTGCTGAATTCTCTTAGCTTTTGTTTATCTGTAAAGCTTTTGATTTCTCTATCAAATCTGAATGAGATCCTTGCCGGCTAGAGCAATCTTGGTTGTAGGTTCTTCCCTTTCGTCTCTTTAAGTATATCATGCCACTCCCTTCTGGCTTGTAGAGTTTCTGCTGAGAAATCAGCTGTTAGCCTTTGGGAGTTCCCTTGTATGTCATTTGTCTTTTTTCCCTTGCTGCTTTCAATAATTTTTATTTGTCTTTAATTTTTGCCAATTTGATTACTATGTGTCTCGGCATGTTTCTCCTTGGATTTAGACTGTATGGGACTAGGTGTGCTTCCTGGACTTGGGTGGTTATTTCCTGTCCCTTTTTAGGGAAGTTTTCGACTATAATCTCTTCAAATATTTTCTCTGGTCCTTTCTGTCTCTCTTCTCCTTCTGGGACCCCTATAATGCAAATGTTGTTGTGTTTAATGTTGTCCCAGAGGTCTCTTAGGCTGTCTTCATTTCTTTTCATTCTTTTTTCTTTATTCTGTTCAGCAGCAGTGAATTCCACCATTCTGTCTTCCAGGTCACTTATCCGTTCTTCTGCCTCAGTTGATTCCTTCTAGTGTAGTTTTCATTTCCGTTATTGTATTGTTCATCTCTCTTTGACTGTTGTTTAATTCGTCTAGGACTTTGTTAAACATTTCTTGCATCTTCTCGTTATTTGCCTCTATTCTTTTTCTAAGGTCCTGAATCATCTTCACTATCATTATTCTGAATTCTTTTTCTGGAAAGTTGCCTATCTTCACTTCATTTAGTTGTTTTTCTGGGGTTTTATCTTGTTCCTTCATCTGGTATATAGCCCTCTGCCTTTTCATCTTGTCTATCTTTCTGTGAATGTGGTTTTTGTTCCACAGGCTGCAGTATTGTAGTTCTTCTTGCTTCTGCTGTCTGACCTCTGGTGGATGAGGCTATCTAAGAAGCTTGATGGGAGGGACTGATGGTGGTTAGAGATGACAGTTGCTCTGGTGGGCAGAGCTCAGGAATATTTAATCCACTTGACTGTTTATGGGTGTGGCTGGGTTCCCTCCCTGTTGGTTGTTTTGCCTGAGGCAACCCAACACTGGAGCCTACCTAGGCTCCCTGCTGGTGCCAATGACAGACCCTGGGAAGGCCCACACCAAGGAGCACTTCAGAACTTCTGCTGCCAGTGTCCTTGTCTCCATGGTGAAACAGAGCCACACCCTGTCTCCACAGGTGACCCTCCAACACTAGCAGATAGGTCTGCTTCTGTCTCCCCTGGGGTCACTGCTCCTTCCCCTGTGTCCCGATGCACACACCCCTTTGTGTGTGCCCTCCAAGAGTGGAGTCACTGTTTCCCCTAGTCCTTTCAAAGTCCTGCAATCAATTCTCACTAAGCTTCAAAGTCTGATTTTCTAAGAATTCCTCCTCCTGTTGCCGGACCCAAAGGTTGGGAAGCCTGACTTGGGGCTCAGAACCTTCACTCCAGTGGGTGGACTTCTGTGGTATAAGTGTTTGCCAGTCCGTGAGTCACCAACCCTCCAGTTATGAGATTTTATTTTAATGTGATTGCACCCTCCCATCGTCTAATTGTGGCTTCTCCTTTGTCTTTGGATGTAGGGTATCTTTTTTTGGTGAGTTCCAGTCTCCTCCTGTCAATGATTGTCCAGCAGCTAGTTGTGACTCTGGTCTTCTTGCAAGAGGGAGTGAGAACACGTCCTTCTACTCTACCATCTTGGTTCCTCCTCCTCTATTCTTCATATTGATCATAGATTTTTAGCTCAAATTTTAAATTGTAATATTTTATTTCCTCTTTTCTAATTTCTGTTCACAGAACCTGTATGTGCCACACAATGAATAGTAAACTAACCCATCCAGAAGAACACTGAGTGCAGTATAACATACCACTTATATTGCACTTTATCTACTTTAATTTGTAGCTTAATGTTCTATTATGTCTAGTGTGATGTGATTTTCCCAAGGAAGGCACTTTTCTCCCTCTGCTTTTATTGCATCCTCAGTGTTCAGCACAGGGTCTGGTTCAGAAAAAATGCTCACATAGAATTTATTAATGAATTAATACAAAGCAGGAAACAAAAGCATAGTTCTACTTATGGAGGTATTGATCAACCTCATTGGGAGAGGACTTGAAATGAAATGTTACTTTCCAAATATTTTGCAGATAAATTTGTTGGGGAATTTGATTGTATTTATATAAAAAATAAAATTTAAATTGGGAAGCATTTTCATCTTTAGCAGAGCATTTGACGTATCTCAAAATATATGCTTTGCTTTCTTGTTCAGACAAAAATAGTTTCAGAGATATTTGAAATTGCATATGTAGGTGACATGCAAAACTGGTTCCTTTTCACTGATTGGAATCTAATAAGTAAATCAAAGCAAAGTAATTAAAGAAATACACACACTTTTCATTTATTTATTATTAATTTATTTATTTATTAACATCATTATGGAGTATAATCGCTTACAATGGTGTGTTAGTTTCTACCTTATAAGAGAGTGAATCAGCTATACATATACATATATCCCCATATCTCCTCCCTCTTGCATCTCCCTCCCTTCCACCCTCCCTATCCCACCCTTCTACATGGTCACAAAGCACAGAGCTGATCTCCCTGTGCTATAGGGCTGCTTCCCACTAGCTAGCAGTTTTACATTGGGTAGTGTATATATGTCCATGCCACTCCTTTACTTTATCCCAGCTTACGCTTCCCCTTCCCCATGTCCTCAATTCCATGCTCTAGTATGTCTGTGTCTTTATTCCTGTCCTGCCCCTAGGTTCTTCATGACCTTTTTTTTTTTTTTTTTTTTTTTAGACTCCATATATATGTGTTAGCATACAGTATTTGTTTTTCTCTTTCTAACTTACTTCACTCTGTATGACAGACTCTAGGCCATTGACCTCACTAAAAATAACTCAGTTTTGTTTCTTTTTATGGCTGAGTAATATTCTGTTGTATATATGGGTCACAACTTCATTATCCATTCATCTGTCAATGGACAGTTAGGTTGCTTCCATGTCCTGGCTATTGTAAATAGGGCTGCAATGACATTGTGGTACATGACTCTTTTTGAATTATGGTTTTCTCAGGGTATATACACTGTAGTGGGATTGCTGGGTCATATGATAGTTCTATTTGTAGTTTTTTAAGGAACCTCCATACTGGTCTCCATAGTGGCTGTATCAATTTACATTCCCACCAACAGTGCAAGAGTGTTCCCTTTTCTCCACACCCTCTCCAGCATTTATTGTTTGTAGGTTTTTTGATGATGGCCATTCTGACTGGTGTGAGATGATATCTCATTGTAGATTTTTTTTTTTTTTTTTTTACAGTACGCGGGCCTCTCACTGTTGTGGCCTCTCCCATTGTGGAGCACAGGATCTGGATGTGCAGGCTCAGCAGCCATGGCTCACAGGTGCAGCTGTTCCGCGGCATGTGGGATCCTCCTGGCCTGGGGCATGAACCCACGTCCCCTGCATCGGCAGGCAGACTATCAACCACTGCACCACCAGGGAAGCCTTCATTGTAGTTTTGATTTGCATTTCCCTAATGATTAATGTTGTTGAGCATTCTTTCATGTGTTTACTGGTAATCTGTATATCTTCTTTGGATAAATGTCTATTTAGGTCTTTTGCCCATTTTTGGATTGGGTAAACACACTTTTTAAAAACAACTTTAAAAACATATCTCAGGACTTCCCTGGTGGCGCAGGGGTTAAGAATCCGCCTGCCAATGCAGGTGACATGGGTTCAATCCCTGGTCCGGGAAGATCCCACATACTGCGGAGCAACTAAGCCAGTGGGCTGTAACTACTGAGCCTGAGCTCTAGACCCCGAGAGCCACAACTACTGAGCCTGAGTGCCACAACTACTGAAGCCCGCGCACCTAAAGCCTGTGTTCTGCGACAAGAGAAGCCACCGCAATAAGAAGCCCGCACACCGCAACAAAGAGTAGCCCCCACTCAGTGCAACAAGAGAAAGCCTGCGTGCAGCAACGAAGACCCAATGCAGTCCAAAACAAATAAATAAATAAATTTAAAGAAAAGCAACAACAACAAAAAAAACCATATCTCAAATCTTCTCTCATGCAGTCAATATAAATGGCTGGAAAGTGTGCATTTTTATTATTTTTAGGGCCTAAGGAATATTAATTCAGATTCGGAATACTTTTACTTAGTAAATCTCGAGATGCTAACAGGAAAAAGGCAGGATGAAAGCAAAAGAGAGGTTATAAAAATAAAGATTAAAAAAGGAAACTACAAAAATTTGTTACATAGTCCAGTATATGGACTATTCGTATAACTTACAGATGGAGGCAATTAATATACCTATGATGTATTCCTAGTTTTTCTATTAAGTAACAAGGGGTTAGGGAGCTTTTGTTTGAATGTGGGTGGATGGGGTGTGTGTGTGTGTGTGTGTGTGTGTGTGTGTGTGTGTGCATGATGATACCGTCTGTATTAGAGAGTTGAGGACAGATTTTTAACCACAGTTCTGTATTACTCAGGGCTCCCTATCAAACATTTTATTCCACCTTACTCAACAATTTGGTAACATTAAAGGATCCTGTCTTTAAACATATGACAATTAAATAGAAGTAAATTATTCTTCTATAAAACCCAAGATTTTAAGTTCCTATATCCAAGATTTTAGATAGTATTAGAGTATATATAAACTTGGTTTCCCAGCAATATAAAAGAAATTTTAAGAGCGAACTGTAAGTCCACTTTAAGATCAGAAATAACCCAGGAAGATTCCAGCCATTTCCATACATGAAGAATGAATAACAGAGACCTAGTTCCTTTTGTCTCTATACATCATGAAAGACTTACACAAAAAAAGATTTTTTGTTTTTCTTTTTTGGATTTAACTAGGGTTACGAGTTTTTATTTTCCATTTTAGGACATTATTAACTAAGTCTAGATACCCAAACTGGCATAACCAATTCCCCAAGGGATCCTGAGAGAGGATCAAGTCCCACCTTGCACTTACCTGAGCAAACTTCTGGCATCTGCACAGAACATGTGTAAAGCAAAAGAGTAAGTATATACAGAAATTAAACAGTCACACCAAGCAAAGCATAGCCTCTTGCCCCCAATTTCATGGGGAAAAGCTTCCTGATGTCATCCGGTAGCTTGGCTGTATTGCTTTGGTGCTGCTGCTTGTAAATTGTTCTTGCGTCTTCACTGCGGACGCCGCAGAAAGCCGGTGCATGCTCGTGGATATTCGCTGTTTTAGACTTTTGCTCAACTGTGTATTTCTGTAATGGAGCACTTCTGCTATGGGGAAAAATATATTTTCAATGTGTCCTTTATGCTTTTAAACTGAATTCCCAGTACGTGATGAAACATGTAGTATACCCAGATATCATGTATTCTAAAAGAAATGCATTGACATACTATTATTCAGATTTTTTTTTTTGTATTGCACATTCAATATTATATCTCAGTTGAAATCACTTGGAAACATTAATCAATCTGGTTTACTGGTCCAGGGATGTGGCAAGTAGTCAGGGTGAATTAGTGATGAAGTCTGAGGAACTTTAAAGACATATTTGTAAAATGGTATTGAAAGTGTCTGAGACTGTTTTTTCCCAGTAATTTTCAAAATGAAGAATGATCATTTCAATGTAGGCAAGAATGATGTTCAAAAATCAGAAAATGTTTATGTATTTTCTTATTTAAAAAAGGGTGTATGAGCCAATGTCTAAGTAGGAGCCAGATCAGCAGAGGAGTGAGAGGGCTGTGCCTTTGAATTAACCCTCACCAAGACCCCTTACCTTAGCACAGGCCAGAATAATGCATGTGAGGTGTGTATGGGTTACCCAATGTACAGCTAAATGTTATCAGTCCTTCAAATCACAGTATTTAGGATTGCTAGATTCAGCAAACAAAAATACAGGATGTCCAATTAATTTGAATTTCAGAGAAGCAACAATTAATGTTTTTAGTATATGTATGTCCCATGTAATCTGAGGGACATACTAATACTGAAATGTTTGCTGTTTATCTGAATTTGAGTTTAATTAGAATTCCTGTGTTTTATTTGGCAACATCCTATTATATGGAGATTTTGTCCTATGAGGCTTCCTCTAAATTTACTCTTGGCTCAATTTTTCTTAGAAAACCATGTGTGCAGCCACTATACTGAAAACCTCCTGGTTCCATCTCATACACAATTTTCCATCTATGATACCTAATCTGTGTTACTCAATGCTGGGAATTGCTTCCTGCATCATCCATCTACCATGGGCTGCTAGATCTCTGAGGGATGTATTGAAATTCATAAGAAATTTAAAAAAATATTACCTTTGAAGTTTATCCAGAATCAAAAGATTCAGGCAAGAATCTCTGTATCCTGAGCTAGCCTAGGCATCAATCTCTAAAAATGAACTCAGAGAAAATACCAGACCTTAACAGAAACAGTATTTCAAAGAAATAGATCAAACTTAATTACTCTAACACATCCTATAAAATATATTTTCTTAAGAAACAGAATACAGATTCCAAAATATCTAAAATGTCTTTCTGATAGGGACAGAAAAAAGGGACAAAGCAGGTGGTTAAATAATTAATTCCACTAAAGGATTGTAAGGAGAGAAAAAAATATGGGAGACCTGTAATTTAATGATCACTCAAGAAAACAAGCTTAACAACTAAACCAAGCAGGCTTGCTTAGCAACAAAATCATGCAACAGAAGCATGGGACATGCGCCCAAACAATAAAACAATGGTGGAAAGAGACCCACATCTTGTTCAGTGAGGACAGTAAGTTAGTGGTTCTTAGGATATGCTGCTCTGCCTGCACTAAAAACAAAAATATAGAGAAAGGTGACATTATATTGAAACCTGAAATGATTTACCGTATTTTAGTATTTGTTACTAAACTATTTCCAAAGTGCCATGACAGTCCCAGTTTGACCATTTAGGTACAAGAAAATTCCCCTGCCCAAGTTGAAGGAGCAGCGGATGATGGAAGTTTGACATCTATTCAAGAATGAGGAATAAGGTGGTCTTCTTACCCTCCTCATTTTTCTTTGATTGTAAAACTGTAGCCCACTAAGTTCTCAGGGTATCAGTCCCTTGCCTGCCTGCTTGCGTCTCTCACAAGCTTATATCTCTATACTAATTAACTCTTTCCTTACCTGTCATTCTGCCTCTCACTGAATTCTTTCTGTGTCAAAGCAGGAGAACCTATGCTTTAAAAGTCCCAAGACATATTCTGTGGGTTCATTTCCAATAATATTTAAATTTATAACAGAATAAAGTAATCATGAATAGATTATAAATCTGAAAAAGAAGTCATAGGACAACACAATATTTTAAAGCAATAAAAGCAGTAAGTAGCAGAGTAGATATTGCAGTAAAAGTAAATTAATGAAATAAAGCTAATGTAAAACATTCTCCCATTATTCAGAGAAAAAATGTGAAGAACTAAACTTGAAGAATGAAAATAGAAACACTGAAAATACATTGAGGTAATTCAATCAATTATTAAGGAAGAGGGCAAAACAGACAACAAACATGTAGATAACAATTAGAAAGGCACAAATATATTTATCTTTATGTAAAAATTATATCATTATAAAACTGAAAAGCCCAAGTGAATCAACTAATTGAAATATATACTACTTCTGTTCATGATTTTACTATTCTTTATAAAAATATTTGTGAAAAAATAATGCACAAATATTTATATATTTAGTTAAAAATGTAACTGTGGACATTTAAAAATATATAATAATGAGTTTATATTTATATAAATATTTTAGAAGTCAAAATGGATTAAAATTTCAACTTTAAGTTAGTATAAAATGAAAAAGTGAACTTGAATTGATGTTTCACAAGAGAAAAAATATATGTGACTATTTAATCAACTATTAACTGGACCCAGTTTTAGGTATTTTACTCATTTTCCATACATTTATTTATTTCAACCACTCTATGAGTTAGTTCATATATCGTTATCTACTTTTAACAGTCAAAGAACCTAAGGTACAGAGTGGTTAAGTAGCTTGATAAAGTTAGAGATAATTTGCAGTGAAACTGGAATTCAATCCTTGTCATTTTGGCTGGAGAGTCTTTTCTCCTACTAATGTGTGTACTACACCTATACATTTACCTTTACTATTAAAGTGAACAGTATTTTTCTATTTTTTACATATATAAATGATACATATTATATCATTTATATAATGGGTGAAACCAAGGGTTGACAAGAAAACAGTTTTTTGAAAGTGCTTTTTTTTCCCCACTATATTATAAAGGAAGTGATTTAGTAACATATATCATGATCCTTTAATGTTTGTACTTTTTGATCAAATAATTTCCTTTCTAATTTTATATCAAAGTAATAATAGTAGACTTCTAAAATAGCTACACATTTTTTAATCACACTTATTAATGACATTGTACTTTGGGACAGTGAATAAATGTTCAATAATAAAATAATCCTTAAATGATGATGTGTTAAGAGAGTGGACAAGTACAGAGATATTAGTGTGGTACGCAGAATTCTAAAATGACCCCTGACCAAGATTTCCTGCCCTAACCCCCAGGGCTCTGAATAAGACGTGATATCATGCCTGTGATTATGTTAGCTTATATGACAAAATAAATGTTGTGCCTATTTTAAGGTTACAAATCAGTTCATACTGAGTTAATTAAATGGTAGATTATGTAGATGGGCCTGATCTAATCACATGAATCCTTTAAAGCAGAGAGTTTTCTTGGCTGATCACAGAGGGGAAATTAGAGAGATGCAAAGCAAGAAAAAGGTCTGTTGTGACCTGCTGGCTTAGTGACTTCTCCACAACAGCCAGAATGATCTTGCAGGTAGATTCTCCCATTACAGCCCAGGTTAGAGCCCGGCCTGAAAAATACTTGGATTTGTCTTGTGAAAACCTCAGTAGACAACTCAGTTGAATCTGCCCAGACTTCTGAACTATAAAACTGTGAGTTAACAAATAGGTATTGTTTGAAGCTGCTAAATATGTGGTAATTTTCCATGCAGAGATAGAAAACTAACACAATTAAAAATCATTATTTCAATGAAACTTAATAGAACATAATAGTTTAATATTATGTACCATAATAATAGTATCATGAAATAATAAGAATATAAAAACAAACATATGACTCAAACAAACCCAAACATTGATAGGAAAGGAAACATTAATATCATTTAACTATGAGGAATAGAATTGCTGTTCATTTATTTTAAAATGCCTTTGGGCAAGTAACTACACTCTCACTCTATCTTGAAAATGGGGCTAATAGTTGTATCTATCTCATAAGGTTGGTTTAGGTTTAAATGAAATAATTCATGTATAGCACTAAAGATAGTGTCTACCAAGTAGCAAGTGTTCAATAAACATTAGCTAATATAATAATTGTTTAGTAATATTGGTCAAAGTATATTAAGGCCTTCAGTTACCATGATAGGAAAAATAGCACTGCATTGGGGTTCTCCATCCTCAGGTATAAACTATTGAGTTATGCAATTGTTATACTCTTGTTAAGTATTTTACACGTAATATTTTATTATATTACATTTTAAAAGTAAAAATAAAAAGTTATCACTCTTTATTCTGTCATTTATCCTCAAGTTATCTTTTTTGGTATAAGTTACTTTATTTGGAAAAAGGTAAATTAAATATTAATTTAAATAACCCCATACTCTTCTGTACAGTGTTTCCACTTTCCCATTTGTTTCCACTGATGTATTAAACCAATAGAATTATTTTCCATAAAATAATGGAAAGTAATTATTTTTCTATAAAAATAGTTATTATTGGGACTTATGTTAAATTAGCATGTCAGGGAAGCTGTCTCTGAGAAACAGATATTTGAGGGGATAAATGAATATTATTGATGAAAAGAATGAGAAGGTGGAGATGGATAAAGGAAGGGATTTTCATTTCATTTATTTTTATCATTAGTTTAAAAATTTTCGTTGGTGAATATTTCAAAGTTATTTTATTTCTTTTTAAACTCCTTTATAGACAGTAATAACTTGCTGTTATCTAATGAAGAATGTCATCTAAATCTGATTATAAAAGTGGTGTCACATCAAACTCTCTTTGTGATAATATGTTATATGTCTTTACTTCCTACTGCTGATTTACTGGAATTATTTTAGCCCCTGATCATTTGCACATCAATGGTTGCTATAATCTAGGCAGGGTTGTTATTTATTTGCCCAATTAAGATGCAGAAGACAGTTCCTCAACACTGTCTATTTCAGGAGGCATGTGAACTATTTACACTTTGCTATGTGATTCTTAATATTTTGAGGGAGACTAATGACTTATTTAATTAGTAGACTAGATGAAACCAATTTGAACTGTCAATTGCTACAATTTCTAGTCAATTTTTAATTTTTTTCTATTTTTATAGCTATTATTAATATATAAAGGACTTTTTTGTTGGATGTTGTTTTTATTCATGATTTATGGAATTGTGTATGTGTGAGGTACATAGGAATATACCACACAAAGTGTTTAAAATGTGGCCCTTTATCTATTTAATTTATACCACACTCATGTTAATAATATTGCCAGAATATTTTGATGTATATTATACATTTTTATTTGATATTGCTAAGAGCTTGTCTGAAATATATTTATCAACATTTGAAATAATGTTTAAAATTTGGAATAGTTTTATTGATCATACATGATCATGTATTTGGAGAAAGAATATCACTAGTACAGACTTCAGTACTGACTTCTGGAATTTCAAACCAACTATCCAACTGACATTTTTATCTAGATATCCCACAACTCAAACTCAACATACTCAAAGTCAGCTCTTATTTCCCTACCTCTAATCTGGTTCTCATTTAGTATCAATATTATAACGAAGTACATGAACTATTTCACGTCAACCAATCAGAAAACACTTTGCACCTTACGTTGTACTTAACAGTGACCCAGTTCCATTAATATCACCACTGAAACTTATCTCTTATCCAGGCTCACTGTCTTGGTTCCAGCCCCCTCTGTCTTTTGAAGGAATATAACATCAGCTTTTTAACTGATTTCTAAAGATTTCTATCTCATTTCATTATTATCCACAGGATTGTGAGTGGCCTTTCTGCAATATATCTTATCTGGTTAATTTCTCTGTAACATATTTCCATATCCACCCCTGCCACTTAAACTATAGGCTATAAAATTATCCTTCTTAAACATTTATTCTATGTTTTCCAAGGTCTGCCCCTCAAGTTTCCTCTTTTGCCTCATCCTCATTCTGACACTTTGAGGCAATCATACTTAACACTTAAAGTTCTTTGAAAACATCTCTGGATCCTTGCCCTCTGCCTGGAATGTTTACCTAAACCACCTTCACTTCTTCTTTCATCTTCCTAAAAATACTATTTTGTCTCTAAGATTCTGCTTAAACAAGTTTGCTTGCCCACACCTAATTCTCTATTAGCTACTGGGAAGAATTGATACTCTCTCTTTTATACTCAAATGCACACTGGACATTGTGTTAAGTTAGTTATACCTTAATAAATTTACTCTGGATGGTGAAGAAACAAACCATTCAGCTCTGTATAGAGATCATTCTCTCTGCCCCTTTCATGGAGTTCTATCATGAAAGTTCCAATCTTGCCCTGGCCTCTAAATAGTTTCTTCACACATATGTGCTAATCAGTACTCAGATGAAGACGTCAGAACCTTCTGCACACATCTGTAACTTTGTCCCTGTTCACCTTTCTCTTCCTGGTATTCTGCCTTGATAATTCTAGCCCCCTTAGGTTCCCCAAGACAATAAACTCTCTCAACTCCAGTAGTTCAACAGTCTTTCTCTTTCTCTAGATTCTTGGTCCTTCCAAACTCCTGCCTACTCTCCACCCCCATTTTGCAACTTGATAACTCAGCAAGTCAGAAGCTGGGACAGTTGTGGGGCTTAATCCATTTATTGCCTTTATTTCAGGAATCACTGTCCACACTGCCTGTTGTTTAATGTCTGAAAATCATTTTCTCATTTATATGTTTACTTTGTATTTTGCTTTGGTGGGAAGTCTGAATTTAACCTCTGTTACTAAAATATCCCCCTGGAAGCAGATGTCTACTCAGTGTATGTTCCCTCTAAGCATTTTCTGAATTCCTAAACTGCCCAGGGAAAGAGTTTAAGAAGTTAAGTAGAACAATTCTTGTAAAGAGAGAGAATTTTCAGCTGTTTTATGGCTCTGAGAGGGCGAAAACAAAAAACCCGTAGTTCTGTATGCCAGTTTAAAAGGGTCCTGTTGAATGATTTCTGCTGCAAATTGGAATCCCCTAAATTGCTATTCCCCAGAAGTGGAAGCAAACCAGAGGTAGACAAGGTCTTGCTAAAAATGTAGTCCAGAAGTGGGACAGATCATCTGATTGGTTATTTTGATTTGTGCCATTCTATCTACTTTCCAGAGCAAAAAGTGAATTTTCTCTGGAAGAAGATAGCAACACCCAGACATTCTGCAATGTTTCTTACATAATGTACAGAATCCAACAAAATGTTACCAAGTATACCAAGAAAGAGGACCAAGAGAATATTATAAAAAGAGATAGCTACACATAAAGACAGGTACAGAGAAACGATGGCATTATTTGCATTTTCAAACATGGCTTCTAAAATAATATGACTGATATACCCATGAAAATAGATGAGAAGGTAGAGAATTTAACTAGAGAACTGAAATAAAAATCAAATGAAATTATAAAAATATAAATTCAAAAATTAAAATTAAGGACACAATAGATTAATTCAAATACATATTGAGCAGAGGAGACACAACATTAGTGAACTGGAAAATATTCAAGTTGAAACACTGAGAGCTAAAAAATTAAAAGTACAAAAAGAGACTTTGTGTTAATTAAAAGGTCTAACAAACAAGTAACTCAAGTCTTAGGGATGAAGAGAGTATATAGGACAAAAACAACCAAAAAAGGTGATATGTCTGCCCACTTAATCATCCACATTTTTACTTAACCTGAGTAGGTATAGTATATGTTTGTTTACTGTCTATAAAAATTAATTACATAAAGTGCAAAGTTTAAGAAAAATAAAGATGTGAGTCCTCAGATAAGATGTACATTATGAGAACTGAGCTGGATAAAGAAAAATAAATTCATATCCAAAATATGATATTTGGGCTTCCCTGGTGGTGCAGTGGTTGAGAGTCTGCCTGCTGATGCAGGGGACACGGGTTCGTGCCCCGGTCCGGGAAGATCCCACATGCCGCAGAGCGGCTGGGCCTGTGAGCTGTGGCCTCGGAGCCTCTGCGTCCGGAGCCTGTGCTCCACAATGGGAGAGGCAAAAAAAAGGAGAAGCCAGGGAAAAAAAAAAAAAAAAAAAAAAAAAAAAAAAAAAAGATATTTGTATGGGATGGAGTTATTTTACAACTGGACTGGGAATGCTCTATTCTTGTCTTTGGGGACCTTGGGATTTCTTAGACTCTGGGCTAAGATAAGAGTAGTGGGGTTTATGACCTGCTTTTTTAAGGCTGAACCCCCCTGGCAACTCCCAAGGCCAGTTTGTTTACTGATGATTTCACCGGCATAGCATAATTGGTCAGATGGCATGACTTGAGCAAAGGGGTGTAAAGGACTCCACTGGAACTTCTGCCTTGTGTTTTCCTGAAGCCAAGATTCATTGCACAGATTTTGGTGATTCAAACTGAAGTTTGTCAATACGTCAATAAGGACCCTGGTAAGCTTGCATCTGGATGTTTCTAAGACCTCTAATGATTTCCTGCATTCTCTTCCTCTTGCTTTACCTTATCCTTTGCCTTTAAATAGAAACCTTAGGTTTGTCTGCTATATGGATTCTTGTGAGTCTTTTCAAATATATAAACTTGTGGAATTTTTGTAGTAGTTAAAATATAAAATATTAGAAATGAAGAAAAATCGTCAAAAATACCAATGATAATGAAAGATAAGAACCATATTTGACTGACAGTCAATCCCTTGTCAGAGACAATAGACATTATAAGTAAGCTGAATATTGTTTTCAATATGTAGAAAAATTGTTTCTTGGAATTTTGTAGAACCAAATTATTTTTAAGGTATTGGATAAAATAAAGACATTTTCAAGCACAAAGAGACACATTTGTTTTCTCACATTTACTCTAATAAATATTAGAAAATTTTAGGAAAATAATGAACCCAGGAAAATGTCATAAGTTCTAAAAGAAAAATATGGCAAACACACAATTATATTACATATATCAATAAAGCCAATTATTAACTGTAAAAATGAATATTTTTACTTTGGAATATAAAACAATATCATGAAGGTAAAGTATACAGTGTAACGTCATTAACAATTAGAAAGCAGTTAGAAATATTGAAAAACTATTCTTTTATAAAATATCATATTTCAATATATGATTAAAATGTAATAATTTTAGTTTATAGAAACAATACCTTTTATTACTTCCTTTAGTCTGTGTTGCCTAGGACAACAGTTTTGTCAGGTTTTTTTCTTTTGTTCATTTTATTTATTTATTTACTAAGAATGTATTTTCTTGGGTTTAATAAATAGAATTTTAGATTAAAAGCACTTTCAATCTATCATTTTATTATTTTGGGGCTTTCATTGTATATGATAAAACACTTAAAGACAATGTGTCTTTATCTGTTGTTAAGGTTGTCGTTTTGTTTTAGTTTTTCTGAGCTATGTCTAGTGGTGGGTTTTTTTGTATTTATACAGTTGATATTTTTTAAAAATCTTGAAATTTCTAAGCCATTATTTCTTCCAATATTTCTTCTATCTCATATTCTCTTTCTCTTTTTATGAAACTACAAAAATATATACATTGTTTTTCTCTATTTCCCTGTCTTGTTTTTTTACTTTATTTTCTTTTGTTTTTTGCTCAATGTTTTAGATTGAATATATTGTTTTAACCTATATCCCAATTCCCATTAAATTAATTTCTGCTTAGACAATCTGCTCCTACATCTAATTTTTGCATTCTAAATTTCAGTCTTTGCATTGTTCAGCTCTATAATTTTTAAAAATATATGTTCAAATTTTCTCCCCTGAAGTCACCATTTTGTAAGTCTCTTAATCATTCTTTTATGCTTTAAAATATATATATATATGTGTATATATGTATTTATGTTTTATATATATATATATATGTCTGTTGACAACATTATCTAGATTTACTTCTTATTTATTTTTTAAAATAAATGTGTTTATTTTTGGCTGTGTTGAGTGTTTGCTGTTATGCATGGGCTTTCTCTAGTTGTGGTGAGCGGGGGCTACTCTTCATTGCAGTGTGCAGGCTTCTCTTGTTGTGGAACATGGACTGTAGTCATGTGGGCTTCTGTAGTTGCAGCACGTGGGTTCAGTAGTTGTGTTTTGCGAGGTCTAGAGCGCAGGCTCAGTAGTCGTGGCACACGGGCTTAGTTGCTCTGTGGCATGTGGGATCTTCCCGGACCAGGGCTCGAACCATGTCCCCTTCATTCGCAGGTGGATTCTTAACCACTGCACCACCAGGGAAGTCCCTATCTAGATTTTCTTTGGGAGTATTTCAAATTTTTTTTTTCAGGCAAGTGTCTCATCTCATATTTTGTTATGAAATACTGTAAAGATATTTTGAAGCTCTGGGTGATATTACTTCTCACCAGAGAAGATGTATGTACTTTTACTTTTCATATGTACCTATGCTTGGGTACCTACCATCCCCACAGAAGTAATAAATTATTGGGATAATTTAAACCTAGGTTTCAGTTATTATGAGGAATGGACTGTTTCTGATTTGCCCTTTCTCTTTAGATACAGACACTTAGTACCCAAATTAATGTTGGGATATTTATCAAATATCTTTATTTTTAGTGGGAACTTAACTTAAATATTAGCCTCCCAGCCTGTAATTCTTTGAAAGTGCTGCCCAGATTCTCAGCTTCTCAATCACTGCTTTAGGCAATGGCTATCATCTCAGATGGAAATATTGCACACAGTGACTGGCTTGACTTTCTTTGCTTTCCTTCCTTTTAGGATCTTTATCTAACAAACCTTTCTATCTTGAAGGCACCCCAATATTTTATATCAATTAGTACTAATATTGTTTTTTTAATATTTCAATAATTAGCTCAAAACCCTCTGGTCTACCATTTTCAGCTGAACAACATCTCTGTAAAGTGGCATGAACAAAGATGATGTGATATTTGTGCAGAGTTAGAGCAAAGGAATAAAAATTATCCAGAAGCTAATGCAGAAAATACTTGATTTATTATGAAGTATAAGTCAGGAAATGGTGGATCATTCAAAACTGTTGCTGCCATTATTGGTTACACAGCAGAATATTAAATTAGATGACTGAATTTCACCATGCACAATATAAATTTCAGACCTATTAAAGAATTAAAAGCCCATTCTAAATGACATAGAATAAAATAAATGATAATATTTCTATAATTTTCAGGAAGAGAAGATATTCTAAAATAAAGATTCATACACACAAAAATGGAACTGCAAGAAAACACTGACATAGTTAATGTCACACATTAAATTTTAAAATATCACACATGTCAAAAGCCACTACAGACAAGATATAAAGGCAAGCCAGACACAGGAAAATGATTTTTCTCTTGCAATTAACACCAAAATACATATACAAAATGAAAAATCTGAATTGTAGGAAAATATTCAAAGAGAATGGATATGTAAGCCACAGTAGAAAAACACATAGGAGATGATGAATCATTAGTATTTTACAGAAATTTAAGTTAAAACTATAGGACACTATTCCCTAGCCATCAGAATAGCTAAAGTTAGACATTAAAAGTATTGGTAAGTTTTGGAGAAAGAATTTTCTCACATTGATCATGGGTATATAAATTGGTACATCAGTTTTAGAGACAACTTGATACTTTATGAAAATTCATAGATGCCTTGTATCCAAAAATGTAGAAATTCCTTTTAAAGTATGCATCTTAGAGAACTTTTACCACATACATTCATGAAAATAATATAGAATATATTTATTTTAGAATCTTTCTTTATAAAAAAATGGAAATAATGTAAAAGACCATCAAATCAGAATAAATAAATAGATTATGAAATATTCTGGAGTACCTCAGTTCTTTTGGTATCAATTTTCAATTAGAGGAGAACCCCTTCCCCAAAAGGGGTTCTGCATTGCCACACTTCTTCATGAATTTTCTTCAGAAACAGTCCAAAGCAGGAAGCTATAATTAGACCTGACTGTTCCTTTTGCCCTGTGTGACCTCACATCTTTTGAAGCAGGAAAAAGTAATACATACTGATCATGCTTTTCAGTTAGCTCTGGACATCCATTTCCCAACTAGGCATTGTCACCCTCCAATCAGTTCCCATTATAAAACTGAGTTTTAATACCATGTTTTTCTCCACAGCTTATTTCATTTTATTTTTTTAAAAAATTAACTAGACAAGACATATGAGCATCATGAAGCCTTAAAGCAGTAACTAGAATTGGTCACATTTTAAGTCTGTGGTGTGTAGAGGGAGGGGTTTAGAGAAATACAGAATGTAATGGAGTTTATTCTCTTCCTTTCCTTGTATATCCCCATAGATGATAATATGCTCCCTTTTTCTTATGCTTTGGTTCATTTTACTGGCATCTAGGGTGTGAAGACAGCTGAAGCTAAAGATCAAGAATGAGAAGAAACAGCAGAAGGTTTACTCACTTCTTGTTTTACCTTGTAAATCTTCTTTTGGCAACACAGAAGCAGACCAGGAGATTAAGAATTAAAAAAAAAAATAAGATGAGGAGGGGAATGGAGGTTTAGTATTCACAGTCAACAGTTGTATTTTGATATTGAGAAGGGACATGACACGGAAGAAAGGTGGGAATTTACAGGAGCAGCCAAAGATGTATCTTCTGATTGCTTCTGCTTCTTCGGATCTTAGTTTTTTGTGTTTCTCTTCAGAGTCATTTCTATACTAACCACTTGCTAATTTTTGATTAATTTTTGCTATACTCAATTTTTTCTGAATTGCCTTTTGGCAATAGAGGTCCTTCTTTCTACTAATGTATATTATGAAATATCTTTCATAGAAATATTTCCCAAAAGAGAAAAAAAGTATCTGAAGTGATTTAGTGTGAAAAAGATTGTGATGAAAATGGGGAGATTTGACTTCTGGCCCTATTTTATTTTATGAATTAAATACTCCAGCAATAATGTTCATGTAAGACACAGAGAGTCTGCTGAACAACGTTTTTTTTCTCATCTGGGTCACTTCCTGATGCTGAATGCTCTCTGGAAACTCTAAAGAAATTTTTAAAATTCAGAGATATGTCTGAACCACAAATCAGTTATAATGGTTTTACTAAACTGTTATTTTTAGATACAATTCTACATTTTTGTTTTTTTCTGGGGATTTAGAGCGTATAGTATACTTTTGATTAAAATTGATGTTAGAAATATTTCAGAATACCGGTTCTAGATTTGGTGGTTCAGATAATCAGTTTGTTATTAAGACAAGTTATTTAAACTTTTTTTTTCTCCAGTATCAATAATTCTAAAATGAAAAGTTTGAACTTAACTATTATAAAACTACTTCAGAACCACTCTGACTCTTCTTGCTTCATCTAGCATGATTTCATACTTGAACCTACTTTCATTTTAGATATTTCATGTTATATAAAATACAGTAATTCTCTATATTTTAATTCAATGTTTAAGTTAAAAAATTAATGAATTTAATGCACACATTATTTATTTTACACATTGAAACAATTTTCCTTTAAATTTATTTTCTTTTATTTATTTTATTTTTGGCTGAATTGGGTCTTCATTGCTGAGTGCAGGCTTTTCTCTGGTTGCAGAGTGCAGGGCCACTCCTCATTGCAGTGCACAGTCTTCTCATTGTGGTGGCTTCTCTCGTTGTGGAGCATGGGCTCTAGGTATGCGGGCTTCAGTAGTTGTGGCACACGGGCTCAGTAGTTGTGGCTCGTGGGCTCTAGAGTGCAGGCTCAGTAGTTGTGATGCACAGGCTTAGTTGTTCTGCGGCATATTGGATCTTCCTGGACCAGGGCCGAACCTATGTCCCCTGCATTGCAAGGAGGATTCTTAACCACTGCGCCACCAGGGAAGCCCAAAACAATTTTCAATTCATACATTTTTATCGTTACAGAAGTATAGGTCTGAAAATGATTCCATTATTTTCTTCATAATTCCCAAGACTTCGAGAAATGAAAATACTAATTTATCTCAAAACATCAGAATGTAGCCAAAGAAGCATTCTAAAAATAAGAATCTGTAATCTTAATGTGTTTTGTTTCCAATTAAATCACCTACTAAGCAATAGGAAATTCTAGTAGTAAGATTATTAAAATGTGATATTCTAGAAATGGAAGAGAAGTTTTCATTGTCTAAATGATTTGGATACAGACCTCTGGTTTAATAGCTTTGGATTTCTTTCATCGCAAAATTGTATTGCATCTCTGTAATTTTCCTTTTTGGCACAGGGGACAGGTGTTCTACAGATGGAGAGACAGTTGTGGTTTTATGGGACCTCCTCTCCAAAGCACATTAATATTTGTCACTCACAGGGGTCCTCTTTCTAGAAATGACAAATTCCCTCATGCACACTTACTGTCAAAAAAGACTTTAGGGTCTGTGAAAAGAGAAGAGATGGTTTACCTTTACTGAGTGTGGGATGGTGGGTGAAGGGAATTTCGTGATGCAATCTAGATATTGATTATATAAGAAAGTGGTTTCTTGATCACATGTACTTATGGAAAAGAGGCTATGGTTGCAACACATACTAATTATAACCCTAGAATGAGCCATCCCCATCCTCACCCTCCACCCCAACATACTCACAAACAAGAGGAGAAAGGCATGCCATGTAAACAGATGAGAGATCTCTGGTGATAGTGATAGAAGTTACAAGACATCTGTGGAAATGATGAGAGATATTGAAGTGAGATCTACAGCTCCATTTATCCGCCCACAAGACCACTTTGCAGACCAGGCTTGACCCGCTTTCAGCGAACTAGGTCAATAACATGGTTCATAAAACCCCGTGGGCAGCAGTAGGTGTGGAATAATTACTAAAAAGCACTCCTCAGCCATACAGTTGCTTGGGTAGAATAGATGAATCAGGGGATTTGATTAGTTCCTTTTGTGTCCATAACCCCTGATACTCTTTAGTTAACTGAAACTTTCAGTAAACCCACTTGATAACTGGGCTCCTTGCGGTAAGAGTATCAGAACCAGAGTGTTTTGCTAACCAAGTTTTAACTTGTATTCCAAATTTTGCATCACATTCTAGATATAATAATTTTGTTTACAAATGGGAGAAAATTTTGAAATATTAGCTGTTAGTGAAATTTTTAAAAAATGCTTTGTGGTTATTCCACAGGAAAATCATGTTCAAGAAAAATCTACCTCTTAGGAAATATGTTTCTTAGCCAGAGCAAGAACTAATACATTTGACTGAACATTTTAAAATTCAGCTTTGTCTTTTTGGTAATATATTTCATCTTAAAAATATAAGAAAACAGTGAATTTATGTTTTTGCAGAAGAAATTTAGGAAAAGGGTACTCATTTTAGTGGTGAAAATAAAGAATCAGTACCAGATCTAAATATCCACTAGAAAAAGCAAACAAAGAAACAGATAAATGAAAAACACAAAGAGAAAGATCCTAGTTTTGTTCCTCCACAAAACACTCAGTCTTTATTCTTGCTAAATAGTAAACAGTTGTTAAATATTTTTCCTGGTCACTGGAGAGGGATCTGGATGAAAGAGCACAATCACAATCTAATTAAAATAGGAAAATAAAACCTCACTAATAAGAACAACAGTATTTCTTTGGTATTTTCTGAAATATGACTTAAATAAAAATTTGGTACCATGAGATTATTAAAGAAAAACAGTCATTAAAGATATAATCGTCTTCAAATTCAATTCTTTTCCTTATAGTTTTTAATTTATAGGAGAAGTATATGATTGCAAATTTCAATTTGAGAACTTTAAGTTAAAATGCAAAAATAAATGCTTAAAAATAATAATATTTAGGTAAATTTATCATCTAAATTAACATAACATTTTGGTACATATATATTTTATGTGATGGGGAGCACAGGTATAAAAGCTGCAGTCTGTAATGTACTCTAAGCATCATTATAAGATTAAATAAAAATGCAACTTTCAAACTATGCTGGATTTAAGTAAATAATTAGCACTATACCAGATTAATAATCAAATATAGTACAATTAATGTCCATTTTAATGAAAATTTCCATTTTCCTGTGTCTGGTCCTTTCATCAATTGTTCAGTATCTAATATTAAGAAGTAATCACTGACTTCAATCTCCTGTGTCTGGTCCTCCATTCAATTGTTCAATATCCAATATTAAGAAATAATCTCCGACTCAAATCTCCAGGTTTCCCTTGCAGTTTCAGTGATAGGGAGCAACTTGTTAGTGTGATACTGTGCTCCTAATTAAAGGCTGTACACCTAATCAGAGTCAGCATGGCAAAGACATGAATCTGCAGATTAACCTCTCTGAATACTAATTAGCATGTGAAAACGTCGAGCACCAGTCCTAATTCACGGTAGATGATCTAGAAGCATTATGTTATTGGAATGTCTGTTTGATCTGAAATTTTATTTACAGGGAATGATATCAAAGGTCACATAATTTTGAAAACCAGTCTGTATATACTTAATTAAACATATCAAGTTTAAGTACCAATCCTTCAAAAATTAAAAAAAAAAAAATTAGTATATGCTGGCTATGATTGGTGATTAAAAAAATAACAAGTATTTATTAATAATACTAGGTAGTCAGCATAATCTTCCAAATCTAAAATTATATATTAAAAATAGTGTTAAAAATTAAGTAAATTAATTAAAAACCTGGATTTGCTATGAATAGTAAATAGCAACTCAAACCTAAGTTTAATTTTTTTAGATATTTTGAAATCCCACAAATAAATCTAAAGCACAGCACATTTTTTTAAAGTTTTCAAAATCATTGAAGTTATTCTTTATGAAGTAAAAAGTGATATAGAAATGGAAACCAAAAAATCAAAATTAAATGTTCCCAGCAATCCCACTACTGGGCATATACCCTGAGAAAACCATAATTCAAAAAGAGTCATGTACCAAAATGTTCATTGCAGCTCTATTTACAATAGCCCAGAGATGGAAACAACCTAAGTGTCCATCATCGGATGAATGGGTAAAGAAGATGTGGCACATATATACAATGGAATATTACTCAGCCATAAAAAGAGACGAAATTGAGCTAGTTGTAATGAGGTGGATAGACCTAGAGTCTGTCATACAGAGTGAAGTAAGTCAGAAAGAGAGAGACAAATACCGTATGCTAACACATATATATGGAATTTAAGAAAAAAAAATGTCATGAAAAACCTAGGGGTGAAACAGGAATAAAGACACAGACTTACTAGAGAATGGACTTGAGGCTATGGGGAGGGGGAAGGGTAAATGGTGACAAAGCGATAAAAAGGCATGGACATATAAACACTACCAAACGTAAGGTAGATAGCTAGTGGGAAGCAGCCGCATAGCACAGGGAGATCAGCTCGGTGCTTTGTGACCGCCTGGAGGGGTGGGATAGGGAGGGTGGGAGGGAGGGAGACGCAAGCGGGAAGAGATATGGGAATATATGTATATATATAACTGATTCATTTTGTTGTGAAGCTGAAACTAACATACCATTGTAAAGCAATTATACTCCAATAAAAAAAATAAATAAATAAAAAATAAAGGATTTCTGGCAAAAAAAAATAAAAATAAAAATAAAATAAATGTTCCAAAATCTCATCAATTGGTTTTACAAAAATACACAAGTATAAATGAATTATTTATTTATTTTTTACTCACTCTGCCAGAGTATTTCAGGAATCTTTCCCTTGGGCAGAGTCATTTTCAACACTAACAATATGAGTGTTCTTTATATTTCTGAATAAAATAAAAAATAATTAATTGTTTTTTTTTTAATTTCTAAAATATACTACAACAAGGCTCTAACATCCAGTAAGAGAAGGATACATATAATGTGCTACCACATTTCTATGGCAATTCTCTCAGTTCAAGAGTTATCCGTCTTTATTCTTCATTCTTTTATTACAGAATGAAATTGGCTGTTATGAATGGCTGCTAAGTTAAGGAAGTTGTGATTGGGTATGTTATCATCATGGCCCAATATTTCTGCTCCTGAGTACACCATAAAAGAGGCAGAAAACATTATAATTTGAACTGTAGACCTTGGCTAGTGTTGAGAAAGTGAAGTTTCAGAGGTATTTATACTCATGAATGGAAATTCACCTCATCAGCAGAGAAGTGGATAAGCACTGGCTGTTGTCCTGGATAGAGTAAAATGTGAAGAAAAGGACATTCTTTGACTGGTTTCTGTGAGTTGGAGTCCTTCCTCAAACTTTCATGAGCTAAGTACTATACAAGCTGGAGAGGAAAACCACCTTCCTTATGGCAACATCCTGAAACTCCCACAGTAAAACTGCTTTTTCCTTCAAACACATTTTAGAGAAATGTTCTGGAAAGAACCTTGCAAAAATCTTATTCAAACCTGTAACTTTGTAGAGGAGGACCTTAAGCTCTAATAAATGGGTTGCTTATGTAAACTGAGTTTTTTCCTTAGCTTTGCAAAAGCTTTTAAGTTTAAATAAGTCCCATTTGTTTATTTTTGTTTTTATGGACAAGACAAAAAGACAACCCTCAGAAAGGTAGAAGATATTTGCAAATGAAGCAATGGGCAAAGGATTAATCTCCAAAATATGAAAACAGCTCAGATGGGCAAGAGGCACATGAAAGATGCTCAACATCACTGATTATTAGAGAAATGCAAATCAAAACTACAGTGAGGTATCAATTCACACCAGTCAGAATGGCCACCATCAAACAATCTACAAACAGTAAATGCTGGAGAGGGTGTGGAGAAAAGAGGACCCTCTTGCACTGCTGGTGGGAATGTAAATTGATACAGCCACCATGGAGAACAGTATGGAGGGTACTAAAAAACTAAAAACCAAACTACCATATGGCCCAGTAATCCCACTCCTGGGCATATATCTGGAGAAAACCATAATTCAAAAAGACACATTCACAACAATGTTCATTACAGCACTATTTAAAATAGCCAGGTCATGGAAACAACCTAAATGTCCATCAACAGAGGAATGGATAAAGAAGTTGCAGTACATATATACAATGGAATATTACTCAGCCTTGAAAAGGAATGAAATTTGGTCATTTGTAGAGATGTGGATGGGCCTAGAGTCTGTCATATGGAATGAAGTAAGTTGGAAAGAGAAAAACAAATATCATATATTAATGCATATATGTGGAATCTAGAAAAATAGTACAGATGAACCTATTTCCAGGGCAGGAATAGAAATGCAGATTTAGAGAATGGGAGTGTAGACACAACAGGGGAAGGGGAGGGTGTGATGAATTGGGAGATTAAGTTTGACATAAATACACTACTATGTGTAAAACAGATAGCTAGTCGAACCTGCGGTATAGCACAGGGAGCTCAGCTCGGTGCTCTGTGATGACCTAGATGGGTGGGATACAGGGGATGAGAGGGAGGTCCAAGAGGGAGGGGATATATGTATACATATAGCTGATTCACTTTGTTGTACAGCAGAAACTAACACAACATTGTAAAGCAATTATACTCCAATAAAAAAAGTGAGTTATTCTTTGTCAAGACTGAAATCCAAATCATTTGTTTATTTTTAAAATTAGAACATTTTGCATTTATATCAATTTTGTTGCCATTTAAATGTTTTCATACATACCTCTGCATATAGTATGATATTTACAACAACCTTTTACATGACAAAAAAAATCATGATTTTGTATCTCTACTACATCAGCACAGATACTAAACCTCAGAAAGGTACAGTATATTTGTTGCTCTAAAGAAATTTAGGGTTTATTTTCAGATATCTCCAAATATATTTAACACTTCATAAAGTTTCCCCAAATGTCCAATTCACCAAGACAATATGACTCAGAAACTAAACTGAATTCTGAGAAAAAACTTAAGCTTTTTATTTATGAAAAGCTTTAACCTTGCCAATAACAGTACAAGAAATTTCATTTTTCATCTGACTTCAGCCAGTTTCTTATGGATCTTCCCGGAACTGCTCCATTCTCTTTGCCATGGAACTGAGAAAATTGAAGCTATTCATCAATCCCAAAGAGTAGCATGCTAGGGTGTGAAACTTTCAGTGAATTTCTTTTGACCTTGTTTTATTTGGTGATTTAACATAGGTGAAATACACCTAGCTGGTGAAGACTTCAAGGTCATTCTCAGAAAAAAGAAAGAAAACAAAATGTGTGAACTAATATTGACTGATCATCTCTATTTAAATTTGAGAAATTATAAATCTAATGACAAATTAATGTCTTCAGTGGCATGAGCTATTGTGAGAAACAATGTTTGTGAAAAAAAGTGGTAAGGTTTATTTATTCCTCTATTTCCAATTACCAATCCTTTCATTCTTTTGTGTATATAGTCAATTATAATATTGTATTCTGCCAAATGAACTTGTGAGTAAGTATATGTTTAAATGAGTCCATTAATACTACTGGTAACTAATCTGAAAATAGGTGAGTAAAATCACCTCTATTTATGGAATCAACATACGTCTTAGAATTCACCCAGTATCATCTTTTGGCAAGGTGAGCTATTTGAACTCCACATCTTAAATTCTGAGAGTCCTAGAACCAATCCTTATATGAACTAATTGAGTGTGTTTAGACAAAAAATAAAATAACACCTGGTTTTTATTGACCAGTATTGGGGCAGTAAAATCATTGAATGTAATAAGCATACCAAATCAATGATTTAACAAGTTGTATATGTTATATTAAAACGTTGACCGGCAAGTAGATATTTTTTTCTTTTGTTGAGAGAATACTGGCAAAACATTTGCACAAACATGGAGAAAAATTGCTTCACAGTCTCTCCCCTCCCATAAATATTCTTTAACCTTGGAATAACTTTCTTCATATAAAATGATGAAAATGTTTTAATAGCTGATTAAGGCTGTTTTCCCACTTATCTTTAAAGGTATTTTTTCCTGTTGTTTCTTTCTTTTTGTTTGTACTTTACCAAAAAATAATTAATTGCATAAGATTAAAAAGGTACTTATCTTTTTTTCACTGCTGTGGCCTCTCCCTTTGCAGAGCACAGGCTCCAGACGCGCAGGCTCAGCGGCCATGGCTCACAGACCTAGCCACTCCACAGCAGGTGGGATCTTCCTGGACTGGGATACGAACCCGTGTGCCCTGCATCAGCAGGTGGACTCTCAACCACTGCGCCACCAGGGAAGCCCGGCACTTATCATTTTAAGTGTTATAGTTATACACTGTTGAATGTTCAGGGTCATATTTCTGTTTTACATAAAATTTAACCTACAGAATATGACCCTTAGATAAAATGAAGCTAAGAGAATACAAAAGAGGTACATCCTTTCCAGCGCAGAAATTGTAAGTCACTTTTCATGAAATATAACAACTGATGATGCATTTTGGAAGTTTAATTCTGTCTTATATTTCTGAATAGGACTTTAGTTTCCATGGTAAGATAGATGAATTAAATACATGATAGCTGAATAGATGGTTGGATGGTATTCAATTAAGTGAGGTATCTAATTTTTTTAATTTATTTTTTGTAGAGGTGTAAAATAATTTTAAAATAATCTTCAAATGTTACACGTCGATTTTCTTTACAAAAGTTTTTGATGAAAATGATTCATTTTAATACAAATCAAAAATTCCAAATTATTATAGTTAACAGGTAATAGATTTAAATTTTTTTTTTCATTTCCTCTAAAGTGAAATATTCTAAAAGTATAAGTACAAAATGATATTACTAAAGTTAAATGTTCAGTAAGATATAAAAAACATTCCCTGCGGAATGTTACCATCACTGTATTGAAGTGATTTATCTGAAATCTTTGCTTTGAGTTAAATGACTCAAACTGATAAGCTTCATGAATTTGTCAGAAAATATTTTGCATTTTTGCCTTCAAACTAGCAGGTTCCAAGTATTTAACAATTTTATCTGTAAACTCCGACTATGAATCAAAAATTGTAATTTTTCAGACTTACAATAAAACCTTCAGTTCACTCTCAGTGATTTCAGTATGTTTTCTTTTTTTGGCATAAGGATATGATAAAAAAATAATTCACATTCTCTAAAAATGCCCAAATAGAAATGTTATTTTTACTTCAATGTAACATCACTTCAACATATTGTTCATAAATCAAGTTTTATTTATTTAACATATACTGTTAGCCCTGAATATTATTGTATGAGAAAAAGTAATCTTTGTAGGCATTTCCAAATATGTATCTATGAAACAGATCAAGACCCTATGGGCCTGCCCAGGAGCAGTTAGATCTGAGTTTCGGTAGCATATACTCAAGATCAAGTTATGGAATCTACAAGCTATCATATTGGCTAAAATAGAAAAGAAAAGACCTAGGCGGTAAGGAAAGCACTTTTAAAAGTAAAAATTATTGATCACACAGAAGACAATTTGAACGGTCTTCAATCATGTCTACAGATCACTTACTACAGATAAGGTGCATGGTCAAGTTGTAAGATGCTAATACAGTCTTACAAATTACAAAATGTATAGGTCTATGAAATATGCTATTTACCATCTAGAACAGGTACAAGATTTTCTTATCAGGAAGGTCTTAATATCATTATTCTACATCTCCATCCCTTTCACACATTTTTAATTGCTATACCTTGAAGAAAACAAAGCCTCAAATTCAGTTAAGAACTACATGAAAATGCAAAACATGAAAGAGAAAATGCAGGAATTGGCAGGTTAGTTAAGATAGATTCAGTTTGAAAGAGCATTATAATTTGTGTGCCTCCATTTTCCAATAATCTACAATACATTTGCTGTAACAAATATAGTCTGTTTAAAGTAAATTGGCTACTGAGTGGGAGTACTATTCCTCAACTCCTTTCAGGGTTAGGAAAAGAATCTAAAGGCAGCAATGGAATAGCAACAATAGCTGGATAAGACCTGGAGGCAGGAAAGTGTCTGGCTTGTTTAGGGGAGCTGTGTGTGATTCTAGCTCACTTAGACCACATGGTGCATTGTATAGGTGGTAGGCCAGGCTGTAAGAGGTATGGAAGGGCAGGCTAAGGAATTGGTGTTTATTTTGTTGGCAATGAAAGGAGATAATGGAGGTTTTTAAGCAAAGGAATAAGTGATGAGACCAGTCCAAATTGTAAAAAAACACTGATAGGGTGGTGGATGGCAGATAAGTGTAAGAAACACTTCAAGGGCTTCCCTGGTGGTGCAGTGGTTGAGAGTCCGCCTGCCGATGCAGGGGATACAGGTTCGTGCCCCGGTTCGGGAAGATCCCACATGCCACGGAGCGGCTGGGCCCATGAGCCATGGCCGCTGAGCCTGCGCGTCCAGAGCCTGTGCTCCACAACGGGAGAGGCAACAGCAGTGAGAGGCGCACGTACAACAACAACAACAACAACAACAAAAAACAAACTTCGATTCCTTTTAGCATAAAGGTAGATAAAGAAGCTATAGAAAATGACCTAAAATTATGATTTTTGTTTAAATATTATGCAATACATATGTTAGATGTAACAGATGTGCATACATAACATGGGTATATATTTATATGTACTACACACACACACACACACACACTATTGGTAGAGTATCAAGACTAGAATTTTATGAAAGCAGAGTCATCATCTCCTAATTTTTAAAAGTTTCTAATTTTTGTTTAACTGATTTGATTTTCTTAATTAGGAAATAAAAAATAAAATGTTTCCATTGTGGACTTTCATTATGTATTATATTATATTTTATCATATCATATTATATAGTTGTTTTTCTCTTTTAGGAGATGCTATCAGGCTTACTTGGAGGTACTACAAAGAGAATGCAGAAAATAAATATGTATTTGAAATAGGGATATTTGCAAAAAGAGACATAATGGGAAGTAAGAAAGAGAGGGCTAAATAAATACAACTATATGTATATATTATGTACAGAATTTCTAAAACTGCATCTTTTTTACTTAAAAATTAATGTTAAGGGAAACTGACACCATATAGATATAAGCATCAAAGTGGATACTATTAAAGGATTACTGTTGTTTAAATTTTATCTCACTATATTGATTTACAGTAATGGAAGTAGATAATGGCAAAGAATTGAACAATTAGTTGATTGAATCATGATAATTTGTAGTTCTTTGTGTTTCATCTAGAGCATTAGATGGTAACGACGTTTGATGAAGGCTCACTCTTAATTTGTTTAAGAGGTAATAAGTGGGCTTCCCTGGTGGCGCAGTGGTTGAGAGTCCACCTGCCGATGCAGGGGACACGGGTTCGTGCCCCGGTCCGGGAAGATCCCACATGCCGCGGAGCGGCTAGGCCCATAAGCCATGGCCACTGAGCCAGCACGTCCAGAGCCTGTGCTCCGGAACGAGAGAGGCCATGACAGCGAGAGGTCCACATAACGCAAAAAAAGAAAAAAAAAAAAAAGAGGTAATAAGCAATAATTTGGAACTTTAAATATGTATATGTATATTTTGCATTCAATAAATGGTAAATATTATATTGGCTACAGGATATAAGGCAATTGGTAGGATTCAGTTCATCTTTACAATGATTATGTATTCTAGTTATTGAGACATTTGTTTTCAAGTGACTACATATAATATGCAGCGGTATAGCTAGTTGATAAAGTATTGAAATATTTCCTCAGCAATTTTGGTAAACAGCCACTTCCTGAAGTCCCCTGAGGGTCCCATCACTACTTTCCCTATACCATCCACCTTCTGAAAAGGGTATTAATAAGAAGGCTATAAAAAATGGACTCCAGTTCTGGTGTCCAACTTCCTCACATGTTGAAAGACTCATTTCTTGAAAGAGTAAATGAATAGCAAACAGATAAGGCCTGAGGTGGGAACAAATTTCTACTTTTGAAGAAGAGCAAGGCCACCCACACTGATGAACAGTGATCCAGGAAATAGTGCACAGAGAGATCTGAGGTGGAGACTAATGGTCTAGCTCACTCAGGACCTCTTAAGATAGGGCAAGGTGTTGTGATTTTGTCACATATTAAATAAAAATGCAATGGAATGTGTAAATGAGAAAAAGAACAAGACTGGTTTTACATTTTAAAAATCTTATACAACTGTTCTGTAGAAAAGGGACAAAAAGTTTCTCATTATAAATTCTTTTCTAGACATGTAAGTTTTGAAAAATTTAAGACCAATTGTATAATTAACTTCCGTCTGAAATAGTAGGTTGCCCAAATATTTAATAGTCACACAAAGACTAGAGACACTCCGGATTTGTATGTCTAGTTTGGACAGCAAAATTACTATATTAAATTGGGCCCTTATGCTTAGAAAATAGATTATGAATGTTAATCATAATGTAAAATAGTACCATCCCTCACTAGAATCCTGTCTACTTATTAAACCTGGTGATTTCTCATGGAGAGAAAATGTTTCTCTCACTTTCTATTTACTTCATTGCACAAATGGGTTTCAAAGCCAGATGGCTACACAGATGAAGCAAATTATAGTAAAGAATGAAGTGTGCTCAATGTAAAATAATGAATAATGATGGGGGTAGATTGCCTGTTTATGACCATGAAAAATTATCCAAACATACTTCTAACACATAATAGAGGACAAAGAAAATAAATTTGTTGCAATTTCACAAATTTATAATAGTATATTCACAATGATGACTGTCTGTCATCAGGGGGAAATGTCTGTCTCCCTGGTTTCTTAAATGGAACTGAAAAATGCTTTAGGAAAGCTCTTCAAAAGAAGGTTTCAGCTACTGAATATGAGCAAGTAATGACTCTCAAGAAGTTCATCTGATATCAGTGAAGAACCATATACACACAACCTTATAGAATTTTATGGCAGGTAGGAACTGTTATGATGATTGAGTTGAAACCCTTTAGTTTTCAGACAAAGAGAATAAAGATTTATGTTTCAGTATTCTCTATAATATGCAATTTTCACTTGGTTTTCATAGGAAGCATAACATCTGAAAAAGCAGAGGATACTTCTCCCAGTAAATATAAATGGAAGAAAGTAGTTTTCAAATAAAACACAAAATTATATTTAGGAATTAAACTCCAGGAAGAAATCTATTTAGTATCTGTGGTAAAATTCACAAGACCTAATGTATGGGTAAATAAATATATAACTTAGAAATTGTCAAAAACCTTAAATTTTATCCACTGAATATTATTTATTAGTTATTGAAAATCTACATTCTTATATAAGAATCTATTGTGAATTTTCAACATGAAATAAGAAGAAACACTCAGGAAAGCAAGATCAAGGGTCCCTTACAAGTTACAGTTAAAAATCTAAAGTCACATATCTAGGAATAAACCTACCTAAGGAGACAAAAGACCTCTATGCAGAAAACTATAAGACACTGATGAAAGAAACTAAAGATGATACAAATAGATGGAGAGATATACCATGTTCTTAGATTAGAAGAATCAACATTGTGAAAATGACTCTACTACCCAAAGCAATCTACAGATTCATTACAATCCCTATCAAACTACTACTGTCATTTTTCACAGAACTAGAACAAAAAATTTCACAATTTGTATGGAAACACAAAAGACCCTGAATAGCCAAAGCAATCTTGAGAACGAAAAATGGAGCTGGAGGAATCAGACTCCCTGACTTCAGACAATACTACAAAGCTACAGTAATCAGGAAAGTATGGTACTGGCACAAAAACAGAAATATAGATCAATGGAACAGGATAGAAAGCCCAGAGATAAACCCACACACATATGGTCACCTTATCTTTGATAAAGGAAGCAGGAATGTACAATGGAGAAAGCACAGCCTCTTCAATAAGTGGTGCTGGGAAAACTAGACAGGTACATGTAAAAGTATGAGATTAAATTACTCCCTAATACCATAAACAAAAATAAGCTCAAAATGGATTAAAGACCTAAATGTAAGGCCAGAAACTATCAAATTCTTAGAGGAAAACATAGGCAGAACACTCTATGACATAAATCACAGCAAGATCCTTTTTGACCCACCTCCTAGAGAAATGGAAATAAAAACAGAAATAAACAAATGGGACCTAATGAAAGTTCAAAGCTTTTGCACAGTAAAGGAAACCATAAACAAGACCAAAAGACAACTCTCAGAATGGGAGAAAATATTTGCAAATAAAGCAACTGACAAAGGATTAATCTCCAAAATTTACAAGCAGCTCATGCAGCTCAATAACAATAAAACAAACAACCCAATCCAAAAATGGGCAGAAGACCTAAATAGACATTTCTCCAAAGAAGATATACAGACTGCCAACAAACACATGAAAGAATGCTCAATGTCATTAATAATTAGAGAAATGCAAATCAAAACTACAATGAGATATCATCTCACACCAGTCAGAATGGCCGTCATCAAAAAATCTAGAAACAATAAATGCTGGAGAGGGTGTGGAGAAAAGGGAACACTCTTGCACTGCTGGTGGGAATGTGAATTGGTACAGCCACTATGGAGAACAGTATGGAGGTTCCTTAAAAAAAACTACAAATAGAACTACCATATGACCCTTTAATCCCACTACTGGGCATATACCCTGAGAAAACCGTAATTCAAAAAGAGTCATATACCAAAATGTTCATTGCAGCTCTATTTACAATAGCCAGGAGATGGAAACAACCTAAGTGTCCATCATTGGAAGAATGGATAAAGAAGATGTGGCACATATATAGAATGGAATATTAGCCATAAAAAGAAACGAAATTGAGCTAGTTGTAATGAGGTGGATGGATCTAGAGTCTGTAATACAGAGTGAAGTAAGTCAGAAAGAGAAAGACAAATACCATATGCTAACACATATATATGGAATTTAAGAAAAAAAATGTCATGAAGAACCTAGGGATAAGACAGGAATAAAGACAGAGACCTACTAGAGAATGGACTTGAGTATATGGGGAGGGGGAAGGGTAGGCTGTGACAAAGTGAGAGAGTGGCATGGACATATATACACTACCAAACGTAAGGTAGATAGCTAGTGGGAAGCAGCCGCATAGCACAGGGAGATCAGCTTGGTGCTTTGTGACCACCTAGAGGCGGGGGATAGGGAGGGTGGTAGGGAGGGAGACGCAAGAGGGAAGAGATATGAGAACATATGTATATGTATAACTGATTCACTTTGTTATAAAGCAGAAACTAACACACCATTGTAAAGCAATTATACTCCAATAAAGATGTTAAAGAAAAAAAGTAACAATGGAAATTTAAAAGAAAAAAAAATCTAAAGTCATTTAATACACCTCAATCATTATTTGTTTAAACAAAATCTTTTAATTTATTCAGAAGTCATTTCACAACAATATCTCATTTAGCAGTCATAAGAACATTTCCAGATACCTAGAAAATCTATTATAAATTTCATTTTCTAGGTTAGGAAACTGAAGTTAAATAACTCAAGTAGGGGAAGTTCATAATGATTCAGAACCCCACTTCTGCCTGTACTATCATGTACTAGAGCTCAAGGTTAACATAGTCATGTTGTTTCAGCTGAAAAACCTGGTATATGATACATTTTTCATATCTATCAAGCTTTGTATGCTTTCTGGTTAACTTTATCAAAATTCACATTATGCTAATTTGTTAGGAATGAAGGTGACAGGAAAACGATTTCCTTGGCATTTTTCAGCATTGGTAGATCACTTAAGAGGTCTTATGCTGAATAGGTCCAGTTTTTGAACTGGATTCACTACTGTGAAAATAGAATATCTTCAGAGAATATCTAGAGGTGATTTAGCTCCCCTATGAATAGTATATCCTCCTGTCAACTCTTTAATTGACCTAAAACACATTGTGCAGCCTTTGGTCATAATGATCTTATCTTAGAATAGATATGCTCTTAAAAGAAAAATCAAAGTCAAGTAATATCTGCAGACAATATGAAAATGTGATATCTTTTGGAAAAAGGAGAGGCTTTGGGGTGTTTTCTATTGTTTCTGTCATCTATTATTCCAGAGATAACATGAGAACACATGTAGATGATATTTATATTTTTATTTTAGAATTTTAGTTTTAGAATTTTAGTTTAGAATTGCAGGAACATCTAAATCTATAAAAAGTTAAATTCCTGTTACCTAATTCCCAATTTGACCTAGTTTCTCCCACAGGATGGGTCTATATGTTATGTAAATAGGAGGTTAAAGTGGAGGCAAACAGCAAGTTCTAGTTGCTTCTATTCACAGGTAGTACAAAGCTCAATATGGATCAGAATGACATTTTAGAGCCTTGTAATAGTGATTCAGGTTTTTACCACAGTGAACTTGCATAGTCTTTGAAATACGTGACACTGTTCCCTACTTAAACAATGAACAAGGCACATGGCATGTCACTCAGAATCCTCCATGCCTGTCAAGAGGTCAAGCTCACTTTTGTTAGCTTCAGGGTATTCTGTCAAAGTTGAACATTTTTTTTCACAGGTGTCTCAGACAGTGTTCATTGTATAAGCTATTGAATCTATACAAGAGTTTGATAGAGCAAGGAAAAAAATTTCAGTTAGAAATATAAAGAACAATATAAGAGAGCTAAAATGTTGATTTGTCTTTTTATTAAGAGAAGGGAATACAATAAAACAAAAATCCTTACATATTAAATTGTAAAAAACATGCATTGTGTGTAATATAGTTTTCTAAAACACTGTTTTGACCCCATTTTAGAACTCTGACTAGTGGCCTGTCACTTCCCCTTCTTGAGCAGCAAATTAAGTCCACACCTCAACCTCTTCTCTGATCAGCCTCTCACTCCAGGGCTAGTATTAGCACTAGGGCCAGGTACCAGACACTTAGGGATATTCCCTATGTTCTAGATCCCAGGAGATTATTTCAATATAGACAACCCATACCCTGTTTGTGTTACATAAGCTTCTCCCTACAGCTCCAGCTTGCTGTTACCCTGTCCTCTGGTTCAATCCCCTATGTGACCTTGTCTGGCAACCTAACCTCTTTTGGACCTACAAGTAACAAAAAATTCTGCCTTTCAGCTATCTGAGTGTCATTGTGTTGCATCCTGCCATCAACCAAATCTTTAAATCTTAAAAAAACATCATATAAGTGTAATACTAGACTGGGCCACACAATACATAAATCCTAATGAAGGTTCTGTTATTTCTTAGCTAGATGATGCATAAGAGATATGACATCAAGATTGAAATTATCCTTATTGAGACCACATTCTATGAGAGTGAGGTGATACTTCTTTAATTGCTTTGCCCTAATCCACAGAGTGGGGATTATTAAATTAGTATATATAACTATACAGGCACACATACATGTGTTACCGGCAGAACAGCGATTTCCTCGGTTCTTGTCCTCTCGAGGGAAATAATTTAGAAGAGGCATAGAGCAGTTTCATGCAGCAGGAGTATTATTAAGAGTACAGACTACACTGTTGAGAAAGGTTGAGAGTGGGCTCTCCAGAAACCAGAAGCAGCCCTGCAGTGAGGGTAGTGTTGGGTACTTTAGGGGTGGCAGTCTCTCCCTGTCACCCACATCATTTGACTGACAAGTTGATTGCCAGTTTTTAGGTATATAACTTTTCTCCTAGTAAGCAGTTGCTTACCCATAAGCACCCAAGCGAAACCCATGGTGGGTGGTGGTGGTGGTGGTAAAAACAGCAATGTTAATTTATTATAAATACAGCATAATGGGCCCTGGGTTACTTTGAGTCACTTTTTTCGGTCTTGGTTCACCTGCGCCAACCTGTGTTGGTGGTTTTATCCTGCTTAGTCCTGATAAGGCTGGAAAGTTAGTGGTGGTCCTTTACTAGAAGAGAAAGGATCTCTGGGCATGATCTGCTTACCAGTGTCCAGGCTGGGGAGAAAAAGTTGACTCCCTCCAGTATGGGGCAGGACCCACTCATGTGTGACTAGCTACCTAACACATGCATTCAGTGGAAAGAACATATATATTTTAATAGATTATCAAATCAGTTCATGGCTTCCCCAAATTTAAGTATCACTGAAACAGAAGAGTTTTTAACTTAAAATTTTGTGAAGTCAAAAACCTAAGAATAATTGAATCAAAAACGTTGGAAACAATTTAAATAAAATTTAAGGTAGACCTGAATTAAATGCAAAAGTATTATTAATTTTTAATTCTTCCCTACAAAGGACCTTGTAAAAAAACTTTAGTTAAGTGTGGCTCAGAGGTGATATTTACCCTGATTCCACCAGCCTTGCATTTTTCCAGGTGCTTCCCAGGTTCTGATGATACTCTGTTAGGTTTTTCATATCATTTATGACCCATTTGGATATGTCCTGATTTTCAGGTATTTATATTCTTTTAAAAATGTTCAGTTCCTACAATACAATTTATTTTAACAACAACAATACAACACCCTATCAAGTGTTTAAGTTTTTCTTTGCTCTGCTATAATCAGAAAATGGTTTCGTGTAAACCATTACTCTGAAGAAATTATTTCCTTTTTCCTTCATAGAGCTAGATGCCACTGTTTCCTAATTCCTAGTAATTTAAGTATTCTATGTGTAGGCCTATTGCCTTTGTGTTCTGCTTGTGGAAGGGCTGCTTTACTATTCTCCACATGCCATAAAAAATAATAATATGCTTATATAATATAAACTGAGAAAATAACAATTGTTAATATAAATATTAAGACAATGGCATTTCCTGTATAAACATGTATTATAATGCCTTTATAAATCAGTGCTAGCATCAGAAATTCTCATAGTTTACTATTTGGCTTTTCAATCAAACAACACATAGTTCATTTTGTTCAAACTCTAAATGCTCTCAACTCTGGGTCTCACTTTATTCATTTATAAATCTGCTTTTTTCTTGAAGGTGTTTCCCAAGCCAGTCGAACAGTAGCCTCTGATTTTCATGATCTCACAGGGCCCAAAACCTACCAAAGTAATTTAATTTAATAGGATAACAGTGATATTAAGCAGGTTCCTTCAGATGGAAATGTCATCAGTGCAGAAGGAACTAGAAATAAACACCATATAACCTTTAGTGTCTAGATGAAGCTGACAGAATCAAGTACAGATTTTCTCAGGAAAGAGTCATGAATTTTAGGCCTCATCAATTACTTATAAACAATATAATAAGGAAAATGAATACCTCTCCCTCCCTCTTTCACACACACACACACACACACACACACACACACACACACACACACTTAAATTGCAAAATACATATAAACAACTGAAAAAAAAAACCCAAAAACACCCACACTAGAATAAGACCTGAAAAAGACTTGAGATAAAGGAATTTTGGGCACATAATTAAAATAGTTCAGAAATAATAGAAGCTTGAACATATATAAAAAAATTGTATAAGAACCGAAAAGAAGTTCCAAACATAAAATAAAACAAAATAAAGTAACTGAAATATTAAATCCAATCTATGAGTTTAGCCACAAATTGACATTTTAAGAGACCAGTAAACCAAAAGATAAATCTATAGAAATTATCCAGATTGTATCAGAGAGATTAAAAAAAAAAAAGAAAGAAATTATGTAAAGGCCCTTAAGAGGCATGGAATATAAAATGAGAAACAGGAGTTGTAGAAAAAAAGAAAAAGTTGTTAGGTCACAGATATCACTGGAAGATATACAAGTCAATAATTTTCCAGAAGTGATGAGATAAAATAACTTATATAGTCACAGAGCCCAGTGAACCCAAGTAGAATTAATAAAAAGAAATCTAGACCAAAGACATCAAGATAATGACTCAAAACACTAAAAGCAAATAGATGATTTCAAAAATAGCAGAAATCAATGTCAGATTAACTTCAAATGTGCAAAGATAAAATTGATATCCAATTTTAAGAGTGATGTTGGAAGCTAGTGACATTATTTAATTACCTTGTATGAAAGTGAAAATGTGCTGTTAATCTGGAATGCTATACCTAATGATATCCTTTAAGAATTAAGTGTGATTGAAATGTAGTTTCAAAATTGAAGCAGGGTTAACCCTCCACAAACCTTCACTAATGGAAATTCAAAATGCTCTACCACAAAAGGAAGTAGAAAATGATGCCAAATGGAAGTTCTGTGATTGAAAACAATAGGGGAAGACAAGAAATTAATGAAACTATATCTAAATGTAAAGTAACACTAGCTTTATTTTTTAAAAGCATGATGTTATTAACAATGTAAAATAGATCTAAAATACATGAACAATAAAATACATGACCACACTAGTATTTAAATGGAATGGATGATAGAATTTCAAATGTTTTAAGAGATTTTTAGAGTTAAGGTGATGTCAACTGAAAAAAATTTTAAAAAGCACAACCTAAAAGTTGAGAGCTATGTTTTATTCAGTGGACAAAACTGAGGAATTAAGCCTGGGACACAGCACCTCAGATAACTCTGAGACACTGTTCCAAAGAGGCAAGGGGGGATGGGGAAGGGGGCAGGATATATAGGAGTTTTTACAGCAAAGATCAGGTAGTTGGCACATCTAAAGATTACTGTTAATTAAGGAAAACCAGTTATCTCAAGCTAAGGAATTTAGCACTTTCTTATGTATGGGGAGATGAAAAGTCTGAAATTGAAATCATTCCTTTGTTATGCACCTCAGCTATCTGGGGCCAGTATCCTGTTCTTCTCATCCTGAGTCTCGGGCAGGGTGCACTGTTAGGGATGGGTGCAGAGGCTGCCTGCTAGACGTGGGGCATCCTGCCTCCATCCTGAGTTCCCTCAGGGCTCACCATTGAGATGCCTGTAATGTGATAGCTTGATGGCTGCAACATCATTTGTTTACTGACACGGCAGGTGGCATTTTTAGTTCACTGTGGGCAATAAAAATGCTAAATAATATTAAAGTACGTTCAGAATGGGTATTAATATTTATAGCACATATACAACAATTATAGTATGTATAAATTTCCAAATAATAAAGTTTTTAGAATAAGAAAAATGTCCAAAAAGGAAAAAAACAAGAAAAGTAAACATAAAAAAGATGTAGGAAAATAGCACAAAATAAGATGGGAGAAATTAATGGCTGTGGTTATAATTAATCTAAATGGAGTAAATACTCTTATGAAAATAAATATTTTCACATCGGACAAAAAGAGGTATTAGCTATACATAGTTTAAAGTAGAGACAGTAAAGTACTAAGAACTAAAAACTTGAAAGGAAATGGCTATCAAAAAATATAGCAGACCTTTACTTATTTTATTTTCAACTTTATTTTATTTGCTTAAAACTATAAATGATGCTTATTTCACAATGTTTGTGATGATTATTGCTTCTTTTTATCACAGAAGTCCAGTGTAGATGGAAACTTCTGTACGATTGCCTAATTTTCCTTGAAGTAGAATTGTCTGGCCTTTCACTTTTAGAGTCCCTTTACACCCTGGATATACACCTTTCTATAGATTTATAACTGGCACTAGCTTTTGACTTATAATTTTACCCTTACCCTTTGCTAATTGTAAGAGTAATATAATTGACATCTGTCTATTCTAATATTAGCTTGGGGATATCTTTCTTAGTATGATTTTTAAAAATCAACTTTTATTATAATGCATGCTTTAAAACTAGACTCAAAATGCAACTCTGCCTGCAATCATGAAGACAATAGGCTTCTTAACTCCAATAAAGTTTGCTAAAATTCTATAACCTAAAGTACCCTCTATTCTTCTCTCATGGTAATGTTGAAAACTTAAGAAAGCCAAACTTACCACTGGTAGGTTGAGGGAAAATGCATGACTTAACAATAACATCATCTTGGTAGTGAGGTTAGGATAATTTTTTCCAGTTTGTGTTTCTAAATTTTTAAATAATCATAGACTTATTTTTTCCAGATGAAAAAGCTAGCAAAATTTTGAAATAATCATGGAGGAGATTACAAATTTACAGTTCTAAAACTTTTTAAGAGAAGGATTAAATGGAGATGAAATGAAAACTTTTTATTTTTCTTAAGCGAGCTAATAAATAATTGTTCACTTTAACAGTAATAATGTTTTGAGTAATTATAACTTATAAATCGGTAAAATTATTGAGAGGATTTGAGAATACTCTGATGTACTTTGAAGTAGTACAGTGTTATCGGAAAGTACAGTGTATGTGGAAAGTAGTTTTATGTCTATACTCTGAAATCTAGGGCAATCACTAAAAATGTTTTAAAAGAAGTATAATTAATATGATAAATGAGGAGAGGAAATAGGATCATATAAAGTTCTCATCTAAAACCAGAGAAAGTTAAAAAAGAGGGAAAGATAAAAAAAAATGAACAAGTATAATAAATAGAAAGCAGTTATAGTAAAAGGTAGATATAAATCCAACTATATCAATAATCACTTTCAATGTGAATGGTCTGAATTTACCTATTAAAAGACAGAGACTGAGGGAGTAGGTAAAAAAAAAATCAACATCTCAATGATATGTTGTCTAAAAGAAACCCATCTTAAATATAAAAACAAAGGTGGATTAAAGTAAATGGGTAGAGTAAGACATACCATGTTAACATGAATCAAAAGAAAACTGGAGTAGCATATTAATTTCAAAGCTGACTTCAGGGCATGGAAAAATGTTCAGGTTTAAATAAGGGCATTACACATTGCTGAAGAGTCGATCTTCAAGCAGACAAAACAATTCTTAATGTGTTAAAATACATTAGGTAAAAACTGACAGAACTGTAAGAAGAAACATAAGTCCACCATTAGAGCTGGATATTTTAACACACTTCTACCAGTATTTGATTGAGCCAGCAAGAAGAAAACCATAAGGATGTAGTTGAATGGAACAGCTTTATGTTAGTCAGAGTTCTCCAGGGAAATATAAATAATTGGAGATATATATATATAGATAGATATATATCGCCTTTAAAAAAAGATTTATTATAGGAATTGGTTCAAGCAATTATAGAGGTTAAATCCCACAGTCTGCCATCTACAAGCTGCGGAACTAGGAAAGCCAATGGTTTAATCCACTAGGACTATGAAAGCCTGAGAAGGGGACAGGGCAGACATGGTCCTAGTTCAAACACGAAGGTCTGAGACCCAGGAGCACCAATGTCTGAGGGCAGGAAAAGACACAAGTCCCACAAGTCCTGTGAAAAGACGAATTTACTAAACAAAGACAGTAACTGAATAATGTAAAAGGTGAGCCTAGAGAGGGAGAGGGAAGAAAGAAAAAGCATCTGTTTTTTTTTTTTTTTCTATTTTAGTTCCTGCTGAGGTCAATTTGCATTCCTCTCTTTTTTATGAGATTTCTCCATATTCTCATAATACATCATCCCTTTCTCCTTTGGCTAAAGTTGGTTTTCTTTACTTGAAATCAAAGCAGTTCTAAGTTTTTTCATATCAAATAAGAAATCCTGATAAAGCACAATAGACTCTGGAGGATACTAATTGTACTTCCATGTATCTACTTTGTTATGTAGCTGATGACTATCTAAAATAGTATTTTAATTATTCATTGATTAGCTTTTTGTTATAAAATATACCACCAAGGAAACCAATCCATATAACAGTGGTGAAGCCTTTAATAAATCACTGCACTAGTGTTTTAAAAGTGCAGATTTTGTCTTAGTTCGTATTAAATTTCAGTATTAAAATATTTTTCTCAAGGAATCAGAATGACACACATGTGTTTGTGCAGGCAAAAATGAATGTGAAGACACATCATTAAAGTTGCAGTAATAACAGTTTATAACATAATTACAGTATAGAAATAATGATAAATCTGGTAATTGAGGTCTTAGATTCACAAATCATAGATCATAATTTCTGCATCCTAAAAGGCAGGCAGACAATGGTCAAAGAATTGGGAAATTCACAATTTCTTTCCCACAAAGAATTGGGAAAAGAGTTTTGGCTTATTATTTCTGAATGACTAATAATGGAAGTAAATCTGGGGGAAATAACATATACCTGAATAGATGTGATACATGACCAGTGATTAAATCAAACAATAATGTTAATTACATAGAAAGGTGTATAAAGTAGACTTATTTTTTTAAAAAAGCTATACAAAAACAAACAACACAACAACAACCACAAAACAAACCTAGTACATGGACATAGGGTAAGGTTTGATATTATACTTACTCAGCTTCTTAAGAAGCAAAACTTATTTTTTTTTTTCTAATGGACTATCCCCAAATAAAGAATTATGCTCACTATAATGCTAAGTAAAGATATGAAATATAAAAAGTTATCCATATCATTGCAACTATATAAAAACTAAATATAAGTGAAAAGTTAACATTTATTTTATTATCAAATTGAATTGTAGAAAACTTACATCTTTAGTTTTTGCATTCCTGTTGTTATTTTAATTTTACTTTGCCATAAAGTAACACTTTTTTTAATCTAGAAATAGAACAAGAAGAAGGAAATTCACATCTACTGAACACCAACTTTGTGTTGGCTTTTTCTTTTTTTTTTTTTTTATACAACAACCGCATCCATCAGTTTCTGCTATATATTGGGTTGGCCAAAAAGTTCCTTTGGGTTTTTCTGTAGCATCTTACTGAAAAACCTGAACGAACTTTTTGGCCAACCCAATACTTTCTTAGAAGTATAGGAACTGTACTCAGAAGTACAGAAACCCAGAGAAGGTAATTTTTTTCCCCCCTAGAGAAAAAGCTAATAAAGAGCAAAAATAGATGAAGGACTCAACACCTTCACTATATTTCTGATTGAGAACAGGGAAAAAAATCATTTAAGTATGTTGTAGTTTTATGTATTATTTCATTAGCATTATTTTATAAACAGGTAGAGTTTTACTTGTTTTAATTGGCTGAGATTTTGTTTTCTTTAAAATCTTTACATTACTGCAAATATCAAAGCAAAAAACAAACAAACAAAAAACAGAATACTACTTTCAATTTTGGCTAAGTAAAAATCACTCATAAAATAGACCTTGCAAATTTCTTCATAATACTTGAATGTGATTATATTTAATATAAGGACAGATATTAGCTTTAGCTGTCATACTTATGATTAAAAATATACTGACCAATACTGCCTACTTGGTGATAGTAAAATGCAAAAGCTTATCTAAATAAAACACTTTTCTTAGTTGTATAAAACTAGACCTTTTTTATCAGCTTTATAGTTTAATTACGCTTTTATGTATTTCTGTCTAGTTTTATATTAATATTGAAAACTGCTATTTCTATCGTGTAATTTTTCTCTGAATTTAATTGAACAGAAGCTACCTTATATGTGATTGAAAGCTATAATGTGTTTAACAATAGACATCACTCATTGATTGCATTTTGGCTTGTTGCTGTGCTTATAAACGTATTTAGTTTAGTTGGTTTCTTTCGGTTTATTATTTTTTTTTTTTGTATATTTTACTAAAAGGGAACCACTCCATTTCCACATGCTCCACAATAACAGCTTCTGTCCAACTTTTCAGTCAACAACAACATGTATTACTTCCCAAGGCATTTCAGTTGTCTGCTGTACACACACCCCTTCCGTTTTGCTTTTCAGAGTTTACCACAGCATGTATTTTTTTCTTCCAATTTCTTTCCTTCTTTTTAAATTTTTCAGCCCAGCAAAATTAGAAACACTAATGCTGAACTCTAATTTCTGATGTCTTTACAGCTGATGCTGCCTTACCACTTAAGATTATCTATAGCATACTGAGAAAATTCCTAGAGGATAAGGCTGCTATGGCGAATCTGAGTTTCATGCATGTAAGAGCGAATGTCATCATCCTTCTGTAAATCTTTAGCTTTGTCTGGAGTTTAATATAACATGGATGTCAGAATGTTGGCCTTCCAAAGGACATGCTGAGATTTTTGATCCCCTTCTCTGATTCTTGTCTATTAATAAATTCTGTGACAGCATCCTGCTGAGTAGCAAAATTCAGTGACAACTTTCAGATAGGTGTTGCCAAGAAAGATTTTTGAGTGCATGTAGTTTTCATCTGATGCAATTTAGTACATGACCTTTATCTCCTTTAGCCTCTCTATTAAACCACAGGGCTGGGCTGACTGTAAAAAATGACTCATAATATTGGTGTACCTACTTGGATGTGATTTTGGGGAAAAGATTGTTCTAACATCATACATTGAAGCTGTTGAGGAGGTAGTATTTCCTGGAGATAAAAAAGTTCATAAAATGCCAATACTGAATCTTTGCTTATTTTTTGTTTTATATCATAGAAAAAACACAGGCTCAGTTACAAATGGGTTAGGGAGAACATTATTATTATTATTATATTTTCAATCCTTACCAAAAACAATATGCTTTTTATGATTCATAGTTGACTGGAATCGTTTTTTAAGTTTTTTTTCTTCCAGATTTATTGAGATGTCATTGACATATAACATTTTGTAAGTTTAAGATATACAATGTTAGGGAGAACATTATTACTACATTTCTTACCTGCTTTTATTTCTATGAAAACAACTTATTGGAAATGTGTGGAAATAAAAATAAAGAACATTTACTTTACTTCTCAAAGCATAATGACCATCTGCTTAAACTGAGAATTTAATGATGAAAAATCCTTGGAAGGGGAGTGGGAAACAGAAACAAAAACAAAAAGAAGGGGAGAAGGTGGAAGAAGGAAGGGAGAGCTAAGATTCAGTGAGGAAATTTTAAGTGCCAGGAACAGTGTGTTCTAATTTCTTTATGGGAATCATCTTATAAATGTTTATAATAACTTTATGCATTAGGTACTATTATTATCACCATTTCACATATGTAGAACTGAGGCACAGTGAGATTAAATGACTTGTTGAAGGTCATCCAGTAAATGATGATAACACTGGTATTTGAATGTTGGCAATGTGCTGCAGAGTAGGAGAATGGTATCAAAGGATGCTGCTTCTCCCATTCCTATCAGAACAAAAGTTCTGATACAACCCTCGATAGAGTTTCTTGTAAAAAGAAATGAATTCTTTCACAAATGAATGATGTCGAAGGAGAGTTTACCTCAAGTTAAGATTCAAGAGAGGTACTATATCATTACATAACAAAATACTTCACAATGAGTGGCTTAAACAACAAACATTTATTTTCTACAGTTCTGGAAACTGGAAGTCCAAGATCAAGGTGAAGGAAGATTTGATTTCTCTTGAGGCCTCTCTCCTTCGTTTGCATATGGCTGCCTTCTCAACACGTCGTGTCCTCATGTGGCCTTTTCTCTGTGCACACCTATCCCTGGTGTCTCTTCCTCTCCTTATAAAGACATTAATCATATTGGATTAGGGCCTACTCATATGATCTCAGTTAGCCTTAATTACCTCTTTAAGGTCCTTATCTCAAAATAAAGTCATGTTAGGGCTTAAGGTTTCAACATATGAATGGTACATAAGTATTATACTTACAAATATGTATGTATATATTAGGTACATGCATGGTATATATTATGTGTACATATGTATTATTTATCCATCTATATCAAGGGAGATTATATATACACATTCATTATTTTGCTTTTATTTGACCCTTGCTTTTAAGTAGGAGATGTTCTACTTATATAGAATTATATAATAGCTGTTCTGACTAGATAGCCTCAAGAGTGCTTACAGATTTATCAGATCAAAAAATTGCCTTTCTTATGTCTCAAAAATGTCAAATTTATATCCATAACTACCAATATCTGAGTAAATTGATATTCTTAAATAAAGATAGCAAAAAAAAATATTGTTAAATGGTATGAAACTACATTGACAGACTTGATGTGATTCTCTGAATTTTACCTTGAAAAAATGTGCAGGTCTGTAATTATTTATTGAACTAATTACAATAAAGATATTCTGAGAGAAAGAGATTGCCAAAAATCCCAAATCTGAACTTAGGTAAGGTGAGACTTTATTTAAAATATTATCACAGTAAGGGAGGGTGGCTTACAATAGGGAGAGTGCTCTGACCATAAGATCTACAAGTTTCAAGAGTAAGGAAGAAAGGAATTTTCTTTTCTAGGGAGGTATAAATGAGAACCAGGCATTATGGAGTGGGAAGGGCCAGGGACATGGTCTGACAATTGAGTAGGGGAGTTCTTTCCCTGAGGTCAGCCTATTTTCAAGAGTGCCCTTGAGGAGGGGTTGCTCCATATTCCACTGTTGACCAGATTGAGGGTTGGTCGATGTTGAGGAGACTGAGGGGAAGGAAAAAAGCTTAACTAAACTTTGATCAAGTCAAATTTGCAGCTATTTTGTGGAGGTTGGTCAGTGAGTATCAACAGTTCAACTAATCACCTAGAAGGCAAAGAATTTAGATGGTCTGTGTCTTGTCTTGTCATAGATAAACTGAATTTATCTAGTCCTATGGGAAGGTGATTCTTTGAATTAAACCTTTTCTCAGAGAGAAAAATTTAAAAAAAAAGGGTGGGAGAGGGATTCCTGAACCTTTACTCTCTTTCAAGAGCACAGACTTCAGGTAGCTTAACATTGTCACAATCAATGTACATTGATGAGTTACTGTGTTTCAACATTCAGACATGTCATATATGTAACCTTATGACTGTATAACAGAGCACTTCATAAATACTACTGATAATGACATGTTTATCATCACAATTAGCTAAAAAGTACTGAGAAAGCAGACAAAAGTCAATTCTTAGTTCCTCTTATAAATGAAACTATGTGACAAATTAATGACTGTAGCAAAATCAGAGGTGCTAAATATTTTGTGGATTCACCTCACTTTGGGCATGAGATTGAAAGATATTGGGTTGTCTTTCCCTCAAAAAAAATGATATGGGCTCTAAAGTTTAGGAGGAGTGGTGAACATCTGTGTCTGCCACTTATTTTGGACATATGCTGTGAGTCATAGGGATTCAATAGAACTTTGACTTCTGGAATAAATTCATAGCAGGTTTTGTCTCCCATTTCTGATGCTGACTCTCTTTCAACAGATGATGCTAGCTGCTTCTTCTTCTTTTTTTTTTTTTTTATACTTCTAGGAGAAATAAAATCTTGATACTGTCACAGTCTCTTAAAATCAATATGGACCAGGGATTGCATGGACATTTCTAGAGTACAGAGTGCCTCATTCCTGGTCTCCACCCTGAAATCCTTTCAGGGGTTGTTGAAGGTCAGCGGCTGCAGCAGCATGTGATTTAATCCTTGTAAAGGCAGCTGGCAAGTGCCAATTTTTAGTTGGCACCATCAACAGTGTACAAGTCTTCCAATTTCTCCACATCCTTGTCAAAATTTACCTTTTGTTTTTTCATGATAGCCACACTAGCAAGTGTGAGGTGATCTCTCACTGTGATTTTGATTTGCATTTCTCTGATGATTACCAATGTTGAGCACTCTTTCATATACCTGTTGGCAGAGTCAAAAATAATGGAAACAACATAAATGTCTACTGACAGATAAATGGATAAAGAAAATGTGGTATATACCTACAATGGAATATTATTCAGCCTTAAGAAAGAAGAAAATCCTGCCAAATGAAACAAAATGGATGAACCTGGAGAACATATATTAAGTGAAGTAAGTCAGTCACAGAAGAACAAATACTGTGTGATTCCACTTATATGAGATATCTAAAATAGTCAAACTCATAGAAGCAGAGTAGAATGGTGGTTTCCAGGAGTGGGGGTGGGGTGGGGAGGGGAGTTTTTCTATAGGTATGTTTTAAAGTTTCAGTTGTGTAAGAGATATACATTCTAGAGAACTGCTGTACAATAAATATAGTGCCTAGAGTTGACTATACTCTATTGTACACTTAAAAATTTAAGAGGGTAGATATTATTTTTAGTGTTTTTACCACAGTAAAAAAAAAAATAAAAGAAAGGGTGAAGTACAAGAAGTTATTGGGTTTGATAGCAGAGTTAGCCTCCCTTGTTTTATAAGTTTGAAATAAGACACATATTAATGTGTTTTGCTTTAACACATGAACATAGATAAGTGTATCCATAGTATCACAGATCATTTCTACTGATACGCTTTTTCTGTAAATTATTACCCATTACAAGACAGGCTTATGTGACATTATAAAGGGAAAAGTGACAGTAACTTATTTGTTTTCTTGTATTGATGCACTGGATTAATAGATTTTTTTCCTAGTAATGTGTGCATAATGATAGGCCTATGAGAAATTCAATAACAGTGCCAGGAAAAAAAATAGAGGTAACTCAAATCATGTCTATGCACTATTATGTGGGAATATGTGTCACACTAGCCAGGGATTTTCATTTGTCCTCTATTTCTTCACTTTAAGAAACAATGGTCTAGATATATGGATGTCACACTTTCTTAGAATGGTTCCATTTTTCCTCAGCACTCACAGCAAAGTCTATGAAGAACTAGCTATCCCCCAAACTACACCACATCCCAGCATAACCAATAGACGATGCTCTTCATCAGCTTAGCAAATGTTTACAGGGGGCACATTTGTTTTCTGACAGTTTGATTTATGAAGAAATTACATATAGTGTTTTATCTTATGCTAACTATAGCTATAAATAAATAAAAGCAATAACTTGATTGTTAACAATAAACATGATTGCGGTTGAGAAATATATTGGAGCAAGCAACATCTATTTAGAAAAGGCTGATCCTTAATCTCTTTTTGCTTTTCTAAGGATAAATTATTAAGTATCCCTGCTGTATCACTGAGCATTTTCTGAACAAAATACATTATTGAAATTAGTATGTCATAAATGAATAGAATGAAAATTAAAATATTAATATAATTAAATTAAGGAACAATTAAGTACCCAAATTAAAAAAAAAATGCATTGCCCTGATCCACGGTTTAACACAGTGATAGTATAATCCAGGTAATAGAACTCTGTTGGAAATATTCTAAGCACTCCCTTAGCAAAGTCATTACAGACTGGCCTGATGCTTCATATAATTTCTGTGATAAGCTACTGAAAATTTAATTGGTTTTAGCTCTAAAATATTTCTTCATAAAGTAAGTACAACAGATGAATAAACCTCTTTGATTCACCTATTTATAGCAACTTAAGGAAACTCATTAACATACTTCCTTTGCAGATATTTGTATTAAATAGGAATGCTCAATGAAATATTACAAGGATCTTTAAGAACCCATATTCCATAGCATAAAATCATGTTTGTGGATGAAAATTTTGATTAAGTGAATTAAGTATCCACTTAATTTGATGCCAGAAATAGAAAGTACTATTGTGGTCTCTTATTGAGATATAGTAGAAGTCATTACAGAAATGTATGGCTTTCTTGAATAATATTTTTTTTCTAGAATCTTAGAAATGCAGCCTCCTTATAATCATTTAATTTGAGAATTAGCCACATGCCCATATTTCAAATATTGTGACTTCATTTACTATTTTCCTTTACTGTGAATTTCCTTGCTCATTTTAAGTGGTTCTTTTGCAGGAATCATGATTTGTAAGCAAATGAAACAAAGTTCTACTAGGAGCCCCAAACTTTCCTTATAATTTCAACCCAGATCTCATTCAATCAATAGTTATATTAAATAAAATTTTTACTTCTACCTTAAGTATAAGGGTATTAAATATCCTATGTAATCATACCCAGAAGTCACTTTGACATTCCAGAGATTCCTCTGGAGTCTCTCCCTTAACCTAGATCCCAGAGTAGCTTCGTGCCCTTTTATCCCTGTGATGTTTTCTCTCTCTTAGATGTTTCCTCAATGATGACTCTTATTTTTAAACAAATTTCTGTCATATTTTCTCACAGTCTTTTTCACAACCTCAAAACATTTGGTGGAATAAAATAATATTTACACATATATCTAACTTACACATTGAGGATAAATACTAGGATTAGGTAATTTCTTGAAAATATTATTTTCCCCGGTGTGTATGTTTCTCTTCCAGAACCACTGATGGACAGCTTTTAGTTCCTCATGGCATACAGTCCAAGCCTCTTAGCCTAGATCACAGGATCCCTCATGATATCCTTTCAAGCTACCTTCCCCATCTTTTCTGTAAATACTAGTGCTTTTCATTTCACCAAGTCCCCTTCAGTCTATCTGCCCATGTCTGAAAGTTCTAGCTCTAATCCACTTTCCAATTATGTATATAATTCACAAAACTCTCAAAAAATTCCTTACCAGTCAAGCCAAGTAAGATACTTAAATGTCTAAAAAGGGTTATACAATAAATTTCTGATTATCGAGTGTACACCTGTATGTGTGTGTGTTTATTCATTTAATCTTTTTTCTTATAGTCATCCAAGAAAGCGTATCGTTCAACATATTTCCTAAATTCTGGAATCTCAAAATGACTTTGTGTTGCTTGTATTAGATGAGCTGTAATGTGGAATTGCAAATTTGGGGCCTAAAACCACACTCCTAAAAAATCTATTGATACCAATGATACCACTATATACATTTTAGTTTCTATACTCCTGGTATTGTTTTTAAAGACATTTTTTTCTGTTTAATTTCATTCAAAACAATAGTATTTATTATATATTGTATATAAATATATATTTATCTATACATACTCTTTATTTGTATTCTCATTTTTGCTTTTTTATTTCTTTCACATTTTATTTTGCTATTTTCTTCATCATTTTTTTTTCCTGTAACAAGTGTATTGTGAAAACTGTCAAATTTGTTCTCCACAACTTTTTTTATATTTTATTCATCGTAAGGTTGGCTGCTTTGTGCCTTTAATGTGGAAGGTTCTCCCACTTTCTCCTTTTTTATTAAAATACATATTTTTGATATACCAAAGTAAAAAGGAAATAATTTGAGTGTTTCCATAACCAAAACTCACTAGGGTGAGTTGATACACAAGTTTTATTTTCTTGTGTATCATTCCATAATCACATTCTCTCCTTCTTTCCCACCCAGAAAAAAGCATCATTTTGAAATAAGATCTCATAACACCTATAGTTTATCATTTTATTATGTGTGTTTATATTGAAAAGTTATTAATTTCAAAAGTTTTAAAAGTCATCTCTATGGTATTGTATAACTCACCTTTATAATACATAATTTTATAATCAGTATCTTTGTAATATTTATCCAAGTATATATAGCTTCTGTTAATTTTCACTTCTGTATAGCATTATTTTATTCAAATATATAGATATTTATAAATCCATTATCCAGGTGGTAAATATTGGGATTATTTTCAGCATTTGCAAGTACAAAAAATTATTTTTGTATGTGTTGCTTGTGTATATACATAAGTACCTCTTAAGTATATAAATAAGAACCAAATTACTGTGTTAAATGATGTGAACCTCTTCATTTTCCTGGGTATTTCTAACTTTGTCTTAAAGTGGAAATAAAAATTGATGTACCAGCAGTGTATAAAAGTTTTAATTGTTCTATCTACTCATGAATTCTTACTCTTTTTTGACACATTTTTAAATCTGGGAAGTAATGAGTAGTTTTGTTAAATTGAGATTTGAATATGTGTTTGATTATTAGCAATTTGGAACATCTTTTCATACACTTATAAAGTTTTCCTCTAAATGATTTATATGAACTCTATATTCTAAAGGTAATTACTTTTTTAGGTTTTCAGTATTTCACATATTTTCTACAACTCTATCATTTGTGGAACATGACAAATCTGTGTGCTGTATTCTTAATTAAATAAATAAACATACATATAAAAATACATATATGCATATACATATTTACCCACACATATATAAACCATATCCATGTGTATAAATGTACAATTCTATATATACACACATTATATGATATGCACATTTATATACCTATTTACCTATGTAATTAGTATTTTCCTGTTTTAACACACAGACACCCAATATACACACATGCACACATACACCAGAAAGAAATATCTCTGAGAAAAGATGATGATGTAAAGGTGATTATGATACTGATGACAATATATTTACAAATGAGGAAATTATAAATATATTTGATGTTTAATGATTTTGTTTCTTCAATAATCAATTTAGTTATTATGTAAAAGTATATTGTACACAAAGAAAAATTAAAAGGCTATGTATTGTCACATAATTTAAAAATGTTTATGGCTAAAACTCAAATCTTCCTTTCAAATAATCAATAGGATGTATCTGGTATTCTTGCCTTTAATTATGAAAACCATAAGTCTGATTACCCTCATATACTCAATTTGTTTGGCATAAAACTACCTTAAAATGACCTCTTCACATCCTAGAGGTGAAGGTACATTTTAGTTTTAAAACTTCCATTTCTCAAGCAATTGAAATGATTTATATATAATCTCATAGATCTCTCCTACATTAAATAAAAAAATAAGAATCACAGTATCACATATTTGGTGAAAATATAGATAACATCTTTTCAAACTTTACTAGAATCATTATGAAGTACAAGATGTCAAAATCTGAGGACCTGAAAAACTAGTTTACAAATTCAAATTAAGAAATAAAAGCATGGTTATATAAACTTTGTTTTTTCTAGTGACATACACACCAAAGAATTGTATTAAAGGTTTCTTCTTCATAATAGCAATTCTGGAGTTGGTGCATAACCCTTTTTCCAAATCTTTCTATTAATCTTTAAAAAATGCTAGAATGGCATATTGCTAATACTAAAACCTTGTTCTCCAAGAATGTATTAATGCAGCATGAGATTTCCTTCCCAGAGAGGAAGGGCAACATTTATATTACAGAAACTTAAAAAAAAAAAGTCACTTTACTATATTAGAAATTCTAGTCACTATGGTGTAATTGTATATATATTTTACTTTAATTCATTTGTTCAGTTTTTTTTCAGTGAAATGTTAATAAACCAAACATTTTATTATATACCTTTAATAAATAAAAGTCATGTATAGCTTTCCATTTCTCATAAGACAGAACTTTTCTTCTCATTAAATAGTTTTTTCCCACTGTTACCCAATCCCTAATCTTATACTCCCAGACACAATATTTTATTAATTATTGGTATGAAAATCCAGCTTAGTATCATAATGAATACGGAGATGATGAGGTTTGTTAGTTCTTCTTTCATACTCAAACCATATGAGGGTGAGCATATTCTTCTGCAATCTTTTTTTGAAACTTTTTCCTCTTGTCTAGCAAAATAATATTTATGCAAATGAATGTAACACAGTAACATCAAAAACTGCTGTTTAGTACAAACTTTGGGGCAAGATATTACAAATTGTATCTAAGTTTCTTTGATATTTATTGTAATTGCTTCAAGCTCACACATGCACACAAAATAAGTTCAGATGCCACACTTAAGGTATGTGACTATTATAAAGCTGCATCTTACTGACCCTGGCCCATTTTCACTTCTGAATGAACTATATAGAAATTAACAAAAAAGGAACCTATAACATCTATACAATGGGCTATTCACCTCTATATCCTTTTAAGATCGCTTGATTATACATTCATGCATAAATATAGTCTGATATTTCATTTAATTATTCAGGCTGAGATTTACCTTTGCTTATTATTTTGGGTAAAATGTTGCTAAAATTAAATTCACTATGAAATACAGTACTGCATGAAGTTTAAATACCAGATATATTTTTTTCTGAAATCTTTATGTTGGCATCTTTCTCAGCTTTATATCTTAAATGACCTAAACATTTGTATTAAACTTGAACATTAATACTTTTAAAATGCTTCATATACTTAAAAAAAAGTGCATTGAGGCTAAATCATGAACCTAGTCAGGGACAAGAGATCTGCTTGAAGTGTAGAATTTACCCAAAGAAAGTATGTCAATAAGCAGTGCTGAGTTCCACAAAGCAGGTACAAAACAGCAACTAGAACAATCGCTCATAATGGCACATTTCAAACCAAAGAAATGAGAGATCTGTGTCAATTGACTTCAGCTAACAATCTGTAGAAAACAGACTTGAAAACTCCTTCTGGTAACTTTGTCTCCAGGCATGGCATTTTAATACAGTTCTAGAACTTTATAGGTAATGCAAAATTTGAGGATCACCTGGGGTAGCCAAGTCAAAGATGGTATAGCAAGTAGAAATCAAGTCGTCCTCTTAATTATGCTAGATTAATGTTATAATCAAAGAAGGCTGCAATTGACAACATGCAAAAAAGTTACTTGGAAAATGTGTCAATTCTAAAAGAAATACAATCTCTCAAAAAAGATGCCATCATATTTTAAATGAATAGGCAATGTCAATCAAAGTGTCCCACATTTTAATAATAGCTTAGATTTAAAATATTTATTAAACAAAGTCTGGATACTATAAATTATACAGTAGATTATACAATAGATTATCTAAAACCACAAACACCAAATGTCAGGTATTGTCTAAGGGACTGGGATTGGGAAAAATGTAAAAGAATGCAAGGTGTCAGTTTTGGACATATTTTAAGTTAATGGTGGGGTATTTAAGGGAATTCCAGTGAGAGTGCAGAAGTAATAATGGGCAAAATATGCATTTTTATTTAGAGGTAATTATAAATGGCTATGTAATTTAGAGGTCTGTGCTTTTATTATAAAATTAGGATAAGTAACAGTGTGAGAGTATGTTGAATATTGAAGAGGAGATTTCTATTTATGTTTCTAGGAAAGAACATGAATATTTAATACATGCAAAACTGTGTCTCATTCTTGGCTTTGGAAAATAAAATTTCTAACTTTTACTCCTCCATTCTCCATAGACTTTCCTATTTTCTATAAAATGTCTCTTCAACTACTGAATAAGGAGTATCTGACAACTTAAATATGATTCATCTGAGGACTAAAAACATGAAAATACACAAGGCTGTCTCCACCTTTTTTTTTCCTTTTTATTTTATTTACTTTTTCAGAACAATTTGAGCTCTAGTAAATCCACTTCAGAATACATCCTAAATAAGGTGAATGGTAATTCTATGCTCAGTGACATTCTAGCAGGTAGATCTTACAGAGAAGGCAAGTGTTAAGTTGTTAATTTATTTAGCTGGTAAAGTCAGGAAGAAATGTTTGTTTTATTGAAAGATAAAAACAATTATTTTTTTTTAAATTTCAAGACTATTTTATAGAGCAGTTTTAGATTTATAGTAAAATTGAGAGGAAGGTAAGAGATTTCCCACACACCCACTGCCCCCACACCTGCATAGTCTCCCCCACTATCAGTATCCCTCATCAGAATGGTACATTTTTTATGAAGGATGAACCTACCTTGACACATCATAAGCATCCCAAATCCATAGTTTAAATTAGGATTCCTTCTTGGTGTTGTACCTTCTATAGGTTTGGACAAGTCTTTATTAAAATATCATACAAAATATTTTCACTGCCCTAAAATATCCTCTGTACTCTATTCATCTATCTCTCCCCATCACCCCATAGCCATTGTTTTTTAAAAAATTTCCTCTGTAGTTATGCTTTTTCCAGAATGTCATATAGTTGGAATCATAAAATATTGAGCCTTTCCAGTTTGGTTTCTTTCACTTAGTAATAATAATTTAATTTTCCTCCATGTCTTTTCCTGGCTTCATAGCTCATTTCTTTTGAGTGCTGAATAATGTTCCATTGTCTGGATATACCAGTTTATGTATCCAATACTGAAGGACATCTTGGTTTCTCCCAAGTTTTGGAAACCATGAATAAATGGCTATGAACATCCATGTGCAGATTTTTATGTGAACATAAAAGTTTCTAACTCTTTGGGTAAAAGTTTCTAACTCTTTGAGAAAATACCAAGGAATGCGATTGTTGGGTTCCAAAGTGGGTGTACCATTTTGCATTCCCACCAGCAATAAATGAGAGTCCCTGTTGCTCCATCTCCTCACTAGCATTTGTGTTGTCCATGTTCTGGAGTTTGGCCATTCTAATAGCTGTATATTGGAATCTTATTGTTTTAATTTTCATTTCCCTAATGACATATGATGTGGGGGATCTTTTCATATGCTTATTTGTCATTTCTATATTTTCTTATATTTCTTCTTTAAGTAATTACTTAAGATAATTATTAGAGTGCTTATATTTACACATAAATTAGTATTTCAAATAGTTACTCATTAAGGCTGAAATTTTATTTTACCTGAGGAGATGGAAAAAAAATGAATTTTGCCTTAGGTACATATGACACATTTTTCTGCTAATTGCAGAAAATGATAAAACTGAGTCAAATAGTTTATAGGAAATAATAAATAATCCACAGACTCATCAATCACAAAATAGCAAATATAATGTAATATTCTTAATTTCTACAAAATCGAAACTACCTCACATGAAACATTAGCCTTTTAAGACTAGAACACTGTCCTAATTTAAATGACATTTTCTTCGATTGTTTTTCTAAGAATACATTTTGTTAGATTTCTTATGAATAATGAAATAATCTAATCCAGGGTTGAAAGCAAAAGGCAAAAGGACTTTAAATGGCAAAAAAAAAAAAAAAATCTAACTTAGGAGATATAAGGACTAGTTTCTTCTCCTGTCTTCTAGTATTTCAATGGCTGAACCATTATTCTGATATTGTAGGATTGTTGTGAGAGTTGGTGATATGTTAAAATATCTACCCCAGGACATGATTGTTACTCAATCAATGTAAACTGTATCTGAATTCTAAGCTTGTCTTTACATAGACTTTCAAGAAAGTTATTGAGCCATACACATGAATAGTCAATAATTTTGAAAAATAAAACAAAATAAAAGTGAGTCTGAACTTTGAAGGCTTCTAGTGACATAGCTATTTTTTTTTCTTTTACCTAATAAACAAAAGAGATCCTTAAAAGATTATGACAAGGGAAATTATAATATGACAGCTTTAATATGTCATATTTTAACATATTTAATCTGACTTGATTGGCAAGTGATTGTACATGTGTGTGCATTCATGTTAGTGTAAGAACAAAGAGCAATTAATAAAGAGGCCCTTAAAATTTAACTGGTCTGGATAGAAGGCACACATCTTGCTTCCTTTCAGATTTATTTTTGGGGGGCATATGATCCTGACCACTTTTCTGTATTGAATTTTATGATTTGTATGTGATAATAAGTCTCAGTATGCTCAACTGGGTAATTCTCTTTCTTTCCTGATAGTTCACACAAATAGCAATAAACTTATCTGATGCCTGCTGCTTTCTTTCTGTCATTTGGAAATGAGTTACTGTTATATTTTCAGCATAAATTGAATTCTATCCTTTCAAACACAGATTTAAGTGGTTTGGTACTTTAGCTTTTTTCTGTTATGTTACAGAATATTATTTAGTCCAAAGTGATACTCTGTGGGAAGAGTGCCATCTAAATCCTGTTGCTATTGTGGAATCCGGGATTTGTTTCCATGGACACTGAGTCAAGCTAACAGTCAGGGTTTCATAGCCTAACATTGACTGAGACTGAGAACCTAAGCAGTCTTTATTTAAAATGAAGTGACTGTAAATTAAGCAAACATTGTGTATATTACATAAAGAACTAGCTTATCAAATTTTCTCTACAGAAACATATTGAAAAGAGACTATTAGAACTTCCAGAAATTTCTTAAAGCAGGAAAGACCACTACTTTCTCCAATCCTAGTATCTATAGGTTAATAATTTTGATGCTTATACTAACACACACATATGATAATAAATTAAATATAATGAAAGATGGCATATTTATTGATCTAGAGCAAAACTAGAAGCTAATATAACAAGCATCTCTATTGACTTTGAAACAAAAATTCTCCAACTGTATTTCTGTCTATAGTAAAAAATAAAAGAACAAAATGCTAGTATAAAGTAAAAATATTTAATCAACCAGTTAACTCAAATTATATAAAAGTGCTACATTAAGACTATTTTTTTCTTCATTCCATTTCAGTAGAAATATTGCTTTCCAATGTGGGTGGCTATGAGGTTCCTAGGTTCAGATTCTTGTATTCTGGGAAGAAAGACATCTTTACTAAATTGTGAATCTGCCTTGCTTACTGTTTCACTCAGCCATCAACCTATTTCATTCATTCTGGAGAGCTGCATGTAGGCTGGGTTTTATATGGCATAAAGTTTTATCTCATCAGTGGTTGATTGACCTTTATTTATTATTTTCCTCAGAATTGCAGTAAAATAAATCTTAATCTACTAGTGATATAACATAATCATTATTCAATTCCTAATTAAATTCATGTATGTTACTATAGAAATCATGCTTAATTTCAAATAAATTAGAATAATAATGTTTATCAAGAGCCTCATGTGATATTTACCATATGATAAATTTCCAACAATTTTAAATTATATGAAACAGGACAATCTTAAGTAACTCTTTAAAAATAATTTTAATTGAGGCTTATAAAGGCTTATAACACCAAAAAATACATATTTTACACATACTTGTGGTTGTAGCAACTATCCCTATGTTCCCTAGTATACCGATTTGATTGTTTCTGATTTGCGCTTGGTTTGTCTGAACTATTAATGCAAGGCAAGGATTCTAAATCATTTTGGATGTCTTTGCAAATATTGGTTAAACTTATTTTATTAGGCACTTTCACCAATCCTTTGTTCTACGTATTCCAGGTAATGTCACCTGTTTCTTGCCAATAAAACAAAGTGCTACATTGGTGGCACACAAACATTGTCTGAGAAAACACTGAAACTTTTAATACAAAGACAAAAAAGGAAAGACAGAAGAAAGAAAAAAGTCTTCTGAAGTCTGCCTACTTTCAAATAGGGGAAACAATAATTACTGATGTGTATGTCAGAGTTTCAGTTAAGACTTGAATCAAATGTGACAATATAAAATGAAAATCTGTTGTCTTTCTATATTCAGCTTTAGTAGCTGAAGAACATATTGGAAAATTGTGTGTTGTACAAGTGGAGGACACACTTAGAGACAAATTTCCAGCTAAATCACCAGAAATCATCTGTTGCTTTGTTTAAAGCTATATTGCAAAGTCCAACAGCCTTGAGAATGAGCTCATTTTTTAAATGGGGTAAAAATAATTATTAATATTGACCAAAAAATAAGTATTTTAGATTAATTTATGGATTGATGTTGACATTAATTACATTATTAAAAACTTTAAAGATGCAAGCAGTGCAAATGTGTTACCAAATTTCCCATTCACTTTCCATATTGATCATGTAAAATTTCTTATGGTCATCTTGTAATGAAGCTGCTTGACTTCCTCCTAAAATATAAAGCCATTAATTTAGTTTCTGTGTTCTCCTTCTCTTCTGACAATTATGGTAAAATGGTCCATAAAGTTACTTGCATTTTGGTGACAAAAACTTCAATTGTTACATGCATGGTTTTATTAACTTCTTTCTTCAAATAATAATTTTAATAATTATGAAATTAGCCTCAGAAAAAAATGCTAGCTGCTTTTTGTGTTGACAAGTTATTTACCTTTTTGAAAATCATATGTAAGAAAATGTCAAAACATAACTACCTCTGTAGGGTCAAAATAATTATCTATTGCATGGGTCCATTTTGTCCACAAGGACTGAACATCTTCCATTCACACCCTTCTTGATTCTAATTGGTTATTAACCCTATTCTTCTCCTTATCTCACAAACTGGTGAGGGAATAAAAATGCAAAAAAAAAAAAAAAAAGAAATGATTATCTTGACTCTAGTCCCTTATAAGAAAAAAGAAATTAAAAAAAACATTTAATGAGATATTCATAAAATGAGAGAATTCTTCTCTTTCTCTGCGATAGAAATGAAGGACATAAATATGACTTAATATATAGCTATACCTGGTGTGTAGAGCCAAAAGTAGTATTTCCATCTTGTTGACTCTTTCTTTCAAAGTACAGAAACATCTAATCAACTGCTTTCTGCAATAATGAAAATTAATATACTATAGTCAAAGATATATTTAAACATATATTTGAAAAAAACTCTGTGGGATAAACAGCATTTTTTTTTCATTTTAAATGAGAGAAAACTGATGCTCAAAGTTTAAATTTTATTCAGAAACTCACTCATATTTAAACTTCAAAGCCCATTCAATTTCCAGTATACTATGAAGTAGGGTGATGCCCCCAATATGGAGGTTTAGTCAGAAAGTACAGTTCCACAATTCAAATTTTACAAATGGAACAAGTTAAGATCCTTGCAAGTGTCTTGGTGACTATATTGCTAAAATGGAGTGGAGAGAAGTTTAATGTTGCTCAGGATTCTAGGGGGTTGGAGGTGTTACACCTGGTCACTTGAAAATAGCTTGATAGATATAAGATTGGTTTTAAGGAAAAGTGGTTTTCTGGGGGATGAGTATTGGCAGAGGATAAGATTGAAAAGCAGGGCCCTGATAAGAAAAATAAATGAATGTATTCATTCACAGCCTCTCTTGGAGGCCAACACAGGGCAATTTGTCTACATGAGCTCTCCCCGCTGAGAACAGATATAACAGTGGTGTCGGTCAGGGGCCAACCAGAGCACACTCTTCAAGCAAAGACAAAAGAGCATTCCTTTAGCCTGAAACAGGGTAAAATATTCCCACCTGAAATCATAAGCTCAGCCCAGGTGGTGTCGGGTTCTTTATCTCTTGATAAGAAAGTGTTGCAAACACAAAGCCCAGTCTTAAGTGGCCCACTGGGGGCCAAAAGACTACATGCACAAGGAAACTGCCTTTACCAAAAGATAATCTGATTTAAATCCACTTCTTTTCTTTTGCAAATGACTTTGTTTTTACAACAGTCCATTAACTTTTAAGATCTCTTTATTCCTTTTTTAAAAAAAAAATATTGGAATATAGTTTATTTACAATGTTTTAGTTTCTTCTGTACAGCAAAGTGAATCAGTTATATATATATATATATACATATATCCACTCTTTTTAAGATTCTTTTCCCATAAGATTTCCTTTTTCTTAATATTTAAAATTTCAACAGATATTTCTGTTTTTTTTTTTACATTTTAATCATTCAGTATAACCTTTAAATATAAATATGTGGTTTTCATCTCTAAACCATTTTTCTATTATTTCTTTAACATTTTTTCCTCCCAATATTTTCTGTTCTCTTTTCTAGAGCCTCCTATTAGGTTTTTGGACCTATGAATCACATTACTTATATTTTCCATTTTTATCTTTCTGCGTAGCTTTTAAGCAAATTTCCTCAAATATAGTTTTAGCAATTTTTTTTGTGTGTGTGTGTGGTATGCGGGCCTCTCACCACTGCAGCCTCTCCCGTTGCGGAGCACAGGCTCCGGACTCACAGGCTCAGCGGCCATGGCTCACGGGCCCAGCCGCTCCGCGGCGGCATGTGGGATCTTCCTGGACCGGGGCATGAACCCGCGTCCCCTGCATCGGCAGGCGGACTCTCAACCACTGCGCCACCAGGGAAGCCCAGTTTTAGCATTTAAAAAAAAATTTTAACTACAATTTTAACTACAATTTTAACTACAATGGATAAATTATATCACATATATTCCACATACATATATCAACATATATCAACTTTAAGAAACTAATGCTGAGTGAAAAATGAAGCAAAATGAGACATAAAAATATTCAAACAGTACTTTATCTAGGATCATAAAAATTATATATACTTATATATATAAATAAATTATATATATATAATATATATGTATATTACAATTATGGTTTCCTATTGTAATGAAAGAGAATGGAAGAAACTGAATGGTTTGTGTAGAAAAAAGTAAAAAAAAAAAATCATTAAATTAAAAAAAAGTCTTTTCATAGGCCAATGATAAAGATTCTCTCTCCCTCTCTCTCTCTCTCTCTCTCTCTCTCTCTGGTCAAATAACAAAATGCACCTAATTAATGCATATTAATTTGTATTCAGTAAATTTGTCACTGCTGTTACAGATCAAGGGCTCATGCTGTCTGACTGGAATAGAAGCCAGTATTACGGTACTGGCTTTCTGAGGAAAGAAACAGCTTTGTGAGGTTGACCATCAAGGAGACAGAAGGCAGGGCTCAAATACAAAATACAAATTCTTCCTAGTATTAATTCAAAGGAATGCCATCATTCCATTTGGTGGATTTCCTGAAGCTCTAAATGGGATTACTTTGAGAGAAAAACACTCCAATGTTTGCTTCAGCAGCCCATATACAAAAAATGCAATGATGCAGAGAAGCTTAGCATGGTCCCTGTGCAAGAATAACATGTACATTTGTGAAGTGTTCTCTATTTTTTTCTATTTTTTATTGTTCATATGCTCCAGAGTTTTTGTTAAAGTAAAAAAATATTTTGGAAATAGATAGTGGTGATGGTTGCACAATGTAGTGAATGTAAATAAGGTAAACAAAATTTATGTTTAAAAATTGTTAAAATAGCAAAGTATATATATATATATATATATATATATACAAAATAAGGGTACACAAAATACAGTTAATTTATAAAAGTTCCATTATATTGCATCATTGTTCTCCATTCTCTTTACTCTTTTAAGGGAAAATTGAAAATTAAATAGAAGGATAAGAATATAACCTGGTATCATTATTTGTTTTTTACCCATTTTAAAGCTCAATAACAAATATAGTAGTGATTTACATATGGAATACATTGAAAAATTAATAGATCACCTGTAATAATAGCCATGGCAGGACATTTTTTTTTAATCTCACAGAGTCATTCCTAAAAATATATTGTTTGTTTATATAGAAATTGTTTTGCCTTTTAATCTGCTGGTATATTCAAAATTTATTTCTGAATCTCTTGCCATTTTGCTAGAACTGTGCTCTCACCAACTTCATTTTTCTTACTCATTGTGCTAAAGAGCCAAAATCTTTTAATTCTGTATTTACAGAAATGATGCTTGACATGTTATACCATCTTTAAATTTTTGTTTGTCTTAAAAATAATAACATAATTCTAGAACTGTTCTAAAGCCAAATATATGTTTATTAAACACACAGGATTGTCTTTTCTTTTGAACTGCCTCACAGAACATCACCAACTGTCAGAAGATACCAGATTTAGTATGATAATCACTGTTCTCTTACTAAACATGCAATTCTAAATAAGATTTATTTTGTGTCTGCTCAGTTACCTAGACTAATATCAATTCTGTAACAATATCATATCAGAATGTAGTCATGACAGCAACACAACATATGTAGTAAGAAGAACTAGTTTTTTTGTTCTTTATTTAGATCTTTCTAACTTAACTTTTTAAATACATTGTAGGTTTGCTGATAATAACATGTGCCAGACCTAACTACTTCAGTTAGTTTAAGAGATAACTAAAATATCTTTGAAATGATTCTGTACACTAGGGGAAATAATTATTATAAATATTATTTGTGGAGTTTGGTAGCACAGTAACTGTAGAGAATTTTCGGAAATTAAACAATTCACTGAAAACACATGAACACATTCATTGAAATAAAATGGAATTCATCACAAGAAACTGCAGGGTAGTTCTTTTCCCCTATACTACCTAGGTTTTATTTGTCTCTTGTCATTTTCATTTCTAGTATTATCCGTAAAGAAAAACAGAGATTTCAATTCATCTACTGATAACAAGGGCTGATTGTATCCAGTGAAATTCATTACTGCTTTGATTTTTACATAGTTCCCTCCCTCTGTTTGAGCTGTTGTCTTCTTGTCATGTCCATTTTTTTCTCGTAGTCAAGATCACTCTGATCTGTACTTTGATATTCATTTCCTTGCTGCCTCTTGCACACTACATAATGACATGAATGTCTATCATGTTGAAGAAAGAAGATACTGTTTTTGGTACTTTAAAATAAGTGAATTTAGGGTTTTGTTGCTGCATATACAAAAATAATGTACCGTGAAGTGTAAAATTATTTTTAAATGATACTGAAATGTGTAAAGTTAATAAATAACTAACAAAGGGAAAAAATCAGAGGCAAGAAAAGAAAAAAAAAGTACCATAGTTAAGAGATTTAAATCTGTGTTTTTTTCTTGGTGCTGTTTCCCTCAATGCTTATAGAAAACATTGCAATAGATCTCATATGTACTATTTATGCATTGTGCACTTGCTTCAAATTGTTTATGTCTATAAAAAGTTAATGTGTATATACCCTTTTATCTGTGTGAGGTATGAATCAATAATTTATCTTAATATGTGTTTTAGGAAATCTAAGATATTTGCATACCTTATTACCTTTATTGAGCAAGGTAAGTTAAGAGTTGTGTTATTGTTCAAGTTGACACATCCTCATATGATGTAATTTTTCTTGAGCTTGATTATCTAACACAGTTATAAACACAGTGTATTGAACACTTACTCTGTTCTGAGCACAAAATATTGTATTTGAATTTCTTGAAGCATTTCAAAGATATTCCCAAGACCAAGGGGATCTTACAATTTCACACAACCCCATTTACACTTGGAATTATAAAGTATTCTAATTTGACAGTGATTGAGGTATAAAATGATATCCCAAATTTCCTTTAATCAGCATTTTTAAATGCCAAAGATTTTGAGCACTTCTTCATATGCTTATTCTCTCTTTGGGTTTCTTATTCTGTAAAGTGTCTATATACACTCTTTATACACTTTCTATTACAGTTTCAGTACCTTTGCTGTTAATTTGAAGAAGTTTTTTGTATATTCTAGATATTTGTTTTTTCTATCAGACGTATTCAATTCTGTCCTCTAACTTTTAAATTCATGCAAATTTTATGCAATCCTGACTTCAGAAATTTTTATTTTTGAGAAACCTGAAAATTGCTCAAAAATATATAGAGTATAAGAATGCACAAAGACCCCAGTAATTTTTTTAAAAAGAAGATAAAGACTTACTATAGTATACTATAGCATCTCATATGTTTTAAAATTTAGCATGTGTAAGAACACACTGATAAACCAATTGAAAGAACAGAGAGCTGAAAACAGACCATTTATAGATGGTCTTCTCAAATACAATAAAGTGTTATCATAAATCATTGAAAAAAGATGGAGAATTTCAGTAGATTGCATCAGGAAACCTAGCTCTCCGTATAGAGAAAAAGAAATTTAATCAAATGTGACACACAAGGATGGAACTTAGATGGATTGAATATTTAACTTTGAAGAATAAACTGTAAAGTTAATAAAGGAAATTGAAAAAAAAAACAAACTTTATTGTATCCTAGAGGCAGAAAAGAAACTTCTGGCATAAAACCTTTACAGAACAAATGACAAGACAAAAAATGATAGATTTAGTTACATCAAAACTAAAGATTTCTTTTTATAAAGGACATTACTGTCATTTTCAAATTTATTCACTACCAATAGAGAATGAAAAATATATTTAAAAAAAGTGATACCGGGCTTCCCTGGTGGCGCAGTGGTTGAGAGTCCGCCTGCCGATGCAGGGGACACGGGTTCGTGCCCCGGTCCGGGAAGATCCCACATGCCGCCGAGCGGCTGGGTCCGTGAGCCATGGCCGCTGAGCCTGCGCATCCGGAGCCTGTGCTCCGCAACGGGAGAGGCCACAACAGTGAGAGGCCCGCGTACCACACACACAAAAAATAATAATAATAATTTTTAAAAATTAAAAAAAAAAAGGAGAGGCGATTACACGGGGGCAAGAGTACAAGGAGGTGGGGCTCTTTGGGGGCCATTTTAGAGGCTACTTCCTGTAATAGGTAAATGAATAGTGATAAGGACTAAGGAGAAAAGTTATGCAGAGAAGAAGGTAAGTTTCCGGGGAAAGTTGAAATTTTAGATATGATGAGAAGACAGCACTGACAATGAAATTTGACACAAGTAAAGGGTGATGACACATGTGAATATGCGAGACAACATCATTCAAGACTGAGAAAATGGCAAATAAAGAGACCTTGATATGTAACAAATCAGTAACGAGAAAATTAAAATTAGCACATACTGAGAAAGTTATAATTGGCTCTCTCACTCATTAGGCTAGGATAACAGACAAGGCCAGCTCAAAGTTAACATGAAACAATATGTATCTGAGGATATGCTACAGCTGTAAAGTGTCATAACAATCACCTCCTTTAGTGACTACTGATTTCTTAATCGCTGAGAAACTCTGTCTCCTGAAAATCATACCATCAGAAACGTTGTGGTTTGAAACAATATAACTAAGAATTAAACATGCCACTCTTGCCTGGATATCTATGTCATTTGGTATTGAGTCCAGCCTCAATTTTCAATCCAGGTCCAGAGATGCAGATAATAGTTTTCTGGACACAACATTCCACATTTAAATTAACTTTGTCATTTCCATGGAAACAGGATCCTGGGTCCACTTTCCAATCCAGACCTCACGTTGACCCTGTTACACAAAGCCCAGCTCTGTTTTTAGCCTATCAAACACTGCTTCAGCTAGAGTTCACCTACATGCCACCTGTCCCAAATCCTATAATAACTGTCTTTTCTCCTTTGTGGAAACATGTTTTTGTCCCCCCAATGTACAGTCTTTCTCACTAAGATAGGTCTATAAGCTTGACTTTGGGGGACTACAAGCTTGTTCTCATTGGTCTTAGATTGATTGGGCTGGAAAAGTAAGGCGTGTTGAGAGAATGAAGAAGAGGCAGTTAGCAGAGGAGGACAGAGAAATACATTTTTTCCTCCTTCAGGGTAACAAAGGGTCTACTCAAATGGAGGGTACTATTATATTGCTGGCATTGCATCACTAATATCATTAATTTCATTGGAGAAAATTGAACAAACTAATTGAATAACATGGTTGGAGATATTTTGGATGGATAATAATAAATTTTCAGTCTTGGATACATGGTGGGATTGAAGTTAATTTAATGTGCTATTTGTTTTCTGGAGGAAGGTTCTACACTGCCCACTTTGGGAACCAGAATAATACCTATGAAGCAGTTGTTTGTGTTTTGAAAGTAGCTGATGGAAGTAAGAGTAGAATAGCCAAGATAGACTTCTGTTTTTTTCTCCCAAAGGAGATCACTAAACCCTGGATGGCCAAAATTTGTGACTAGCAGGTAAAAGTATTTAATACTGAGTATGGATGTGGGCATGGATACTTACTCAAAGTAGTATTTCTGGTAGCTTGTCTTTGTTTTGATTTTCTGAGTGGGTGCAGAAATCTAGTACTAGCTGTGAGCACATGGCTGTCCCACCCAATCCCTACTGGGGCCAAGCAACAGTTCTGGGTAAGGGTGTCTGTAAAGAAAATTAAAACTTGCCCTCAGGAGCTCTTTTTCAAAGTTTAACCTTTTTGGAGGATGAGTTGGGCAAAGCATGTTACCAAGTCCATTTGGATACATAACTTATCCATATAACCAACCTAAAATTTACCAATAATACAATGTCTCATAATAATTATTATTCCATTTATTTAGCTCCTGTGTCTACCTCTAAACTGGTTGTGAATTTATGTGGAATGCATATTATGGATGGGTACTATAAAGCTTCAACAGTCTGCACTAGCTACCATCCTATTTTTTGGTTCTCCATCTTATCCAAACCTCTGAACAATATTATCTACATTTGCTATCTACACTTTCTCATTTCTCTAGCAAGTTATTCTAATCTGACTTTCATTACCCAAACTCTGCTGAAGCCCTTTTAAAGTTTATAGTGATCTCCATGTTGCTAAACGTTCAACATTTGGAACGTTTGACCATTCTCTCTTTCATGATATGCTTTTTTCCCTTAGCTTCTACATACCTCCCATCAACATGTCTCCACTTTTTAACTGATATTTCATTCTTTACTCCACCTGTAAAATCTAAAACCTGAGGAGCTCAACTTTGGTTTTCAGTCCTTGTCTTCTTCTGTGCTTCCTATAGAGAACCTCTTATGATCTTAATCTTAAATGTAGTTCACACACACACACACACACACAACGGTTCCCAAGATATTTTGTCCAGACATCATGTGTTTCATAAGCTCCTTCAGACCCAAAATCAATGAAGCATCTACTTACCACCTTTATCTAGATAACTAACATGTACCTCAGGTTTATGATTTCAAACTTTACTACCTTCATCCCCTCCAAAGCTGCTCATGTTTAGTTTTCCCTTTCGTATTAAATAGTGTTCCAGTCCATTCATATCTTCCATTTTAAACTCAACAGTCATCTTTTCCTTGTTACCTTCCCCACCCCACATACATTTAATCCTTGTGCATAGATTCTATAAATTCACTTCAAACTGCCATCATCTCTATCTTGAAAAAAATGCAGTAAACACTTATCAGATCTCTCTTCAATGATTCTTATTTCCCTCCAAACAATTCTATTCTATAGGCTCAAATTGTTCTGATCTAATATGATTATATTTCTATCCATATGATAATTTTTAAGCCTGTACCTTTTAACCTTATAGCCCATTTTTCATAAATTAGAGTGATTTTTTTTTTTAATGGAAGTAAGTCACGCCATTCTCTCCTCAAAATCATCCCATAACATCTCACTATGAAAGGACACTTTTTAATAATTTTAGCATTGGACTTACAGATTGTGTAAGAAAGCACAACTTTTCTTTTCATCCTCAATTTCATCCACTACTCAATCTCTACCCTATGCTCCAGTAACTGGACTGCTCATCATTGCCATAAATAAGTCATGTCATTTCTAGGGCTGTTTTTCAGAACCTCTGTTCTCCTATCTCAATGAAAAAATCTAAGCCAAGTACTTCAAGGTCTAAGTCAAATGACAACTCTTTGATAAAGTCTTTTTTCTTCTTCCCTTCTGGTCTTTCATGATCTCTTTGTGGATACATTTTATAGCACATGTAATTTATAAATAGATGAGTACATATCTACCTTTTCTCATTATTTTAGACTGCCAGACTTCTAAGACTTATTAACCATATCCCCAGTTCCTAGCACATGGTCCCTAGTTCAAAGGGAATAGTTTAGAACTGATGATTGAATCACATTGAGATAATACTAATTATCTACTAATAAGTGATTGATAAAGTTAGGTAATTTAGCCTTGAGATTTTGTACTCATTAAATACCATTTTCAACTCTTTTCTCTGTCTTACTTTGAACATTTATGCCCCAAAATGCTTCTGTTGTAAATAAGTAACAAAAATATATTTTGCCCACAGGTTAGACAACAACCATGAAATCATTTTCATAGATTTTTGAATTTATTAAATAGTGTAACTACCATTAGTACAGAAGAAAGTTGTAATAGTGCTGTTTATTTTCTGCATAGGCAAAATATGCTGAAATTTGGGAATTAGTCTCTGTTACTTAGTACCATGGTAAACATGATGTCAAGTTGTACATGAATAAGGCATAGATTTCTTAGAATTCAAGAAATAAGCATGTGATACTGTTAATATTAATATGTTATTATTAGTCCCAGAAGAATTTCTAACCATGTCACTTAGTCTGCAGCATATGGCTGAACAGGCCTAACACACTTTCCTTCCTCTGGCCACAAATTCCCATTCCCTAGTTCTGCATAGCATATAGAGAAACTGCACATCTCCAACACATTACCTAAATAAACCGGCTTTACTTAAGAAACTGGAGGAATAGCTCTATAGCACATAGACTGGTTAACATTCATAGGTTGCACAATCATGACTATGGTAATGAAATGAAACAAAATAAGAAAAACAAATAAATTATGCATTTACACCCATTAAAAGTTTAATAACGAAAATATGATGCTCTATGGTGAGCCACAAGGAAAGAGAAAATCTGAACAGTTAGAAAAACGGGACTTCCCCATCATTAAATAGCCTGAGGGCTGTACTTAAAATATGTCACTTAACCAGTGCCTTACTGCTTGAAGTGCCTTACTGCTAAGGCACCTGAAGTGCCTTACTGCTTAATCACATAATGGTCTCAGTCTGTATGGAACACAGCCCATTGCCAATCCAGCTCATCTTTATTTTTCTCTCTCTCTCAGTCTCCATTTTCTTCTTCTTCTTATTTTTTTTTTTGGTAATCTCTCTTATCCTAATACGTGTGACTTAACCCCCAATATACATACACAATACCCCAAAGTGATTCCCTGTAAGGCTTGTTCAAAATATGATTTGTGAGAGAGATTTTGATTTTACAACAGTAAGCTGAATTCTGAGGAAAAAGTAAGAAAACCCTCCTCCACAAGGATTTCGTTCAGCCCACTTTTAAACTTCATCCATAATTTGATCAAATGCTCTTGGGCACTATTAAATAGTAATAATGAACTTCACCTAAAGCCCTTAATAATTTTGTTCCACATTTCCTTCTCTAATTATCCACTATTCCCTATTTATTACTACTTCATTCTCTGCCTCAGGCTGTCTAAAAATACTAAGAATGATAAATTAAACAATACATTTGGCACTAAGTTAACCTGTGGGGAGGGTTATAATTTAATGGGTTGTCTTCTGAATTAATTATTTCTGAATTATTTAATTGTAGTTTCTAAACAAATTTCTTAGAATATGTGACATTAGAACTTGCAGTATATTTCTCATAAAATTATTATGGCAAAATCACAGGTTATTATAATTATCTATTTCAGTTTAATTTTATGGTAATTTTACTATACATATATACAGGTTTACTGATTATATTTTTACTAACAAGTATTGTCTTCTACAGAAGTTTAACAATATTTTCCTTAATATCTTGCCAGTGCAGACATTAAATTCTTGACATTTTGAAACCAGTGCCTTTTTCCCCCCTAAGTAACAATAACCATTGACTTTTATATTAAAGTCTTATGAGTCTCACTCTATTTATAGTTTTTTAGATTAAGTACTACTTTAGAGAAGTTGGTGATACATTGTACATTATTTACTTAAACCCCTCAGTCTCATTAAAGTTCTGTGATAATCAATTTCAGATTCTCTGAGCTAAAAATCTCATTTTATCAGGAGAAACTGTCATTTAGAAGAATCCACATTGCAAAATGACAATCCACATTGCAAACTGTCATTTAGAAGAATCCACATTGCAAAATGACAATGTCATTTTTAACCCATTTTTAACCCATAAAGCTGAACTTTTATGAAAGTTTCTTACAATGCCAATAAACAAAAACTTCTCAACCATTCATCAGTAGTCAGCAGGTCTAGAAGTGGAACAGGTCAGCTGATCTTAACCTCTGAATTTTCCCCAATTAATTACCTACTACATCCAGCCCACAAAAGTCTTCTCAAATTCTATGTTAGAATGGTTGTAGTGTCGATCCAAAGCTCTTTACAACCTCCTTTAATACTTTGATCTACTGGACAGATACTTTTTAATACTTTAAAACGCTCAGTGGTAGAAAGAAAGTTTGCATGAAGTACTAGGATATTATTCAACTGTAAAGTCTTAAATTTCCAAAGTATATCAGGTCCTTTAATATATAAAATATATATATAATATATATATATATAAATTATATATTTTTTCTTTTACATATTGTTCAATCTTAACTACAGAAGGACTAAGCTCATTAGGTGCTGTTAACCACAGACTAATTTTATTCTTAACACTTAGAATAAAATAGCTCCTGAATCTCTCAAAAATACCAATGATATAACTGTCTCAGAAAGAAATATTTAGGAAGGTAAATGCATTTCAAAAGGAAAGTATAATTCTTATACAGTACAGGTAGGAAGTATAAATTGCTACATGGTCTTTGGAATACTATTTGACACTATCAAATTTAAACATGCATGCACTCAAATGACTCAACAGTTTTGTAAATGGATACACAAGTGCACCAACAGAATTGACAAGAATATTCATAGAAAAAATATTGTATAAAATCCACAAAGTGGTAATAAAGATAAATAGTAAATTGGAAAAAAATATAAATTACAGCATCTACATACAGTGGGGAAATTATGTAGTGACAAAAAATAAATAACTATAGTTACATGCAACAATATGGCTAAATCTTACTAACACAATGTTGATTGAAATAAGCCAAACACAAATAATGTATTAATTCATTTATCTAGTATCCAATAACAGGCAAATCAATCTGTAGAACTGAAGTCAGGACAGTGGTTACTTTCAGGGAGAAGGGAGGTAGTGTGAATGGGTGTGGCCACAAGCCTGGATTCTGGGCTTTTGGCAACATGACTTGACCAAGGTAGCGGTTACACAAATGTGTTTGCTCATTCAATTGTACACTTCTATATGTCCATAGTGCTTCAACTAAAATGGTAAAAAATTCAATTTGACATATTTAAGTATTAACATCTATTTTTTTTTCTTTTGGCCATTATCACCATCATTTACACAGCTATCTACCTTACAGACTTCAATTTGATTCATCTCTTTCCCTCATTTCCTAATTCAAACTGCCATGAATTATTTAATTGGGGGTTTTGAAATATGTTTTACAATTGTCCTTCCTATGATCCAATTTGATCTTCATGCCCATTACTATTCTAATAGAGATTCTCCCCAGTTCAAACTCCCTCAGACAGATCTGATTTAAATTTGTTTTATCTGTCTTAGATAATTTTCTTGAGCCACTACTGTTAGAATTTGAGACTTATGACCAAATAGTCTCTTTAGTGAATTTGATCACCTACCAGAAAATGAGTAAACCATTTTGCTTTGCTTTGGAGGCCCTCCATTTTCTTATACTTACAATTTTATTATTACTTACCCAGGTTTTCTGTACAAAGGGCTTCTTCAGAAAGACTTCCATTCTCTATATATTATGGAAAATATATTCTCATAACAGTTTCTTATTTTAGATGTTCATTCATTTTCTTTTTTCTTTATTTACTCATACTTCAACTTCTTTGTTTCAGCTATTTCATGAAATTTTGTTTGATAATACCAGATTGACTGGTATCCCCTTCTTTTGTAACACTTCTACCATTCTTACAAAATGCACAGTATGATGATTAATTACACTCATTTACTTATAAAGATTCTATTAATATTATGTGTCAGGGTCTGCACATATGCAGATGTAATAATACGTACGGGGATGTGTAGAAGAGTTCTATGCTCTGTTCTGCAAAATCTCACAGTCATATACAGATAAAAGTAAGGAAACACATAACTAGAGTATACTGGAGTGTTCAACATTGTAATATTTTTTAATATTGTGCGAATGTAGGGCAGAAAGAAATAAAGAATTTCTTTAAAAGAGTATTGTGGGTTTCACAAAGGGGACTATAAACTGCGTTCAATAAGCTAGAATAAGAAGTTTCCCATTTGTTTGGTTGATGGATGGACATTGAAGTGACTGAGTTAGTGTGTCATGATTTTATTTTTACATGTATTTAGTAAAATTTTGGTAACAATATTTTTATGTCATCATTTTTTTGTCTATCTCCGACAATGTTAGGAACATTTTCAAGCATAGTAGGTGCTCAATACATTTTTTTAATGAATTATACAGAATGTAGTGATTATGAATGCAAACTTAAGAGTAAGGCAAAATTTAACTCTGGTTTTCTAACTGCAAGCCTTTAAATTCTCTTAAATGAATTTCAAAATACTATTATATATTTTGGAAATATTATATATAAATATATTTATATATTTTATATATAACTTTACATAAACTATATGAATGCAGATTTTTAGTAGTTGACATATTATTTATCACTCATAATATATAAATATATGATATTGCAAACATACAAAGCCCTTAATATAATTCAATTAAATGAGAAATTATATGTCAAGCAATTAACACTGTACCTGGCAAATAGTAAGTCCACCAAAGTGATCATTATCAACATTTTTATGGTTGATTTGGCCAATACATTTATTCTATGTTTTATTATATCAATAGTAAATTCTAATTTTAGGATACAGTACAAATACAGAGGGCAAAGCTTTTAATTAATTCTTTTCTCTTTCTATTTGACAGCTCCTAACCTTTTTTTTTTTTTAATTGAAAGTAAGAGTTTGCTAACCTTAAGCCTTAGCACAATTGGTGGGGCCAAACAATGGCAAGGAGTAGCTGATACCAGCAGGAATAAGCTGTATATGCTTGTAAATTATGTATGAGCAAGGCAAGTATTATAAGCCCACAAAGTAGACAAAGTAGAATTTTTGAAGGAGATAGGGTTTAAACGCTCTTAAGGTGTAAGAGGAAATTCAATAATGGAGGAAAGTGAAGAGACAGGAATCTTATTTTGCCTGAAGATTTACAATTGTATTCCCCTGGGAGGAGAAGATTAATTATTCAGAAATAAGTTGTTTTATTTTTCTTTTATCTTCTATTAATATATATATACAAATATATATATATATATATGTATATATATATATATAATCCCTTATGGAAATAGCAATATCCTATATTTTACACATGAAAATTTTATTGTGATTATTAAATTTACCTCTGGACTGAACATATTTTAAATATGCATAAAATATTTTATAGAACACATATATCACAAGAATATATTGTTTTGTTTTAAAAAATTGAAAAAGTCACTCATAACAGATCTTAACTAAGGGATTACTATACCTGCATGTGTTGCAGTTTCTTTAAATGACTATGGAATTTGGGATCCCTAAGATAAATTTGTGAGGGAAAGTATAAAAAGTAAATAAAAAATACTTGTTTAAGTAGCTGTTTTAACTACTTGTTTTTTCAAAATGCAATAAAGTTATGACATTCCTAGGCAAAAACAAACAAAAGACTTTCCAATTAATTAAATGTACATCAACATTCTTCAGGTAATGGAAATTTTCAAATGCCCATGCATATCTGTGTAGCACAATTTAAATTGGTTTTCATTAACAAACTAAGAAAATAACAGTGTGGCATTTGCGGATAACTATGCCTGACTTGCTGTGTTAATTTTGAAAAGATATTCATAATTGTTTTGTTAATTGTGTTTGAAATAGCATACATGAAATCATAGTTTTATATTTATTTATTGTACAATTATCTAAAATTATTTTCAGTCAAAGCCACCTAGCATGTAAATAATGCTCTAAAACTATAGAAACAAATCACGTTTCTACTACATTATTTACTTCTAAGTAGCATCAAAACTGCATGCATAATAAAATTTGCTGTTTTCCCCCTAAAGATAACAGTCAATTAACTATATGAATGCATTTGTTTAGCAGTTGTTTTGATATATTATTACACATTCAATTTTACAAGAATACAAATACTATATATATGCTTTAATTCATACCCCTAAGTAGTAATACATGATAGTTTATAAATATAATGTGTATTATTAGTACCAACTCTACAGAAAAGGGTACAATTTATAAATAAAATGTGTTGTTATGAAAGTAGAGAGATAATAAACCACAAATTTCTTATACAGTTAATTATATTAGAATTTGTTTCTTTTAAAGAAACATTGGGATTTCATTTTCAATTTGCAATCAGGACATAAAGCCTACTATAGTTTCTCATGCAATATCTGTGTTTTGTTTTCATTATCATGTGTCAGCCACCTGACATGCATGCAAATGGGATGAATAGCCCATCCAATTGATTTTTTCTGAACATGCAATATATTCTTTCAAATGGGAAACTCAAAACCACAAGTAGTTTTGTTATACTGACATATTTTTACCACTGAAAGGCCATGAGTATCTAAATAATTCTATAGTAATCCATATTTCATGTGCCTTTATTTTAAACATAAAAATGAAAATATATTTTCCTTCTTTTGATTCTCTATATACAGATATGGAAATCCACATGATATATACACATAAATAGTTGATGGACTATGTGGGTATAATATAAAGTCAGAAAATATTAATGGTAATTATATTCACATTGAGTTAATTCATATGTGTGTGTATGTTTGTGTGTGTAAAATTTTTCATAATTTTGGACAATAGGCATGCCTCAATTTGCATCCAAACAAGCTTTGGCATTTATTAGCTGGCTCAACAAAGAAATATATTGGAAATCCCCTTATCCTCTGTTGCTTAATCTGAAAAATGATATTAGTGTTATTGTGAGAATAAATATAATTACATATATAAAGTGCTATGCATGCATTTGAATATGTCATTATCACTCAATAAATTGTGTAGCCATACATATGTAAAATGTTAAAATCCATAAATCGATGCAATATAGTGTTTCAAATTAATATGTTAATTTCCTAAATGTATAATATTAAAGTATTACATAAGAAATACAAATGAAAACACTTACTTCAAAATAGTAAATATTTATATGTAAATTTAAAATTATTATGTCTTTTTTATAAATATATATACCAAAATGTCTTTAATAATCATTTTATAGAGATACAGTAATAAAATAATAAAATTAAGATAACTTTTATAAATGCCCCATCTATACTAATTTTAAGTCCCAAGAAATAAAGACACCATTTCTTGGGAGACATTTTTAATGTATTGATAGATTGTATTTCTTTATATTATGCATCAATTCCAACCTCTCTTTCTTTTGTATTATAATATATATGCAGAAGATTTTTTAATAGCCTTGATTCAATAATTGTAGCTTTTTAGAGCTGATCAAACATAGAGAATTTTGAAAATCACAAACAGAACAATTTTATGAACCATAGTAGTTTATGTCTTTCTTTGATACTCTTCCCTATGCCATTGTCATAATACTTGAATTTTTGAACATCAATACAAATTATTTTTTGTGTAGTTGAAAATGTAGAGCAAAAAGGGAAAGTGTACATAAAATGATCCACGTTATTTTATGTTCCAAATCTTCATAATGCTCGCCATCTGTAACACCACAACCATCTAGTTCCAGTCCACATTGTCTAAACACAAGTGAGAAACTGAAATGAGGCAAATGCATAGTTACTAAGGTTCCTACTTGAAATTCAAAGTCAAGTTTCTCTTCACTACACCATTCTCAAGAAGTTGAAAGTTAATAAGAAAGAAAATATTGGTATATAAATAAGTATAATGTAAGACTGAATATGATAAATTTCTAACAGGAATACAAAAATGTATTAAAAAGGTTGAGGGGAGAGAGAAATTGAAAATGGAGTGAAATATGAGAAAAATATTCTTAAGAAGTTGTCTTTTTAATTCTGAGTCTGAATAATTATAAATAAGAGTTATTTTCAGAACTCAGATCAAGTGGCTGAGTAGGAGTATGTGGAACTCACCTCCCCCAAGGAACACATCAAAAATATATCTACATGTGGAAAAATTCTCACTGAAAGCTAACTGAAGACTGGCATAAAGAATCCTATTCAAGGGCTTCCCTGGTGGCGCAGTGGTTGAGAGTCCGCCTGTCGATGCAGGGGATACGGGTTCGTGCTATGGTCTGGGAAGATCCCACATGCCGCGGAGCGGCTGGGCCCGTGAGCCATGGCCGCTGAACCTGCGTGTCTGGAGCCTGTGCTCCGCAATGGGAGAGGCCACAACAATGAGAGGCCCGCGTACCGCAAAAAAAAAAAAAAATCCCATTCAAACAAGCTGTAAGAAATATCTGGAATTGAGTAGGATGGGAGGAGAAGCAATTGGGCTAGAACTTATGTCCCGGGGAAGGAGGGAACTCAGAGGAGAAGGGAGATTACACATGGAGTGGAGATCCTCCCTGGGAAATGAGCTGTTCAAGCCACATATTGTGCTACAAAGACCTGGTGTGTGATACAGGGAAGATGAGCCCCCTTGGCTGGCTGATGGGCTGGTGGGTCTAACAGGAAGGCTGTGGGAAGCCTGGACTCTGCTCTTGAGTTGTGCATGAATGCATTCTTGCCAAAGTGCATGTCCCAGCCTGAGCTGAGGGAATGCACCATCCCTCCTTGCCTCACATCACGGTTTCATACTGGAGTGAGGGCTGCCACAGCTGAGGAAAGACCTCAGCCATGAGATGCTGAGGCAACTCAAACCCAAAGCCTGAGCAGGGAGGGGACAGACATTGCTGGTACTTACATGGCTGGTGCATCAGAGGAAGTCCAGATCTCTGTCAGTGGCTGAACAGCCAAAGCTCAGACCCTGGCCCTCACCATGTGCCCACATCAGACCCTCTTGGTCCAACACTGCTCCCGTCTGGGACAAAGGTGCTGATGCTGCAAGGCAGGGGAGAGCTCACATGCAAATGAAACTGAGCCAGCTCATACTGAACCTCAGGGCTTCTGCTCTAGCAACTTGGGACCTGACCCTACCCCTGAGAGGTGATTATAGCCATTGAGCAGAGGAGAAGCTCCACCTCACATGTGGCTCTGGCCTTAGACCCTCCAGTTCTAACCCCACCTCCTACCAAGGTAAGGACTGCCAGCACAGCCTGAGGAAAGATGTGGCATGTGTTCATGTCAAATCCAGCTCTCCCACCAAAGCCACTGGGCATATGCAGACAATACAGGGATGCTCTCAGATAAGGATACCCCTTCAAGACTGCAATAGTTAACTATTTAACCTAATTTTGTAGAGACAGAGAAATAAATAAAAATGAGAAGACACAGGAATTTGTCCCAATTGAAAGAGCAAAAGAAAACCTCTAAAAAATTAACTAATGTAAAAGAAATAAACAGTTTCCCAGATAAATGTTCAAAACATTAGTAGTAGGAATGTTAACTGACTTAAGGAAAAGAATAGATAAACACAATGAGAAATTTAAAAAGGAACTAAAAAATATAACAAATAACCAGAACTGAAGAGTACAATAACTGAAAAGAAAAACACACAGGAAGGAATGAACAGCAAAATAGGTGATACAGAAGAACACATAAGTGATCTGGAAGATGAAATGATGCCAAACACCCAGTAAAAATAACAAAAAGAAAAACAAATTAAAAAAAATAAGAACAGTTTAAGAGATGTCTGGGATAACACCAAGTGTATCACAATTTAAATTATAGGGATCCCAGAGGAGATGAGAGAGAAGAGGTGGTCAAAAATATATTTAATGGAATTATGACTAAAAAAGTTTCCAAACTGCAAGAAAGAAATAGATATTAAAGTATAGGAAGCAAAGATAGTCCCAAACATGAACCCAAACAGACCCACACCAAGATATATCACAATTAAAAAGGAAAAAGTTAAAGAGAGAATTCTAAACGTAGCAAGAGAAAAACAAAGAGTTGTATACAGGGAACCCCAAAATATTATTAACTGATTTTTCTGCAGAAATTTTGCAGGACAGAAGGAAGTGGCATGACGTATTATAAAGTTCTGAAAAGGAAAAACCTGCAACTATATACTGTACCAAGCATGATAATTATTTAGAACTGAAGGAGAGATAAACTTCTCAGATAAGCAAAAACTAAGAGTTAACCCATACTAAACCAACACTAAAATAAATCTTAAAGGGTCTTTTCTAAGTGGAAAAGAAAAGTCTATAAGAAGTAAGTTATCTATAGGAAAGAAAAAAATCCCACTAGTAAAGTCAAATATATAGTAAAAGTTGAAGATCAACTACTAAAATAAGCTAATACAAAGATTAAAAGCAAACAATTGTAAAGTCAAGTATAACTACAAAAACCAAAAAGGGATAAACATGAAGATGTAAGTGTTTGAACTTAAAGTACTACTTGTTTAAAACAAATAGATATAGGTAAAACTATATGAACACCATAAAAAATGATAAAGAAAATCATCTAACCACAAGTGAACAAAATGAAAGAATAAAAGAACATGGAAGAAATACAAAAACAAAACAGAAAACAGGTAATTAAATGGCAATAAAAATATACCTAAAAATAATTACTTTAAATGTAAATTTACTAAATGCTCCAGTCAAAAGACATAGAGTGATTAGATAAAAAAAAAAAAAAAAGGAGATATATATCTCTATATATGTTGCTTACAAGAAACTCACTTCAGAACTAAAGATACACACAGACTGAAAGTGAGATGGAAAAGATATTTTATGTAAATAGAAACAAGAAGTGTGGGTAGCGATATTCATATCAGGCAAAATAGACTTTAAAGCAAAGTTTGTAATAAAAGACAAAGAAGGGCATTATATAATGATAAAGGGATCAGTACAGTCAGAGGACATTTCACTCATTAACATATATGCACCCTATTTAAGAACATTTAAATATAGAAAGCAAATATTAACAGACATAAAGAGAGAAATTGATGATAATACAATAATAGTAGGGGACTTTAACATCCCACATACATTAATGGACAGATCATCCAGAAGGAAAATAAATAAGGCAACAGTGGTTTTAACTGATATTGAGCTGCTCAGACAGCTCAATATTAAAAACAAACAAAAAACAAAAACAACAAAAACCCAATCAAAAAATAGGCAGAAGATCTAAATAGACACTTCTCCAAAGAAGACATATAGATGGTGAATAGGCACATGAAATGCTCCTCAACATGGCTAATTATTAGAGAAATGCAAATCAAAACTACAGTGAGGTATGGCTTAACACCTGTCAGGCCATCATCAAAAGGTCTACAAATAAAAAATGATGGAAAAGTTGTGGAGAAAAGGGAACCCTCCTACACTGTTGGTAGGAATGTAAATCGGTGCAGCTACTATATAGAAGAGTATAAGATTTTTAAGATTCCTTTAAAAAAACTAAAAATAGAGTTACTGTATGATCCAGCAATCACACTCTTGGACATATATCCAGAGCAAACAATAATTTGAAAAAAATACATGCACCCCACTGTTCATAGCAGCAATATTTACAACAGCCAAGACATGGAAGCAACCTAAGTGTCCACTGACAGATGAATGGATAAAGAAGATGTGGTATATATACACAATGGTATATTACTCAGCCATGAAAAAGAATGAAATAATGTCACATGTACCAATATCAATGGACCTAGGGAGTATTATGCTTATTGAAATAAATCAGAGAAAGACAAATACTATATGACATCAGTTATATGTTGAATGTTAAAAATAAAATGAATGTATATAACAAAACAGAAACAGACTCACAGATATAGAGAACAACCTAGTGGTTACTGGTGGGAAGAGAGAAGGGGAGAAGGGCAAGATAGGGGTAGGGGAGTAAGAGACATATATTACTATGTATAAAATAAGTAACAAGGATCTATTGTACAGCAAAGAGAAATATAAGTTTAATTGGAGTGCACTCCATAAAAATATTGAATCACTCTGTTGTACAGCTGAAACTAATACAATATTGTAAATGAATTATATTTCAAAACAATTAATTAGTAAATAAAACTTACTGATTTTAAAATAAAATTTAAAAAATAAATAAGGGTTATTTTTATTGTCAACTAGAAAATACCTCTAACATTTTAAAACTACTTCTTCTAAACATCCTTAGAGGCCAATTCCACCTCTAAAATTTAAGGTAAATACTGGTTTCAATCATTCATCTGCAGATACTCACAAAAATCTCCCTTTCAGTTAATATGTTTTATTTAGGACACAAAAAAGTCATGATCACTGTAGGGTCATTAGGAAATGCAGATAGTATAAATTTTAAAAATTTAAAATCACCAAAAATTCTATAGCCAATAAAAATCACACAATAAAATCTTATGACTTTTAACACTTAACAGTTTAGTATAATTCTATGCTTCACAAAAACTGGAACCCAGTTTTGAAATTTGACTGTTATGTTGCTTATATATTTTAAAATACATTTCTTCTACATAATTTTAATGCCTGTATGTATCATTTTTGTTTATCCAATTCTCTGTTGATGAATAACAATTTGTTCATAACATTTTGGTATATTAAACTAGTTAGAGCTTTTTTCTTACTATATTTAGGTCGGAAAAGGTAATTCATAAATACTTTAAAATATTGTATACAGAGCTATAGAAAAAGGTATAATTTTCATCTTCATTCATTTTTATAAATATTATCCTCTCAACTGTGATGAATTGTTGGTAAAGAGATTCTGAAGCTTCACAAAAGACAAGTGATGACTGACAATGTTGAATTTTACTTAAGCTCTGTGATTCTGGAAAATGATGAAGGTTAAGAAATCTTCCCACTCTTTGTGTTTTGGAAAAGGGCTTACTGCAAAGAACTATTCTTCCCACAGTGACTTAGATAAGACTCAGGGATGCCGCCCTTGTTTACCTGTGATAAGGCCAGATTTAGACTTTTAAAATTGTTTCTTTGTTACATAAACACTTAGCTGAACTGCTTGCTCCCACTGAATAATTGGAACAAAATGTGTGTTCACCAATCTATGGTGAACTTTCTCTCCTTCCTCAAGGTCCCTGAGTTTAAGTCAGCCCTCAGCCTGAGCCAGTAGACAGTCCCTTGTGGGAATAGCCTGTCCTCAGGGTAAAACTCTCTCTGCCACTATCAGATCTTGCTTCCCTTTCAGCCATCCCACTTCTCCACATCTGGTTCTCTCTGTTTACTCTTCTCCATAAAGAGAAAAACCTTTTTGGCTAACTCGTGAGTTGCTTACAGTTATGGTCACAGTCTTCTCCCTACTACAATAGCCCCTTTCCCATCCCTTGCAATATCATTTTGAATAAGGTTTCTGCTTATGAGGTGCAGATTTGCTTTTTATTTGATACCACATTTGAATGAGATCAATATAATTGACCATCAAAATATTCACATAGTGAGAGCCATTAATACTTTGTTACATATCTGTCTTCTGGATATAATTTCATATTAAGAGCTTAAACAGAGAAAATGTTCAGGAGATCAATAACTTGAGTAAATACACATGTATGCTATAAATACAACAATACAGAAAATAATTTATTATAACAAAAATACTTCAAGGTCAAGATATGTTGCCTTTACATTCACTAATTATTACTTCATGAGAAGCACACACATGTAATACAGACACATGTCTGGCTCTCTATACACATTCCAATGCTATGACAGCTCAAGAAATATTAGAACATAAATATATTTTCAATGTAGGTTAATTTACCTGCAGTAGCAAATTTGAAATACATTTACATAAAGAGGAAGTAAAAACTCATGCATATCCTAAAAGATGCTGGCTAAGTGGAGTAGCAAATGAAATGAGTCCATAAGGCTGTAATTGAAAAATTAATCAAGCCATATATAGGATCTAAAATAAAAAAGAGATAACTTTGCTTTCATAATTTTTCTATGCTTTAAAATAAAATTATGCTACCATGTTCAAATTTTTCTTGGTCATCACTTCTGTTTCAAAGCTAAGTTTTTTCATTCCTATTTTAAAACATAAGGAAAAAATTTGTAAATATGTACTTTATTTTATGGCCTAGTCTTCTTTAAACTAACAGTCTTCTGAATATGTTTTCATCCCATATTTCTAAGAATTACACTTCTGTTCTTTATTGTATATCCTCTATAGAAATAATTCATGTTATCAATAGACTTGATTTATACTAGTTCACTACTGATTTAGGATAAGAGAACAGATGTGATCAATTTTTACCAAAAGCAATATTTACATATATATTATTCAATTTTGCTTGGTTTAACCAAGTAATCAGTCTAGTAGTTTGTTTTTGCAATCAGAGATTCTAAATTAATCACAGCATTGCAATGCAGTAGATTACAGCTTTAAAGGAAGAAGTAGAAAACCATAGGACAGCCATTTGGTAGCAGAGTTAGAGTGGATAAACCTCAGAGAACAGAACATCAATTTCTTATTACTTTAACTTTACTACTGCACGTTCTGAGCATGATATTCACGCTGAGGAGATGCAAGTATCTGTGTCTCAGTAAAGGTACATTAAAGTTGTGTTATGATTTACAGAGCGTTCGTTATGCTCTACTCCATAAATTACTCTATGACTGATTTTTTTTCCTTACCTACAGGATACGTGATTTCTATTGGACCTTGCTTTTATTTTTTTAATTTTTATTTTAGTGTAGACTTTATGATACTTTTTATTTTTTTAACATCTTTATTGGACTATAATTACGTTACAGTGGTATGTTAGTTTCTGCTTTAAAACAAAGTGAATCAGCTATACATATACATATATCCCCATATCTCCTCTCTCTTGCATCTCCCTCCCACCCTCCTTATCCCACCCCTCTAGGTGGTCACAAAGCATGGAGCTGATCTCCCTGTGCCATATGGTGGCTTCCCACTAGCTATCTATTTTACATTTGGTAGTGTATATAAGTCCATGCCACTCTCTCACTTTGTTCCAGCTTACCCTTCCCCCTCCCCGTGTCCTCAAGTCCATTCTCTACATCTGCGTCTTTATTCCTGTCCTGCCACTAGTTTCTTCATAACCTTTTTTTTTTTTTTAGATTCCATGTATATGTGTTGGCATATAATATTTATTTTTCTCTTTCTGACTTACTTCACTCTGTATGACAGACTCTAGGTCCATCCACATCACTACAAGTAACTCAATTTCATTTCTTTTTAATGACTGAGTAATATTCCATTGTATATATGTGCCACCTCTTCTTTATCCATTCATCTGTCAGTGGACATTTAGGTTGCTTCCACGTCCTGTCTATTGTAAATAGTGCTGCAGTGAACATTGTGGTACATGACTCTTTTTGAATTATGGTTTTCTCAGGGGATATGCCCAGTAGTGGGATTGCTGGTTTGTATGGTAGTTCTATTTTTAGTTTTTTAAGGAACCTCCATACTGTTATCCATGGTGGCTGTATCAATTTATATTCCCACAAACAGTGCAAGAGGGTTCCCTTTTCTCCACAGCCTCTCCAGCATTTATTGTTTGTAGATTTTTTGATGATGGCCATTCTGACTGGTGTGAGGTGGTAACTCATTGTAGTTTTGATTTGCATTTCTCTAATGATTGGTGATGTTGAACATCCTTTCATGTGTTTGTTGGCAATCTGTATATCTTCTTTGGAGAAATGTCTATTTAGGTCTTCTGCCCATTTTTTGATTGGTTTGTTTGTTTGTTTGTTGTTTTGATATTGAGCTGCCTGAGCTGCTTGTAAATTTTGGAGATAATCCTTTGTCAGTTGCTTCATTTGCAAAGATTTTCCCTCATTCTGAGGGTTGCCTTTTCATCTTGTTTATGGTTTCCTTTGCTGTGTAAAAGCTTTTAAGTTTCATTAAGTCTCATTTGTTTATTTTTGTTTTTATTTAAATTTCTCTAGGAGGTGGGTCAAAAAGGATCTTCCTGTGATTTATGTCATAGAGTGTTCTGCCTATATTTTCCTCTAAGAGTTTGATAGTTTCTGGCCTTACATTTAGGTCTTTAATCTATTTGGAGTTTATTTTTGTGTATGGTGTTCTCTAATTTCATTCTTTTACATGGAGCTGTCCAGTTTTCCCAGCACAACTTATTGAAGAAGGTGTCCTTTCTCATTGTATATTTTTGCCTCCTTTATAAAAAATAAGGTGACCATATGTGTGTGGGTTTATCTCTGGGCTTTCTATCCTGTTCCATTGATCTTCTGTTTTTGTGCTGGTACCATTGTCTTGATTACTGTAGCTTTGTAGTATAGTCTGAAGTCAGGGAGTCTGATTCTTCCAGCTCCATTTTTCTTTCTCAAGATTGCTTTGGCTATTCGGGGTCTTTTGTATTTCCATACAAACTGTGAAATTTTTTTGTTCTAGTTCTGTGAAAAATGCCATTGGTAGTTTGATAAGGATTACATTGAATCTGTAGATTGCTTTGGGTAGTAGAGTCATTTTCACATTGTTGATTCTTCCAATCCAAGAACATGGTATATCTCCATCTTTTTGTATCATCTTTAATTTATTTCATCAGTATCTTATAGTTTTCTGCATACAGGATTTTGCTTTTATATCTGAGTGTTAAGCTATAATATTCTATAGTTATTAACACTTTAAAGTAATCTTGTATTCACATATATTCCATAATTTTTCATTTGCAAATGTCAAATATATTAGTTACTAGTATTGATGTTTTTGTGAATATATATGAAATGATGTCCTCTTAAGTATAATGTAAAAGGAGGTGAAAAACATGCAATGAAAAATTTCACTCCTGAATTTATGGCTGAATTATGTCTCAGGAAATCCTCAGCAGTCCTTTAGCTGGTGCTAAGGCTGGTTACTAAACACCACATGCAAAATCCATTATGCTCTTTACTTCACTATTTTGTTGTTTCCAAACTAACAGACCATTATTGCATTTCCCAGAGAACAAGAATCTTTTTCTAGGGTGCCTTCTAAACTCCAGCAAGCCTCATCAAAAAACTGATAATCAATGAAGTGTGTACACATGGAAATCTCTAAATAATTCTGATAAAGTAGTGCATTTTTACAGCTTGCCTCTCTTCAGAGAAGCTTTACAAATGGAACCAATTTCTTTCTCCACTGGGAGTTCTAGATGGTAGAGACCAAGGAAGAGGCTAATATTTACCATTTCACAAATTAAAGACTACATGGTAAGTCTAGTGTCAGACAGCTTTAATTATTTTTCCCTGCTTTGTAGTTTGGGTAGTTTAATCTGGGTTTCCCTGCAGCTGACAACTTGGAGTGAAAAACTAAGCAAAATGTCAGCATTTACTGAAGCAGATAATGTAGCTCAAAAATGCAGAGACTTTTTCCTGGGATGGAAGACAATGTTTTGCATCACTCTAAGCACTCACTGAGTGAAAATACCCATACTCATCTAATGCAGAAAACATGGGTAATGATATGGTTTCTACACATTTGATTGAGATAAAAAAGAAGTGAAAATATCTTTACATAAAATACATGATTTTGTTAAAATTATATCATTTATATTTATGTTACAGTATATACAAATAATCAATGTATATTTTGAATGCAACAATCATAAAGCATTGCTTGTTTATTACATGTAATTTATGGACTGTTTTCATGCCTATACCTATTATTATTACAGTTATAGTTCACAATTAACAACATAAACAATTTTGGGAATTAAAAAAATGAAAATTAAAAATGAAAATCAGGATGATGTTCTTCTGATGAAAAGGAACAGGTATTTTAAAGCTTTCAAGTCTAATTGGGTGTTATACAATTTCACATTTAAAGGCCTAATTGTTTAAAAACCTAAAGCAGCCCCATCAGAGATATACCATTCCTGTAGCAGAGGGAAAATTGCAAGAAGGTGCTTGGTTTGGAATTTCTTTTTCCTATCCTTTTCTAACAGTCTCTAATTAGACCCATGAGTTAGATTCATGATCTCTTAATTTCATCCTTGTATTTTTTTTTCAATATATACTCTCACTAATTCACAAAATTCTCCATGAGCCTTTTATGATCCCTTGAGGATATTCACCTCTTATTGAAACTCCAGTACCTAACATAATGTACTTATTTCTCCATATGCCATTTATTCAATCAATCATTCATTCACTCACTCATTCTTCAATCCATCAGTCCGTGGATAATTATTGATTACTGAGTATGTGTTATCCTTCATATTAGACCTTGTGAATTCAATATAAATTAAATTCAGCCACTGCCCTGGAGAAGTTTTTGGTGAAATAATTGCTATTCATCTCAAATTCCTTATTGATTTACTTTTGGAACATACAAGAGAGTCTTTAACAAGACACTGTATTAGTCAGTTTTGTGGTAGAAAGCAGTCTCAGTGGCTTATGAGAGTAAAGTCCTATCTCTTGCTTGTGTACCAGCTGGGGCCCCTGTTCCTGTTCCATGTTCTGTTTTCATGTCTGGATGCAGGAGATGCCTGAGTGAAGGAGGAATCTCCACCTGGTCATGATGTTGATGGGGTGGAGGGTAAATTGAAAGAGAAATGGCAGAAACACACGTGGTTTCTCAAGCTTCTTCTCGGAACTGGAATAAGTCACTTCCGCTCTTGTTTATTGGTCAGAGAAAGTCATATGGAAAAACTTAACAAGAGGGTAAGGAGGCTCTGGGTCATGTGGGAATTTGCAGTAAATAGGGATGGACAAACCCCTCCATCAAAGGGAGTAAAGGACTTGGAGTATTCATAGAATCAACCAGTTTATCTAAGAGTTTGCTCTGAAAGGGTGGAGGTGATTTTGGCATTTCATAATGGAATTTCCAATTAGGCAGTGATCAATAATTATTTTAAATATTCTAATCCATGGCATTTTATTCCTTGGGTAACTTTTAACTAAATCCCTTACTAAGACCTCATAGTTTGTATCATAAACATTAAATTATCAGGAGATAAAAGAACTGCATAATAGCTTTTATTATGAAAGAGCACATAAGAATTAGCCGAGAATAAGTTTTGGCATTTTGCCTGGGAAACAAGTCAGATACTACTATACATAATTCTCTCCATATGAAAAGGATCATTACACATGCTAAAATCTGTGTAGCATGCTGTCAGATAAAATTTTGCTAAGTAGGATGCTTAACTTTTTAAAAAGCGAAATGTTTATTTGTTATATATACCTATATATAGATAACTTTATTTAGTGAAAATTAGATTTTTTGTCTCAGAGAAGCTTATCGTCTATATCCCTCTCAGCTAGTTAGAAGCCTAAGGAAAAGAAGAATCTTATGAACATAATGTTTTAGGTGAAATACAGCTGCAGGGTTGAAATTTCATTATGATTCTATTCTATTTCCATTGCCCCATAGGAACACTATACTTAATCCTTCAGAGCCCACTTATTATCTCTGCAACACCCCAACTTCTACATCCACCCCAAACCCATTAATATGGCCACTTATAGCATTTACAAGTGAATCAGGCTTTGAAATACAACAGAACTGGCAGCGTGCCCCATATGCTTCTAAAACATATACAGAAAAACTGCACAGAATGATCTTTCTCAAAAGAATAACAATGGTCTCTTTATACACCTAAAATAGGAAACCTATGTTCATGCTGATACAGTTAGGTGGATTTGATTCCCATTCATAAGGTGATGTATTGATTTAAAGATGAAATATACAAGTTCCTCATTTGAAAGAAGTCATCGCTATTGCCAGCTATTGTAAAATACTCTACCTTGTGTAGATAGAATCCAGTCACTCCAAAACAATTCCAAATTAGCTTAGAAAAAAAATGCAATGTAGAGGAAATGTTATGCTTCATCATACACTCTCTTGACACTAAGCTATATGCATAAATTTTTTTTTGTTTCCATTTTTAAACATTCAGAAAGATGTTCCTCCCTCTAGTGATGTATACTAGGTAATAATAATTTCATTTTATAAACTCATTTATGACTACTCTTTTTTCTCATGTTATTTCCTCAATCTTTTTTTTTCTTTTTTTACATCTTTAGTGGAGTATAATTGCTTTAAAATGGTGTGTTAGTTTCTGCTTTATAACAAAGTGAATCAATTATACATATATATATGTTCCCATAGCTCTTCCCTCTTGTGTCTCCCTCCCTCCCACCCTCCCTATCCCACCCCTCTAGGTGGTCACAAAGCACCAAGCTGATCTCCCTATGCTATGCGGCTGCTTCCCACTAGCTATCTATTTTACGTTTGGTAGTGTATATATGTCCATGCCACTCTCTCACTTTGTCACAGCTTACCCTTCCCCCTCCCCATATCTTCAAGTCCATTCTCTAGTAGGTCTCTGTCTTTATTCCTGTCTTATCCCTAGGTTCTTCATGACATTTTTTTTCTTAGATTCCATATATATGTGTTAGCATACGATATTTGTCTTTTTCTTTCTGACTTACTTCACTCTGTATGACAGAATCTAGGTCCATCCACCTCACTACAAATAACTCAATTTCATTTCTTTTTATGGCTGAGTAAGACTCCATTGTATATATGTGCCACATCTTCTTTATCCATTCATCTGATGATGGACACTTAGGTTGTTTCCATTTTCTCGCTATTGTAAATAAAGCTGCAATGAACATTTTGGTACATGACGGTTTTTGAATTATGGTTTTCTCAGGATATATGCCCAATAGTGGGATTGCTGGGCCATATGGTAATTCTATTTGTAGTTTTTTTAAGGAACCTCCATACTGTTCTCCATAGTGGCTGTACCAATTCACATTCCCACCAGCAGTGCAAGAGTGTTCCCTTTTCTCCACACCCTCTCCAGAATTTATTGTTTCTAGATTTTTTGATGATGGCCATTCTGACTGGTGTGAGATGATAGCTCATTGTAGTTTTTTTTTTGTTGTTTTTTTTTTGTTTGTTTTTGTTTTTGTTGTACTCGGGCCTCTCACCATTGTGGCCTCTCCCGTTGCAGAGCACAGGCTCCAGACTCGCAGGCTCAGTGGCCATGGCTCACGGGCCCAGCCGCTCCGCAGCATATGGGATCTTCCCAGACCAGGGCACGAACCCATGTCCCCTGCATCAGCAGGCAGACTCTCAACCACTGCGCCACCAGGGAAGCCCCCTCATTGTAGTTTTGATTTGCATTTCTCTAATGATTAAAGATATTGAGCATCCTTTCATGTATTTGTTGGCAATCTGTATATCTTATTTGGAGAACAGACTATTTAGGTCTTCTGCCCATTTTTGAATTGGGTTGTTTGTTTTTTTGATATTGAGCCGCATGAGCTGCCTGTATATTTTGGAGATTTACTCTTTGTCAGTTGCTTCATTTGCAAATATTTTCTCCCATTCTGAGAGTTGTCTTTTGGTCTTGTTTATGGTTTCCTTTGCTGTGCAAAAGCTCTGAACTTTCATTAGGTCCCATTTGTTTATTTTTCTTTTTATTTCCATTTTTCTAGGAAGTGGGTTAAAAAGGATCTTGCTGTGATTTATGTCATAGAGTGTTCTGCCTATGTTTCCCTCTAAGAGTTTGATAGTTTCTGGCCTTACATTTAGGCCTCTAATCCATTTTGAGCTTATTTTTGTGTATGGTGTTAGGAAGTGTTCTAATCTCATACTTTTACATGTAGCTGTCCAGTTTTCCCAGCACCACTTATTGAAGAGGCTGTCCTTTCTCCACTGTACATTCCTGCCTCCTTTATCAAAGATAAGGTGACCATATGTGCGTGGGTTTCTCTCTGGGCTTTCTATCCTCTTCCATTGATCTATATTTCTGTTTTTGTGCTGGTACCATTGTCTTGATTACTGTAGCTTTGTAGTATAGTCTGAAGTCAGGGAGCCTGATTCCTCCAGCTCCGTTTTTCATTCTCAAGATTGCTTTGGCTATTTGGGGTCTTTTGTGTTTCCATACAAATTGTGAGATTTTTTGTTCTAGTTCTGTGAAAATATTTCCTCAATCTTGAATAAACTTTTCTATTTTATTTTTTATATAATACATCTTAAATTAATTTATGATTGCTTTTCTTTTTTCTTTTCCCTCCCTGGATTCCTCTCTTGCTTTTACTCAGTCTCCTTTGTGAGTGTCTCTTCCTATGCTTGTTCTGTAAATGGTATTATATAACCAAGTATTTTCTTTTGACCATTTTATCCATAACAGTAATGCTAATAGCAATAGTAAGAACTAATGTTCATAGAACACTTGCTTTGAACTTGGGAATTTCCAATGTCCTTTATATGTAACTATCTACAATAACTGTAAAAGGTAGAAACTATCATCTGTATTTACACATAAGTGAGACAAAACAATGTTAAATTACTTGGCCAAGAGCATTCATCTAGGATGAAATGCTCCAGGTTTCACATCCAGGAAGCCTAACTCCAAGGATAAATTATTAAGTACTACAAGCTTCTCACACCACATGCTTCCTGTCTGAACATAGCCTGAAGCTGTTAATTCCCAAATGTACATTTCCAACTCAGATATTTCACATAAGCTCAAAATTCATGGATCTAACTTCTTACAAGAAATGTCTACTCATAAAATTAACTGAAATTCAGCAGGTCGAATACTAAATTAATTTATTTACTCCCATACTAGGTCTTCCGTGGTGTTCCCCATCACAGAGAGACACACCACTAATCCCCCTGTTGCCCTAGTCACAGATCTGACACTTTTTCACTCATTGCTTCTAATCTAAAAACAAGTCTTATCAATATGGTTTCCCAAATATATCTCAAATCATCCACATCTCTCTGTCTCCATGGACAACACCACCTTGTTGCAGGGATCTAAAATATCTTCTTTTATTTATAAGTTCATCCTATTTTCCACAATTCGACTGGAGCTGATTTTTCAAAAATTTGAAACTGTGTCATTAAAACCTTTCCTTAAAACCTTTCATTTCCCTCATTGTCTGCATATGATGAGATTTGAAAATCTTAATGTATTAAACAGGTTCTTTCCAGAATTTTCTCTTGACTCATCCCCAGTCCCTCAATGTCACAGCCACACTGAACAGCAGTCTTGGATTTTCTCCTCTAAATATCTTGTTTTCTCCTCTTGCTTGCCCCTGTGTTCATCAAGCTGGCTTGATATTTCTTGTAAATATATCTACACCTACTCTATGCCATCCACTTCTAGGTAGGTATCTAAGACAAATAAAATATACATCCCCCCAAAGACATGTATAATAGTCTTCCTAGCAGCTTTAGTAATAATAGGCAAAAACTGAAAATAACCCACATGTTAATTAGCAGTGGAGTGATGTGGTAGTTTGTCCCCAAAGAGGACTGCCCAATTAACTACACCTCCTGTTAGTCATTCCCTTATGTTGTCCCCTCTCTTGAATTTGTGTTGCTCTTGTAATTTGACATTGACTGATGGAATACATCAGTGGTGAAACTTCATGATTGCAGATTCTGGTTCATAGGACTTGTAGCTTTCTCTTCAGCCTTTCAGAACATTCTCTCTTGATATACTCTCTTACAGCATGTAGTCATGATGATATGGGAAACCTAAGCTAAACTACATGGAAAAGCTATCTGTTGGCACTGGTTGACAGTCCCAGCTAATAACCCAGCCAACATCCAGGGTCAACTGACAATCATGGGACTGAGCCATCTGGCGAATCCAGCCCCAGCTTCAACCTGTGATTGCAGGAGAAACCCTGAGTGATTACTGTCCAGCTGATCCCAGTCAGTCCTCCGCATATTAGAAGTAATATTTATTATTTTGTGACTGTTATAGAAATAGGTAACCAGAACAAAATGATAAACAAAAATTGTATATTCACGTAATGTTAAGCTACACAGAAATAAAAATGAATAAACTTGTGTGATAAAGATTGATAACACAAAATAGTACATACTGTATGACTGAATACAAAATTTAAGTGAAAAAACACCAACTCACCTATGGTGATAGAAATCAGAACAGTGGTTTAACAGTGGTCATGATGTAATTTTCTGACATGAGGAAAATATTCTATATCTTGATAAATGTGTTTATATTTGTCACAACTCATCAAGTCATACACTTAAGATGTGTGTATTTTACACTGTGCAAATTGTACCTAAGAAAATGGTCACTGAGCCAAAACCGGTATTTTTGTAACAATAGCGTCTAGTTGGCCCTGGATAAGTTATCAAAAGCTGCATTTTCATATGTCAATAAAACAGCTATTGTAATATTTAAGATAGCTATAATATATTCTCAAGTCTTTCCATTTTATCACTTCAGCACACTGTGGTTTATTTTTTTATTTCTCATATGACATATTTTCAATAATTGTATATTTTCCTCTGTTTGTTATTTGTCAGTAAATGTTAATGTCCAAAGGCTGAACATAAAATTCCAAAAGACTGGACCATTTGCAGAGCATGGAATTATTGTCTTGGCTACATGTAGCAAAATTATGGTACTGGTATAAATTATGATCGTTTTAGCTTTGGCAAACTCATGCTGTTCACAATAAATATATAGAATCCGAGAGTCCTTTTTGCATCTGTTAATTGTTCTCTCTAATAATTTTTATTCTCTTCCTTAAAATAAGTGTTTCCTTCTACATAGCAGTTTTAAAATCGGTTTTTCATGCTCACATTTGCTGACATCCTAAGCCATGTTATATCCCATGCTCTGGGCTCCTGTAACATTCTGGGATCCATTACCACCTCTGTCATTAAAGTCACCATGTTGTGATGAATTGATTCAGCAAAGGGATAGTGTTATTTGACATGTTTTTATCTCCAGCATTCAAAATCATCTTAAAATTCCCACTTAACAAAAAAATTATTATGTAATTTTAAACTTTAGGTATTCATTTATAAGTTATAATGATCAAAATTATGCCAGCATGCATACCGATTCTAGCCAGTAGGTCAATATTAAATAACTGATATGATAACTATAAGCATTAACCCCAGGCTGTGGAATGTTTCAGGTTTTATTTTTTAGAAATGTGTGATCTGCAAAACATGAAACATATACACACTGGGATACTGGAATAGTAAAAACATCATAACAACACAATTGAAATTTCTTCACAGTTCCTCAAGGGGATTTATTGGCATTATCTATGAAAAGCCCTTCAGATAACTATAAAGCCTAGGAAAGCCTGGAATTAAAAATACTGAGAAAAAAAAATGCTTCCAGGAATTAAAACACTTTTATCAGATTTAGAGATTGCCTATTAACATTTCTATGATGTGTAGTTTCATGGTTACTGACAGTTTACTGGTAAATTATTTTTCTCAACAACTAATATGAATTGAGCATCATTTGTTTCATAGAAGTTTTGAATCACCAATTTTATATCTGTCACTATTCTTGTTTTCTTTTTGTATCGAGACATGTTCTTATCAGTGTATGTAGGTCAGTATCCATACGTCACTTATTATTTAAAGGATTGATAAGGCATCATCATTGATAAGAGGAGCAATATCATTGAAATATTTAGATAAAATGGATTTGAGAATATAAATTAAAATTTTACCTAAGAATAGCATAACCACAAGATACCATTATCTCTCAATGTACCATTTGAGGGCACAACATTAATGGAATGCTACATAGAGAATTAAATTTAAAAAAATATGGAGAATGAAGGAAATGTGAAATATAAAAACAATATTGCAAGATCTCAACCATTACAATCTAATGTGTATGTTGTGCTTAAGTAAATATAATAGTTTAAGCAACAAAAGACTTCCAAAACAAAGGACACCCTGAGTGCAGTCATTTAGTTTGGAAATATAGTTTTTTTCCCATGAAGCTCGCTTGAAACATTATTACTCCATGGCTCTCCAGGATCAGTTAGCATAATAAGGATTCCATGATATATTTTATCTTTGGCTTTCTTAATTCTGATTATGTACAGAAAATAGAAAAAAAAAAGAATGAGAGTTGAAAAAAGGAGGAAAAGAACAGAGGAAAAAAGCAAAGAAAAAGAAAGGAAAGTCTGAAGTCTGTCTACACAGACAATTATCTGTACATCTAAACAACAAATTGTAAACTAGGCTGGTCTGGAATTGGGCTAATTATTTCTCCTTCTAAATTATGAGTGCTTCTTGTAATTTTATATTAATTTTCATTTGAAACCTATTATGCTTCTTTAAATTGCTAAGCCAGATAATTCAAAACAAGATTTTCTGAGCTCCAGATGAACATATACTCAATAGTTCATTTGAAATAAGGTTGAAATTAACTTCTTTCCCACACCTTCCAAACCTATTTCTTTCACCAAATCCTCCATCCAATTTGAATCATACAGTATGCCATTCACCCCTGAAGAAAGCCTACAATCGTTCTTGACATTTTTCCACTTTTCCTTTATCAAGTCTGCCACAAATTAGTCTGTATTTTGTCTCCTAAATATTATGCAATGTCACTGGTTTTAATCTGAGTCACTACCACTTGTCTAATAATTTTATACAAACCAGTTGGTCTTCTGAAATTTATGCTTTAAAATGAAAGTCAGACTTTGACATTTCTCTCTCAAAACTGCTTGATGTCTCTATATTGTACTCATGATTAGTATCTAAATCATTTCATATGTCATAGTGTTCCCTTGAGTTGCATTCTCTGCCTCTTCAGTCCACCTTATAAAAAAGTTATCATTTGATTTAACTTGGTATCTAATCTTACTCTTCCCTCTTTCTGATCAACTACCACATATGAATTCTCCCTTGCTTTTACTTACCTGACTAGCTCCTAGTCATTCAACCATCAGTTCTAATTAACTCCTTAAGGAAGCATTCCTTAGCAGTCCCTGGCTGACTTAGAATATTTTCATAATTCTTTCTTTGCTCTTTGTGTCTTCATTTGCATAGCAATTATCAAAATATATGGTAACTTTTTGTGTAATTTCTGTCTATGACAATAAACTCTAAAATTGTTGAGAAAGAGATCATAAATTTTATTTCAGAATTCCTAACATCCGGCCCCATGCTACATAAAAAGCAGCACACAGGAAGGTGTTTTTGTATTAATAAAGAAATGATCAAATGGATAAGAGATTGAATAAATAAAATTTTGCATTAAAATTGATAAAGGAAAAATTCCATTTAGGATATTGACAAACTATATAAATTTGATCATCTTTCTGCTGAAGGTTACCAAGCCAAAATAACAGAAAGACAAAGGTTGACATTATTAAACCTGACATTTATAACTACTGTTATTATCTGGAGCTTTGCCAGTTTAAGTTAGGCAACCTAGATGCATGAAGACTAAATGAAACTTTTGATAGTCTTGTGGGGATAGGGCAACAGGATCGGGAAGTCAGATCCAAAGAAGATACTCTGAAGGATTACACCCTTGAAGTAATGGAAAACTGAAGGTATTTCAGATACTCATAAGGGATTGTAGCTCATCTTCAATTCATACCATACTCTAAAACTGAATTCTAACAAATAAAAAATAATACTATAATAAAATTGATCCTAACATTTATATGAAAACTCAAACCTAGCTGAAATAGGCTGATTTGTGTCTAGCAGATATAAATGTATATCTCATCTGGAGAAAGATAATATTATCATATACATCAAGCTATTCCCATGGACATTTTACAGGACAAGATCTATCACACATAAAAAAAATGAGAAAGAGAAGAAAAAAGACCATCTGAACAAGGAGCAACAGAAATTGTGTAAAATACAAATAGACTTTCAGAGCATCTCAAGATTTTAGAGAGGAAAAAACAAAACAAAATTTGTTACATGTTAGACAAGTTAGACAATTACATGTTAGAGTTGAAAAGAGAATTAGTATAGTGGAAGATAGGTTACAGTGAAAGATTAATTACAGAAAAACATATGAAGAAAATACATAAAAGTATAAAAGGTTTAAAGAGACAAAAGGAAGGTCAAATGTACATGCAATTCAAGCTCCAAGAGGAGAGGAGAGAAAATAGAAGCAATTTTCAAAGATATAATATCTGAGACTGTTCCAAACGTGATGAGATAGTTTCTTCAAAAAAGCAACAATTAGATTGATAGTAATCTTCTTGATAGTAACAAAAGAAATCAGAAGATAATGTTTAAAGAAAATAACTGGAAACTGAGAATTCAAAACGCAACAACATATTCTTCAAGATCAAATAATACAAAAATATTTTCTGAAGAAACCACAACTGATATAATTTGTCAAAAGTAGGTCTGAATAATAATAATTAATAATAAATAAAGGCTGTGCTTCATTTATGGGAATAATAGCATATGGAAGTAGAGGATTAAAGGGAAACTGAAAACAATGAAAAATATAGTTGGTAATAGTCAACATGCTGGTCCAGACTAACTCTTCTACTGAGAACGGCTAGAAAAGCTTTGTAAAAATGTAGATTGTCCTGTAAAATTCAGTGAGCCAACAGCAAAAAGAAAAAAAAAAAAGAGGGTTGATGGGGCTAAGATATGTAAGAAGAACAAAACCTGAAGAAGTCAGCCTGACATTAGGGATTGCTTTTGCATTAGCAGTATCTGACAATTCTGAATAAAGCAGCAAGAGCCTTAGAATGTCTATTTAGAGAATATTGAAAGAATCATAAACCTAAGATAAAAATCTGATATCAGATCCCATGCTTTAAACTCAGCTTTCATAGAAACACACTGTGAGAGTAAGGTGAAGAAAAGGAAAGGGGAAAAGGAAAATGAAAAATTAAAATAAAAGAAAAATTTTTTAAAATATTCCTAGGGACTGAAGTCCAGATTTGTATCTTTATTTTATTAAATTTCTCATTTAATTAAATAATATTAACATCTCTAGTCCAATGTCTGCCAGAAGCAAAGGTGAATCCTCTATGGGAATATACAACAAAATACCCTATAAATTCAAAATATTTATACAATCATTAAAATAAATTGTATGACAGTCAAAAATAATGTACTGTACTCAAAAATAACCATATATATAAAGACAAAAGATTTGATTTTAAAATAATAAAAACAAATGTAAATTGAAACAGATTTACAGGAGAGCCAATGAAATTATTAGACATAGAAAACTGATTTAAATGCATGCATACAGAAAAGATTGTAAGCAATATAAATTAATTACATATCTATCTCACCTCAAGAAGTCAGAAAACAGAATATTAAATAGAGTAAAAGTAGAAAAAATAATGAAAATTAGTGCATAAATTAATTAAAAAGAAAAAATTAATAAAGTGATCATAATAAAAATTTATTTTTCAGATGATTAAGAGTTTCACAGTCTTGAAGAGAGATCAATAACAAAGAGTACAAGTAAATATTATTAATATATGAAAATGAGAACATCACTACATACACTAAAAATATCAAAAATGCTATTGAGAACTTTTTTCCCAATAAATTCAAAAATTTAAAAGAAATGAAAAAATTTTTTTAAATCCATAACAACTGAAACTCACAAGAATAAATAGAAAACCTGAATATTAAAAAACTAAATAAAACTGAATTTATAGTTAAACTCCTCCCTACAATTCAACTCCATGTCCAGCTGTTTTATTCCTTTGAATATTACTAAATATTCTAGGAAAATATTTTATCAATTAAAGACAAACTGGCAGAGAATAATAAAAGAAGAGTGCTTCTTATTAATTTAACCAGACCAGCATGGCTTTGATAGTAAAACTGGAGAAGGAAATGATAAGGGATTAAAACTGCACCATTGTACCAGTAATACCACTAAGTCAGAAGCTCTAAAACACTGTTTTTGTTTGCTTGTTTGTTTTAGTTTCCTCAGGCATACCCATCGGTGTCTCTCTCTCTCTCTCTCTCTCTCTCTCTTTTTTTTTTTTTTGACTATACAGCATGTAGGATCTCAGTTCCCCGACCAGAGATCGAACCGGGGCCCTTGACAGTAAGAGCAGGAAGTCCTAACCACTGGACCACCAGGGAATTCCCTAAAACACTGTTAAGAGAATTCAAAGACTAAATACATGGAAGTGTATTGCATATTCATTAATGGAAACACTATTTTTTAAAAAAATAAATTTTTGTCAAATTTATTTACAAAGATTTTGTTATCTCTCAAGAAAAATGTTTATCAAGCTGATTCTAACATTTATATGAAAACTCAAAAGGCCATGAATAGACAAAAAACCTTGAAGAGGAAGAGCTTACAGGATCTCAAAATATATCAAAAAGATACAATAATTGAGATAGTGTGATATTGGCTCAATGTTAGATAATGAACAATTAAATCAAACAAAAAATCCAGAAATACACCCTCACATATATTTATATTTAATTTATTGTATGGTAGAGCAGTGGGGAATGAGTCATTTTTTTCAATAAATGGTGATAACTCAACTGATATCTATGAATAATATAATTATTATATTATCCAAACTTGAGTCCCACCTCCACACTTAAAAATAAATTCAAATTGAATTGTAGATCATAACTTAAAAGTTAAAGCAAAAATGATTATAGAAGGTGACATAGAATAATATCTTCATGTTTTAGGGTTAGGGAGAGAGTTTGTAAATAGCACACAGATATAAAAATTTGATAGGCTTCTCTACAGTAAAATTAAGAATTTATGGTCATATACTAGTGAGATCAAATAAAGTACTAAATGATAAAAGGTATTAAAAATAAATAACAAAAGTTTCATTACAACAATAAAAGCTTAATCCCCTCCCAACAACTTCTGATTTCTGATTTCAGAATATTTGAAAGGAATATTTCAAAACTTGCAATGGAGATAAGAGTTTGAGAAAAAATATATTTTGCATTTCCAAAGGCTAAGTTTCTTAAAGTCCAAGTCTGAAGGTGGCAGGGTCTAATATATATATATATATATATATATATATATATATATAATAAACCTTAAAAGGGGGCAAACTACCAGAAAATGTAAACCAGTTTCTCTATTATAAGAAAAGTAAAATTAATTAAATTGGGTAGATGAAGAAGAAATCAAGAAGAGTGTAGGAGTTAGGACAAATTTAGGGAGTTAGGAGAATAAGACCATATTCCTAGTATCCAGACTAGAGTAGAAGAACAATAAATTCTCATGTGTATTACCTTGCAAGGCACTTCCTCTCCCTCCAAGTACTATATGGTATTCTTTGTTCCTCTCTACAAATCTATGGGAATTTAGATCCAACGATGGGAAAAAAGAAGACGGGAAACATACACATTGACTAATAAAGACTACAAAATCACTTGGTTTCCCCTTGACTATATTGAAATTGTCTGTTCTCAGCACAATGATGCTTGAGATAGAAACCAAGTAGCAATCACTGGACAAAGTTATCTTTCAGGAACAGCTGATTTTATAATCTGAAATTTATATTCAGCTAATAGTTAAAGAAATGTGATACTTGCTTTCAAAGAAATACATTGAGTATTGGAATAGAGAGTATCTGGGGAGAACTATGTTAGCTATGTTGTTTAGGCAGAGTGTTGCATCAGGATTCTTCATTCTAAGCAACAGAAGCTGACTTTTACTGAATAAATAGAAAAGGATATTGGCTATCTCAGAATTTTTGGAAAGTTGAAGAACTAGGTTGAGGAAACTTATTTCCAGAACCAAAGCAAAACATTACAACAAAACATGGCAAAAGAGGTCTAAGAAAGAAATTGAGAAAGCCAAGCCAGAACTAAACTCGACTGCTTCAACTATAAGAATCAAAGGACTTTTGTTCAATGAACAATACTGGAAGAAACTGATGTCTTAAGAAAATGGATACCTCAACTACCACTTTAAAAAAACAAAGAGCAAAACAATAAACAAATACAACCCCAAAAAATAAAAGTAAAATGATTCTAATCAGTGGTTTTTGTGTTCTCATTTTACTCATATCTAAACTGAAGAATCATAATTAGGATACAGATACCAGCTGCTTCAACAAAGATGCAGATACACAAATGGCTCAAAGAAGATTCTCCCAGGTATGGAAGTTTTTTTTAATTTATTTTTTATACAGCAGGTTCTTATTAGTTATCTATTTTATACATATTAGTGTATATATGTCAATCCCAATCTCCCAATTCATCCCACCACCATCACCCCCCGTCCCTGCTTTCACCCCTTGGTGTCCATATGTTTGTTCTCTTTGAGAAGGTAACATTAGCAATGAGACCCAAAACATAATGAAGCAGCTCTGAGGATTTGTGGAAAGATCATTATAAGAAGAACATACATTAAGAACAAAGGAGGTAAGGCTGGAAAGGCTTGATGTATTTAAGCAATAGCATGTAAATCATGGTTGATAGAGGATAGCTTTTAGAGTAATGGAAATTGAAGTTTTCAAGATAGGCAGCAGCTTTTAGGCTAGGGTAAGGAATATAAATTTATTCTAAGATAAATTGCAAGTCACTAAAGTTTTTTTTAGGAGTGACATGATCAGATTTGTCCTTTAAAATAATCACTCTGATTTTTTTGTGGGAAGGGGGTAGGAATGGATTACTGGGGAACAAGAGAAGAAGTGGAAAAACCAGGAGGATGAATACTGTAGTAATCTTGGTGAGAGGTGATAGCATATTAGTTATACACAGCTAAATAGGGCTCAGAGAAGGTGTTTTTAAACTGTAATACAAGTCCTCTGGCATTTGTATTTGTACTCTCTATGCTAATGTAAAATATCTTTGATTCACAATGTTCAACTCAAATAATTTTATTCAGAGCTCCTAACTGGTTGATAGCTACACATGAATCTGAAAAACAAACAAAAACAAAGAAACAAAAACACATATTGAGTGCTTTTATTGTGTTAGTTGCTATCACTCAAATTATGTCATTTAATCCTGAAAGTGTGAGATTTCTATGTCCAGTTTAGAGAGAAAGAAGCAGAAAAATACTACTTACTCAAGGCCATTTAGTTAGTGTGTGATTAGCCAGTAAATGAGTGGAATGCATCAAGGAATTCAATATCAAACTTGGATATTGTCTCCAAGTTCAATATCCTTTCCAGGGAAACAGACATATTTTAATAAAGGTAATTTTCTACTCACCTATGTTGAAAGTATTTTTAGAAGTTAGTCATTCAGTTCCCTCCCTGCTGACATTAGCAATAATTTTATGATGATTAAAACATAAAATATTACTATAATAGAAAAATGTGTTAATGAATTAATAAATATTCGGTATTAATACATTTAAACCTTAAAGTTAAATCAGTATACAGTATATAGTATAGGAGCGTTTTTTCTGAATTGTAGACCAAATAATTTGTCTTGTGATTGTGTGTGTATAGAAAGAGTATAAAAGGGAGAGTTCAGAATCTGTTTCTCTTTTCTACAATAAAACCAAAAAAGAAGGAAAGTATATGGGTTAATTCATAGCATCTGCTTTAGTAGAGCTCCTTTATCAGAATAAGGTATCATAATTTGGGAAAATAGAAACTATTTACCAGCTTTTATACAGTGTAAGATAATATATTATTTATTCATTTGTGCAATTCAATAAATTTTTATCACCCACTAAGAAAAATGGGAAAGGAGGTCAGTCATATTCAAAACAATAAATAAGTAGATAAATTAATAATTAATTAAAATCAAGGGTTACAAAAAGTGATAACTTCTAGGGAAGAAAACAAAGCTGAATAATGTACTGCAGACCAGAGTAAAATATGTCCTACTGGATATTTTAGAAATTGTTTTCTGAAATTCCACTCCATTAGGTGACAACTGATCAAAGTCCTAAAGTATGAGATTATTTGTGAAGATCTAGGGGAGGAGTGTTTCAGGATCTGGGAAAGTAGCCACAAGAAAAGGATTATGTTGAGTAAGATTGACAACTAGCAAGGAAGTGCAGAGGGGTAGAGAACAATGTGAGGATTAGAGTAAAAGCTGAACTTGGAGAATTAAAAGAATGGAGATGTTGTTAAAGAAAACATTTGAATTATATTATTGCCTTATTAAAAATCTTTTGGCAAGCCTTAAGCAGAGGAGTGACTGATGTGATTTTTGTGTTTAAATGTACATTCTGGCTGCTCTGTGGAGTGTGGGAGCAGGGCAACAATTTAGGAGACTACTGGAATTTTCCTAGAGAAAAGGTGAGAGCCAGAGGCTGGGGCAATGATGATAAATTTAAATGATATAGGAAAGACTGGGCAAGGAGGAGGTTTGGTCCTAAAGGGGGTTGTGGGTAGGAGGAAGGTGGGGATGCAGTTCAAATGAGCGATCGATACTGAAGCTATTTAGACTGAAAATCGTAATTGAATTATATGATTGGCTGTCATAGATAACTGAAATAATTGTAAATAATTGTATGTCATTTGAAACACAAGTTAGACACCTATGCATAGAAAATACTATGTTAACATTTAAACCATAATTTCAGTACAAACTATTCACAGTATATGAGCATTCACAATTTATTCCTTCTACACATTACTTGAACTAAATATACACAAATGACAAATACATAATCTACAATTGGACTCTAATCCTTTGCCCTACTGCCATGTGAGGCATTAGCCTATTATATACTTTAGATAGAATTCTCATCAGTGCCAAAGGCTGACAGGTATATTCAGCATATCAATTCTACACAACTAAATAGAGGTCAGAGAAGGTATTTTTTAAATATAATACAAATCCCCTTGCATTTGTATTTATATACTCCACATTAATGTAGAGTATCTCTTGATTCAGTGTTCAGCTCAAATAATTTGATTCTGAGCTCTTAAATTTAGAATTGAGATTAAACCCCAAAGGACTTGTCCTTTGCTGGAAATTTTATATTTAATATAATACTCACAGAGAATTTACTTGACAATATCAATTTTAAAAACTTTTGGTTACACAAATCATTTTCTTTCTTTGAGATTACTATAAAATAGAATAGCACATAAAAACATTAAGATCATTTTATTTTTTGAAATATTGAACTATTACTGCTACATAAATTCAATAGCAAGTCTAAATCTATCTGGATATTATTTAAGCTTTCTGATATTTTACGGATTTTTTTAACTCATAAAATCTAAGTAACTATATATTCTGCTCTGATTCTTAATTTCTATACTTCATAAATATTCCTGATTTTACTTTAAAGAAAATATCCTCTATTGACCTTACATTCGAATTAACAAAACCAGCATTTCAGATCCTAAATTTTTGCTCTTATATTATGACCATTTGAGATAGTCTTAGTGACACCAGTATAATAAATTCTACTATAATCTGCTGGTAGCATATTGGGGAATTTTAAGCAAGCAAAGTAAGAGAAATAAAATTTCAAATTGATTAGAATTTTTTAAGGTAATTACTATAATGGTAGTTATTTTTTCACTTAGAAATGTATACCTTTGGGTGTAAAATTTTACCAGATTCTTTGTTTCTTGTATCTCCAATATCTTTGATATTCCTTTTGCTTTGCATTCAAATTATATTTTACCTTCCAGGTATAAACTCACCTATCACTTTATTATGAAGTCTTTCTTAATTCCTTAAAATAAATTTGCCCACTTTCTCCCTTGTAATTATACAGTAACATATAAAATTTCTATTTTAAAGCCTATAACATTTAGTCATATTTGATCAATAATGTGGCTTTCTTCATAGGCAGACTGTAAGCTCCTTGAAGGTAATGAATATAACTTGCTTATCTCTCCACCTCCAGAAGTAAACATCATTTCTCATAGATGACCATTGAATGAGCAAAAATCTTATATTTATGTACCTTAGTTATTGTGACTAAGCATAGCATATATATTAGAATGGTGGAGATTTTTTACAATTTCATAAGTATCAGTAAATATTGGACAAAGAATCTTGAAATGTTTATGTACGTGTTATTTATCTTTTTATTTTTCCTATACATAACTCCAGCTATACATTAATGACAGCAACTTTTGTTTGTCAGGAATTCAGGAGAAAGAAAAAAACTCTCTGCTTGTCCATTGTGATCATGTATTTCCACCGAATGTGGTTCCATGGGAGATTGTGACCATCACCATTAAAATCTATTACTACTGTGTTTAATAAGCACTTGCATATTCAAGGGCCTCATGGAATTTATGTACAACTTTGCTGATTTAACTGGGTGTTTTTTTGTTTGTTTGTTTTCTTTTGGAACTGTGATCATCACACCAATGATCAGTTAAAATAAATAGGCTAAGTGTGATTCCAATGGTTAAATATGTACAATCTATATAAGGCATAAAACCAAGCTATTAAAATATTTAGGTATTTTAAATATTTAATTCTTTAACACATGGCCTTCATTCTGAAAATGTGACTTATTTCAAAGCTATTGTTTGAATTTGACTAGAAATCATTGACATGACCTTATTAATCACAGGCCTTCTATAACTTGAGATATTTTATTTACTAAATTAAACCTCTCAGGTGTCTAGAAGACTCAATTGCATTGTAATTATTATGATTATAACAAAATAACATCTTTGGAAGGCACTGGGACTTTCAGAGAAGCTGGCCATTTGTAGTATACTAACTGCCCCTTTTAATTAGTACTAAGCTTTGAAAATTTTCTCTCCTTCCCAATACAAGAATATTTGGGCACTATGATCAATTGAAATATATGCTTCAAAAATTAATTTTGTAAACTGCATCATAATAATGTGTTAATGCCTTATTTTGATAAAACCTAACTTACAACTATAAAACAATTTTCACCAAATGTTTATATTCTATATTAGTAGAAAGATGTCTTCTTTTAAAAGACAATATAATTTGAATTAGATAGCTTCATGAATGGTTTGCTGCAGAGTAAAATTTTCATTAATGAAAAGCTTCATTAGTTTCACTATTAAAATTAACATTTCCTGAGAACTTATGCTAATATCTCTTCTAAGTACTTTTACATAAACCATTTTATTTAGTTCCATTAATCAAACAAACAAAATCAAAACACCTAAGAGTTGGGTCCAATTATTATTCTAATTTTACAGATAAGAAAACTGAAGCATAAATATACAATGGACTACTACTTAGCCATAAAAAAGAATGAAATAATGCCATTTGCAGCAAATGGATTGACCTAGAGTTTATCATACTAAGTCATCGGCCAGACAAAGAAAAACAAATATTATATGATATCACTTATATGTGTAATCTTAAAAAAATGATACAAATAAACTTATATATGAAACAGAAATAGACCCACAGACATAGAAAACAAGCTTATGGTTACCAAATGGGAAAAGGGGGGAAGGTTAAACTAAGAAGTTGGGACTAACATATACACACTACTATATATAAAATAGATAACCAACAAAGACCTACTGTATAGCACAGGAAACTACACTCAGTATTTTGTAATAACTTATAAGGGAAAAGAATCTGAAAAAAAATATATATGTATGTATGTATGACTGAATCACATTGCTGTACACTTGAAACTAACACAACATTTTAAATCAACTATACTTCAATTTAAAAAAAAAAAAGAAAGAAAACTGAGGCATAATGAGGTTGTGTGTCTCCAGTATTACAGAGACACCATGTGGCTCAGCTAAGATATTAAAATGGGTAGTTTGACTTCGGAGACAACACTCTTAGTAACTATGCTGGTATAACTAAGTCATGAACGGCACATTACAGTTTTGGTAGATATCTATATAAATTAGAACAATTGTGTCATAGTTTTTAAAGAATTATATAAGGGATGATGGATCATTTATCCATTATCCAACTTTTTGACTGGAAAATATATTTCATAATTATTTAATAATTTCTGGGATTTTAAATATCATAGATTTATATATATGAAGCAGTTTCTCCTTTTCAAGTGTAAAGGTTCCCTCATGAACTTTACCTCTCTAAAATTATCTAAGTACAAGGTGAAAAGACAAACATCTACAGCATCATCATCTTTAACAATGAAACAGATCACATATGAGCAACATTATCTGAAGAAAGGCTACCAAGTACAGCCAAATCAGGTGAGTTGAGAAGAGTTCTCTGTTGTCTCAGGTGGACATGGCAGAGAGTACATGTGTCAAAGTGGTGAGCATGCACAGCAGGTGTATGATAGGTCCGCAAGACCATCCTCAGGATCAATGATTCATTAGAAGTACTCTTAGAACTCAAAAAAGCTGTTATACTCAAAGTTACAGTTTATTACAGTCAAAGGATACAGATTAAAATTATCAAAGGTAAAAGATGCATAGGATAGAGTCAAAGAAAAAAACAGGTCCAAGCTTCCATTCATCTTCTCCCATTGGAATAATATGAACCTTAATACTTCCAAAAATGATGTGCAATAATCACATTGTTGACAAAGGAAGATAACCTGAGCCGTGGTGTCCAGGATTTTATTCAGATTTGGTTATGTAAGTATGTAGGGCTTAGATGACCGACTTTATTTACTGATTCCCCAGCCTCCAACCCTTCCAGAGGTCAGAATAATGCAGTGTGGCTCAAGGTTCCTGCCATTAAGTACACTACTATTATAAACTATCTGGCTTTGCCTAATGCCACAAGTATGCAAAGACAATTTAACAGGAAGAATATTATAAATTCTTAGAAACTATCTCCATGGAGTGGGTGAAGGGACAATTCTTTTTTTTCTTGGAATGTACAGGGTTTGAAGACTTTTAGTTTTCTGAGTTAATACTTTACTGCACAGCAGGCAAAACCAAAAACCTCTATTTTGAAATAAATTAATAACTCATTTGGAGATTGTAGGAAGCATCTTGTTACCAATTTTGGATGGAATAAAGAGGAGAGGAGGCTTGACTAAATGTAGACAAATCAAGCAGATATAGTTTCAGAAAATTCAGGCTAAGGACGACTGGAAGTGGAAGAGATGCTCTGTGAAGAGCAGTGAAATATTGATTCTTATGGATTGAAAGAAGTGTATCAGGTGATCTACACACACACACACACACACACACACACACAGGTGCATGAAAACATAAACCTTCCTTTTTTTAAAATACATCTTTATTGGAGTATAATTGCTTCACAATGTTGTGTTAGTGTCTGTTGTACAACAAAGTGAATCAGCTATACGTATACACATATCCCCATATCCCCTCCCTCTTGCACCTTCCTCCCGCCGTCCCTAACCCACCCCTCTAAGTCGTTGCAAAGCACCAACCTGATCTCCCTGTGATACACTGCTGCTTCCCACCAGCCAACTATTTTACATTTGGTAGTGTATACATGTTGCTGCTTCTCTCACTTTGCCACAGCTTCTCCCTCCCATACTCCATGTCTTCAAGTCCATTCTCTATGTCTGTGTCTTTATTCCTGCCCTGTTACTAGGTTCATTAGTACCTTTAATTTTTTTTTTCGATTCCATATATATGCATTAGCATAAGGTATTTGTTTTTCTCTTTCTGACTTACTTCACTCCATATGACAGGCTCTAGGTCCATCCACCTCACTACAAATAACTCAATTTTGTTCCTTTTTATGGCTGAGTAAGATTCCATTGTATATATGTGCCACCTCTTCTTTATCCATTCATCTGTCAATGGTCATTTAGATTGCTTCCATGTCCTGGCAATTGTAAATAGTGCTGCGATGAACATTGTGGTATATGTCTCTTTTTGAATTATGGTTTTCTCAGTGTATATGCCCAGTAGTGGGATTGCTGGGTCATATGGTAGTTCTATTTTTAGCTTTTTAAGGAACTTCCATACTGTTTTCCATAGTGGTTGTATCAGTTTACATTTGCACCAACAGTACAGGAGAGTTCCGTTTTCACCACATCTTCTCCAGCATTTATTGTTTCCAGATTTTTTGATAATGACAATTCTAACCAGAGTGAGGTGATACCTCATTGTAGTTTTGATTTGCATTTCTCTGATAATTAGTGATGTTGAGCATCTTTTCATGTGCCTCTTGGCCATCTGTATATCTTCTTTGGTGAAATATCTATTTAGATCTTCTGCCCATTTTTTAATTGGGTTGTCTGTTTATTTGATATTGAGCTCCATTAGCTGTTTGTATATTTTGGAGATGAATTCTTTGTCCGTTGTTTCATTTGCAAATATTTTCTCCCATTCTGAGGGTTGTCTTTTTGTCTTGTTTATGGTTTCCTTTGTTGTGCAAAAGCTTTTAAGTTTCATTAGGTCCCATTTGTTTTTTTGTTTTGTTTTGTTTTTATTTCCATTTCTCTAGGAGGTGGGTCAAAAATGATCTTGCTGTGCTTTATGTCAAAGAGTGTCTTTCCTATGTTTTCCTCTAAGAGTTTAATAGTGTCCAGTCTTACATTTAGGTCTTTCATCCATTTGGAGTTTATTATTTTGTGTATGGTGTTAGGTAGTGTACTAATTTCATTTTCTTTTTTTTTTTTTTTTTTTTTTTTTTGTGGTACGCAGGCCTCTCACTGTTGTGGTCTTTCTCATTGTGGAGCACAGGCTCCAGATGTGCAGGCTCAGCAGCCATGGCTCATGGGCCTAGCCGCTTTGTGGCATGTGGGATCTTCCCGGACCAGAGCATGAACCCGTGTCCCCTGCATTGGCAGGCAGACTCTTAACCACTGCACCACCAGGGAAGCCCTAATTTCATCCTTTTACATGTAGCTGTCCATTTCCCCCAGCACAATTTATTGAAGAGGCTGTCTTTTCTCCATTGCATGTTCTTGCTTCCTTTGTCATAAATTATGTGACCATATGTGCATGGGTTTATCTCTGGGCTTCCAATCCTGTACCACTGATCTATATTTCTGTTTTTGTGCCAGTGCCATACTGTCTTTATTACTGTAACTTTGTAGTATAGTTTGAAGCTGGGGAGCCTGATTCATGTGTTATAGTAAGGTCATATACTCTAGAACAGAGTTATCCCCCTAAGATAGATTGTTGATAAGAAATTTTCCATAGTAAATTTTCATAAAATTCAATCTAGCAACTATTTTAAAATTCCTATTATTTTCACTCACTCCCCAACTCCTTCTTCGTGTATTCCTATAAACATAAAAAGACTCAAGAAGATTTACCTTTGTTTAAAATAAACAAACAAATGAATGAAAAGCAATGTAACCACATAGAAATATTTAAGATGTGTTAGCAAGAGATAAAAAAAACAAAACTAAATAACCATGAAATAAGACAGGAACAAACACACACTTTTGCATGCACACATGCACACACAAGCACACGCACATATTAGAAAGATTATCATAGAGAAGAAACAAAAAATATAAACAAATATTACTAAAGAAAATTAAATGTATTAACAAAGAGGTATCCCCTGTATTACAAAAGTGTAGAATGAAAAAGTTCTAGAAAGAAATGGTAACTCAAGAAAAAGAATAAATGGGCACATAGAGACAAAGCAAGGAGGAGAAATTAAGGTCAGAGAAAATAAGGTCATGTTAGAAGAATATAAAAAGAAAATAAGTACAGATTTAACAAAAAATTGTTACATGCATGACAGTAGAAAACTGAGCAAATTTTAATAAAGAACAGGAAGTTTATTAAATTTAGAAAGAAATATATAGATGCTGAAGATCAAAAATGATCCAAAATATGAATATTTAACATACCCCTCCAAAAGAACAAATGAAACAAAGCAGTCAAATGTGTAATTTAATATGATGTACCTCAATTAGAGAAGAACAAATCTTTCGATTAAAATTTCAAGAAAAAAAATGTAGCTCAAGAAATATTGACACATGGCCTGGGCAATTAATTCATTTGATGATAAAGAATCTGAAAGGCAGGTAGGCAAATCTTTAAAGTCAACAGCAAGAAGGATAAACTAGGCTTACTTCTGACATCTCCATGGTAACATGCTCCACAACAGGACAACTGAAACAAATATCAGTAAGATTTTCAGGAAACATAATGTGATCAAAAAGTTAAAACTTAGTTAAATTCCTATTTAAGTGTAAGGGCAATAGACAGATATTTTCAAAGAACATCAGACCTCAAACTCATATATTTTTTTATAAGAAATGAATGATGTCTCAAGAATAAGGAACGGTCTGGTAAGATTTTTCAAATGCAAAGTTTTTCTGATATTTGCAGCAACACAGCTCATGAGTAGCCATTGAAACTCCATTTTCATGAATATAAATTCAGAAGCACCTACAAAATTTTGAAAACAATATATTACAGCAGTCAGTCTTTCTTGACTAACTCAAAAAAGTTAATCAGATGCTACTGATACATCGACCATGAACTGTTCGGCCCTATGTGTTGTTCAAATTTGAATCCAGGGTACGATGGCAACAAAGCTAACTCCAGAATTCTGGTTTTAATTAAGATCCTATCTATCCTGAAGCTTTCATTCCATAGTTGTTTCACGTTTTGCCCTACTACAGAGCTAAAATTGTTTCCAACATTTCTTTAATTTCTTGTTCTCCAAAATAACATAATGTAAAAACAATGATAAAAACAAAACCACTCTTTGGTCTGAATTTTTCAAATTTATGAATCTTTGTGTCAAGATCTTTGTCTTCTCTGTTTTCATAATTAAGGTTTGCATCCAGAGAAAGAAACATCCAAAGATGAAAATGAATTCTTTTACAACCAAGCACAAAGTAAATTGCTCACAGAAGTGCACCAGTTATTTTTAAAAGATTACTAACATTCGAGAAACTAACATATATTGATATTGGAGTTGGAGTACAGGGAGAGGACTGGGGTTGGCGGTGTGAACACAGCCTGCAGGGGGTTAGTGCACCACAGCTAGCCAGGAGGGATTCCGGGGAAAAGTCTGGACCTGCTGAAGAGGCAATAGACTTTTTCTTCCCTCTTTGTTTCCTGGTACGAGAGGAGAGGGGATTAAGAGCGCTGCTTAAAGGAGCTCCAGAGACAGGGGCGAGCCATGGCTAACAGTGCGGACCACAGGGATGGGCATGAGATGCTAAGGCTGTTGCTGCTGCCACCAAGAAGCCTGTGTGTGAGCACAGGTCACTATCCACACCGCCCCTCCTGGGAGCCTGTGCAGCCCGGCAATGCCAGGGTCCCGGGAACCAGGGACAACTTCCCTGGGAGAACGCACGGTGCGCCTCAGGCTGGTGCAATGTATGCCAGCCTCTGCTGCTGCAGGCTCGCCCTGCACTCTGTTCCCCTCCCTCCCCCCAGCCTGAGTGAGCCAGAGCCCCCGCATCAGCAGCTCCTTTAACTCCGTCCTATTTTAGAGAAGAACAGACACCCTCGGCCAACCTACATGCAGAGGCGGGAACAGATCCCAAACTGAGCCCCGGGAACTGTGTGAACAAAGAAGAGAAAGGGAATCTCTCCCAGCAGCCTCAGGAGCAGCGTATTAAAAATACACAATCAGCTTGATGTATCTGCATCTGTAGAATACGTGAATAGACACCAAATCATCCCAAATTGAGGAGGTGGACTTTGATAGCAAGATTTATGATTTTTTCCCCTTTTCCTCTTTTTGTGAGTGTGTATGTGTATGCTTCTGTGTCAGATTTTGTCTGTATAGCTTTGCTTTCACCATTTGTCCTAGGGTTCTATCTGTCCTTTTTTTTTTTTTTTAACTTTAAAAAAATGTTTTTTCTTAATAATTATTTTTATTTTAACAACTTTATTTTATTTTATCCTACTTTATTTTATTTTATCCTCTTTCTTTCTTTCCAATTTTTCTCCGTTTTATTCTGAGCCATGTGGAGGAAATGCTCCTGGTGCTGCAGCCAGGAGTCAGTGCTGTGTCTGTGATATAGCAGAGCCAACTTCAGGATACTGGTCCACAAGAGTCCTCCCAGCTCCACGTAATATCAAATGGTGAAAATCTCCAAGAAATCTCCATCTCAACACCAACACCCAGCTTACTCAACAACCAGAAAGCTCCAGTGCTGGACACCATATGGCAAACAACTAGCAGACAGGAACACTACCATACACATTAGCAGAGAGGCTGTATAAAATCATAATAAGTCCACAGACACCCCACAACACACCTCCAGACATGGACCTGCCCACCAGAAATACAAGATACAACCTCATCCACCAGAACACAGGTACTAGTCCCCTCCACCAGGAAGCCTACACAACCCACTGAATCAACCTTAGCCATTGGGGACAGACACCAAAAACAACGGGAAATATGAACCTGCAGCCTGAAAAAGGAGACCCCAAACACAGTAAGATAAGCAAAATGAGAAGACAGAAAAACACACAGCAGATGAAAGAGCAAGATAAAAACCCACCAGACCTAACAAATGAAGAGAAAACAGGCAGTCTACCTGAAAAAGAATTCAGAATAATGATAGTAAAGATGATCCAAAATCTTGGAAATAGAATAGAGAAAATGCAAGAAACATTTCAATAGGACCTAGAAGAACTAAAGATGAAACAAGCAATGATGAACAACACAATAAATGAAATTAAAAATACTCTACATGGGATCAATAGCAGAATAACTGATGCAGAAGAATGGATAAGTGACTTGGAAGATAAAAAAGTGGAAATTACTGCAGAGCAGAATAAAGAAAAAAGAATGAAAAGAACTGAGGACAGTCTCAGAGACCTCTAGGACAACATTAAACACACCAACATTCGAATTATAGTGGTTAAAGAAGAAGAAGAGAAAAAGAAAGAGACTGAGAAATCCTTTGAAGTGATTATAGTTGAAAATTTCCCTAATATAGGAAAGGAAATAGTCAAGTCCAGGAAGCACAGAGAGTCCCATACAGGATAAATCCAAGGAGAAACACACCAAGACTCATATTAATCAAACTGTCAAAAATTAAATACAAAGAAAACATATTAAAAGCAGCAAGGGAAAAACAACAAATAACACACAAGGGAATCCCCATAAGGTTAACAGCTGATCTTTCAGCAGAAACACTGCAAGCCAGAAGGGAGTGGCAGGAAATATTTAAAGTGATGAAGGGAAAAACCTGCAACCAAGATTACTCTAAACAACAAGGATCTCATTCAGATTTGATAGAGTAATTAAAACTTTTACAGACAAGCAAAACCTGAGAGAGTTCAGCACCACAAAACCAGCTTTACAAGTGCTAAAGGATCTTCTCTAGGCAAGAAACACAAGAGAAGGAAAAGGTCTACAATAACATATCCAAAACAATTAAGAAAATGGGAATAGGAACATACATATTGATAATTACCTTAAATGTAAATGGATTAAATGCTCCCACCAAAAGACACAGATTGGCTGAATGGATACAAAAACAAGACAGATATATCTGCTGTCTACAAGAGACCCACTTCAGACCTAGAGACACATACAGACTGAAAGTGAGGGGATGGAAAAAGATATTCCATGCAAGTGGAAACCAAAAGAAAAATGGAGTAGCAATTCTCATATCAGACAAAATAGATTTTAAAATACAGGCTATTAGAAGAGACAAAGAAGGACACTACATAGTGATCAAGGGATTGATCCAAGAAAAGATACAACAATTGTAAATATTTATGCACCCAACATAGGAGCACCTCAATACATAAGGCAAATAATAACAGCCATAAAAGGGGAAATTGACAGTAACACTTTCATAGTAGGGGACTTTAACACCCCACTTTCACCCATGGACAGATCATCCAAAATGAAAATAAATAAGGAAACACAAGCTTTAAAAGATACATTAAACAAGATGGACGTAATTGATATTTATAGAACATTCCATCCAAAAACAAAAGAATACACATTTTTCTCAAGTGCTCATGTAACATTCTCAAGGATAGATTATATCTTGGGTCACAAATCAAGCCTTGGTAAATTTAAGAAAATTGAAATTGTATGAAGTATCTTTTCTGACCACAATGCTATGAGACTAGATATCAATTACAGGAAAAGATCTCTAAAAAATACAAACACATGGAGGCTAAACAATACACTACTTAATAACGAAGTGATCATTGAAGAAATTAAGGAGGAAATTAAAAATTACCTAGAAAAAATGACAATGGAGATATGACGACCCAAAACCTATGGGATGCAGAAAAAGCAGCTCTAAGAGGGAAGTTTATAGCAATACAATCCTACCTTAAGAAATACAAAACATCTCGAATAAAGAATCTAACCTTGCACCTAAAGCAATTAGAGAAAGAAGAACAACAAAACCCCAAATTTAGCAGAAGGAAAGGAATCATAAAGATCAGATAAGAAATAAATGAAAAAAAATGAAGGAAACAATAGCAAATATCAATAAAACTAAAAGCTGGTTCTTTGAGAAGATAAACAAAATTGATAAACCATTATCAAGACTCATCAAGAAAAAAAGGGAGAAGACTCAAATCAATAGAATTAGAAATGAAAAAGGAGAAGTAACAACTGACACTGCAGAAATAAAAAAGGTCATGAGAGATTACTACAAGCAACTCTATACCAGTAAAATGGAAAACCTGGAAGAAATGGACAATTTTTTAGAAATGCACAACCTGCCAATACTGAATCAGGAAGAAGTAGAAAATATGAACAGACGAAACACAAGCACTGAAATTGAAACTGTGTTTAAAAATCTTCCAACAAACAAAAGCCCAGGACCAGATGGCTTCACAGGTGAATTCTATCAAACATTTAGAGAAGAGCTAACACCTATCTTTCTCAAAGTCTTCCAAAATATAGCAGAGGGAGGAACACTCCCAAACTTATTCTACAAGGCCACCATCACCCTGATTCCAAAACCAGACAGGGATGTCACAAAGTAAGAAAACAACAGGCCAATATCACTGATGAACATAGATGCAAAAATCCTCAACAAAATACTGGGAAACAGATTCCAACAGCACATTAAAAGGATCATACACCATGATCAAATGGGGTTTATTCCAGGAATGCAAGCATTCTTCAATATATGCAAATCAAACAATGTGATACACCATATTAACAAACTGAAGGAGAAAAACCATATGGTCATCACAATAGAAGCAGAAAAATCTTTTGAAAAAATTCAACACCAATTTATGATAAAAACCCTGCAGAAAGTAGGCATAGAGGGAACTTTCCTCAACAGAATAAAGGCCATATATGACAAACCCACAGCCAACATCATCCTCAATGGTGAAAAACTGAAAGCATTTCCACTAAGATCAGGAACAAGACAAGGTTGCCCACTCTCACCACTATTATTCAACATAGTTTTGGAAGTTTTAGCCACAGCAATCAGAGAAGAAAAGGAAATAAAAGGAATCCAAATCGGAAAAGAAGAAGTAAAGCTGTCACTGTTTGCAGATGACATGATACTATACATAGAGAATCCTAAAGACGCTACCAGAAAACTACTAGAGCTAATCAATGAATTTGGTAAAGTGGCAGGATACAAAATTAATGCACAGAAATCTCTGGCATTCCTATATACTAATGATTAAAAATCTGAAAGTGAAATCAAGAAAACACTCCCATTTACCACTGCAACAAAAATAATAAAATATCTAGGAATAAACCTACGTAAGGAGACAAAAGACCTGTATGTAGAAAATTATAAGACACTGATGAAAGAAATTAAAGATGATACAAATAGATGGAGAGATATACCATGTTCTTGGATTGGAAGAATCAACATTGTGAAAATGACTCTACTACCCAAAGCAATCTATAGATTCAATGCAATCCCTATCAAACTACCACTGGCATTTTTCACAGAACTAGAACAAAACACTTTGCAGTTTGTATGGAAACACAAAAGACCCCGAATAGCCAAAACAATCTTGAGAACGAAAAAAGGAGCTGGAGGAATCAGGCTCCCTGACTTCAGACTATACTACAAAGCCACAGTAATCAAGACAGTATGGTACTGGCACAAAAACAGAAAGATAGATCAATGGAACAGGATAGAAAACCCAGAGATAAACCCACGCACATATGGACACCTTATCTTTGATAAAGGTGGCAGGAATGTACAGTGGAGAAAGGACAGCCTCTTCAATAAATGGTGCGGGGAAAACTGGACAAGTACATGTAAAAGTATGAGATTAGATCACTCTCTAACACCATACACAAAAATAAGCTCAAAATGGATTAAAGACCTCAATGTAAGGCCAGAAACTATCAAACTCTTAGAGGAAAACATAGGCAGAACACTCTATGACATAAATCACAGCAAGATCCTTTCTGACCCAGCTCCTAGAGTAATGGAAATAAAAAGAACAATAAACAAATGGGACCTAATGAAACTTCAAAGCTTTTGAACAGCAAAGGAAACCATAAACAAGACCAAAAGACAACTCTCAGAATGGGAGAAAATATTTGCAAATGAAGCAACTGAAAAAGGATTAATCTCCAAAATTTACAAGCAGCTCATGCAGCTCAATAACAAAAAAACAAACAACCCAATCCAAAAATGGGCAGAAGACCTAAATAGACATTTCTCCAAAGAAGATATACAGACTGCCAACAAACACATGAAAGAATGCTCAACATCATTAATCATTAGAGAAATGCAAATCAAAACTACAATGAGATATCATCTCACCCCAGTCAGAATGGCCATCATCAAAAAATCTAGAAACAATAAATGCTGGAGAGGGTGTGGAGAAAAGGGAACCCTCTTGCACTGCTGGTGGGAATGTGAATTGGTTCAGCCACTATGGAGAACAGTATGGAGGTTCCTTAAAAAACTACAAATAGAACTACCATATGACCCAGCAATCCCACTACTGGGCATATACCCTAAGAAAACCAAAATTCAAAAAGAGTCATGTACCAAAATGTTCATTGCAGCTCTATTTACAATAGCCCAGAGATGGAAACAACCTAAGTGCCCATCATCGGATGAATGGATAAAGAAGATGTGGCACATATATACAATGGAATATTACTCAGCCTTAAAAAGAAACAAAATTGAGCTATTTTAAATGAGATGGATAGACCTAGAGTCTGTCATACAGAGTGAAGTAAGTCAGAAAGAAAAAGACAAATACCATATGCTAACACATCTATATGGAATTTAAGAAAAAAAAAATGTCATGAAGAACCTAGGGGTAAGACAGGAATAAAGATGCAGACCTACTGGAGAATGGACTTGAGGATATGGGGAGGGGGAAGGGTGAGCTGTGACAGGGCGAGAGAGAGTCATGGACATATACACACTAACAAACGTAGTAAGGTAGATAGCTAGTGGGCAGCAGCCGCATGGCACAGGGATATTGGCTCGGTGCTTTGTGACAGCCTGGAGGGGTGGCATAGGGAGGGTGGGAGGGAGGGAGGCACAAGAGGGAAGACATATGGGAACATATGTACATGTATAACTGATTCACTTTTTTGTAAAGCAGAAACTAACACACCATTGTAAAGCAATTATACCCCAATAAAGATGTTAAAAAAAAAAAAAAAGAAGTTGTGGTACATATATACAATGGAATATTACTCATCCATAAAAAGGAACGAAACTGAGTCATTTGTTGAGATGTGGATGGATCTAGAGACTGTCATACCGAGTGAAGTAAGTCAGAAAGAGAAAAACAAATATCGTATATTAACGCATGTATGTGGAACCTAGAAAAATGGTACGGATGAACCAGTTTGAAGGGCAGAAGTTGAGACACTGATGTAGAGAACAAACGTATGGACACCAAGGGGGAAAACCGCAGTGGGATGGGGATTGTGGTGTGCTGAATTGGGCAATTGGGATTGACATGTATACACTGATGTGTATAAAACTGATGATTAAGAAGAACCTGCAGTATAAACAAAAAACCAAACAAAAACAACTAATACTAAACTTTCTTTGGGTTATTTGTATGGAAATATGTTAACATAAATGTTTTAGACATTACATGAAATTTCCTAAAATCTTATATGTTCTGGCATAATGTTATAAGTCATAATTCTAGTTTTTACTTTAAAATGTATATCAGAAATAACTAAATTTCCTTGTCAATTGCATTATTATGAACTTTCATCAAATCTTTAACCATGGTCATTATTAAGTCTTTTTTCATTTACAGACAGTTCTGGGTGTACTCTGATGCTTTTGCAAATATGTTCCTATAAAAGGGTTTCATCTTCAAGGAATTCATGGAAAAGACTCTGACAAGTACAGGTTTCTGGTAACTGACTATACTGCTGAACTGAATGAATAAGCATTTTCAGAACTCTATTGGAAAGCTGATGAATTCATAAAAATGCTAACAAAAGATCAAGATGAAAAAAAATAATTACATGGAACTGAGTGAACTGATGAGGATGATTATAATTTTAGTGACTTTCTGTTTGAATAAAAAAAATATCCCACAAGGACTAAGAGGCAAAAAAAAATATATACAAATCAATTTTCACTGTAAAGTAAAGGAACTGTTACAGTGGAGGAGTACTGGACTGGATGTCAGTATTATGACATAGTATGAGTGTGTTTCGTGTTTGGTAATTGCAATCATTGTTGCTTTTGTTGTGGTCATCCATTTACAATGCTTGGTGTCAGTTTATTTATCTCTTGTAAAAATAAAATACAGTTTGTGTGTGTGAACAAAAAAAGAAATGTTACATTTTTCTCAAAAACAATGTAATGGATTAAAAAATATATATTGAAATATATATATATAGAGAGAGAATTAGAATTTTTCAGGCATCTGTAATTACATGGAGGGTTGTCAGAGGGAAAAGTTAATAGAAAAGTTCCATGAAATATGGGCTATTTAGGTTTGTAGTAAGAAATACTTTAGGGGAAGCTCTGTTACAACACAAGGTTCTTGTTTGATTTGGCAACTATTTGTTTTATCATTTAAGCTTAAACAAGTCAAATCCCTGGTTGCTCCTAGAGGGGGAAGAGCTGCTGTATTTATTTAGCAGGTGTTTTTCCCCTGCCTAATAGAACTCTCTAGGCCTGCTCTATAAATGAAAAAAATTAAAAATTAAGTTCAATTCGGTTAAGCAAGAAAGAAGAGCTAGTTTAATATGACTGAAATTGAGATTTAAAATTGGTCAGAAATTACTGGCTTGTTTTTTATTTCAGAAGATATAGGCATGGTTTTTTTGCATTTTGACTGTTTCATTCATTTCAAGAATGTCCTTAAATCTCTGCAACCTTTCTCTGTTATTATCAGATGAACATCTCAGCTTGTAATGCTGTGGCTATATAAACAAGGCAAATAACTATTCCAAACAGCAATATCTACCAACATCACCAGATCTACAAAATGTCTTAGAAAAGAATAGATGGTATCAACTTTATTACTTGTTCAGATTATTCACAGAGCTGGGTATAAGTTTGGAAAGTTATTGTACAGTAATCTTTACAGACAAAAATATTTCCTTTATAAAATGAGAAGGGCACCAAAGACGATTTCAAAGAGCTTCAAAACCTAGTAGGTTGCACAGGTGGGATAGTAAAAAGTTAGTATTAAGTTTGCATTGCATTGAAATATTTTTATCTCACATCTAGCTCTTTGTACTAATGTTGGTATACTGAGTTCATATTTCCACATATACAGGCTCTCTGCTCTAAACAAATCACAATAATAAATAAAATATAGAGAACAAAAAATGCATGGACATCCTTTAAAAAAGGAATATTTCTGAGTACTAGAAAGCTCACAGAAACACAGAGCAGTAAGCTTTGTTCACTGTGTACCAGATGAGCTCTCAGTCCAGAGAGAAAATGAGGAACAGAAGTTCAAATGGAACATGTTAATATGGACTGAATTTCCTCTAAGTTACATGGGGCTCCAAAACTCACTTCTTGAAGCTGGTGGTTAAGACTCATTAAAGAACCTGAAGTACATCACTGACAACCTGCTGGAGTTACAGGTTCTTGGGAAGCTGTAGGTGAGGAAACAGAAGGAAATGTAGAGGCACCCAGCCAGTGTCCTTTCCATCGGTAACTGCATCTCTGAGATCCTCAACATCAACTGAGGGTAACAGCTCAATAAAAGCACGTAAAATATGCAACGTTGTATGAGTTTTTGGAAACTAAGGGTAGATATGCAAAACATAAGGGAACTGCTCCAGTGGGAGAGAGAAAAAAAGAAAAACTGATATAAAAAAGTTACCCACTCTGGGGCTTCCCTGGTGGTGCAGTGGTTGGGAGTCCACCTCTCAATGCAGGGGACAGGGGTTCGAGCCCTGGTCTGGGAGGATCCCTCACGCCACAGAGCAGCTAAGCCCGTGTACCACAGCTACTGAGCCTGTGCTCTTGAGCCCATGAGCCACAACTGCTCTGCCCTCATGCCACAACTACTGAAGCCCATGCACCTAGAGCCCGTGCTCCTCAATGGAACGTGCCACTGCAATGGGGGACCAGCACACCATGACGAGGGGTGGGCCCCACTCACCACAACTAGAGGGAGTCCTTGTTCAGCAATGAAGACCCAACACCGCCAAAAATAAAATAAATAAATTTATTAAAAAGAAAGTTACCCACTCAAAATTGCACTGTTTCCAAAAATTAAAGAACATATATAAAAAAGCTAATGTCAAGAAAGATAGCAAGTGAACAATCAGAACTAGTATCTTATTTGAATGAAGTTATCTTTATGAATCTGTCTAACAAAGGCTTTAAAATAAGCATACTCAAAGAGATGACTGTGCAGACAAGGTTGTGAGATAGAGTTGATTTACTATTTTGGTAATCATCCTGACAGTATAGCTTCCTCTATTTCAGAGATAGAAAAATGTTAACTATACCTAGATTCCTTTGGGGTTGGAGTTACAGAGGGAAAGTATGTTTTGCTAATCAGATACATTTGTACAGAAGAGTCAGGATTGAGTCAGTTGGAGAGGCAGTACAGGGATTGTCCATCTTGATAATGTGGGCTGTAGTGGGTGCAGTATGGACCCACCATCAGTTCTCATGGTGGCTACCATAGCCTTGGATAAAAATACAAGGTGTTTATTCCTGGAACCAAAGTTAATTTTACTTCTTTATCTTTTTATATGGCTGAGCTAACATGATGCTAATGTCAACACTTGGGAACGTGTCTTTCTAATTTCCTGAATGTAGTCAATGTTGTAACTCTCTGTGGATCACTTCCTTCAATCATTCTGATCCTAAACTTTATATGGAAACAACCCCAAACACACACATACACAAACACACAAACCAAAAACAAGTAATATTAGCAACATTTTGAAGAATGGAAACAATGAAGGGGTAATTGCCTCTGTAATTTTAAAAAGTAGCATTAAAAACTAAAATGTATTCAAAGGCATGACGTTGGTGCATAAATATATAGATAGATCAATGGTACAGAACATAAGGACAGAAATAAATCCAAATAACTCAGAATTTTTGCATATGTTGGTTTCTCAAACTAGTGGGAATAGTTACTGTTTAATACATGAGGAAAGACTATATATTACCTGTTTGGGGGAAAAAAAAAGACAAATTAGGATAATTCCTCATATCATCCACTAGGGTAAATTGCAAATTATTATAAGATAAATGTACAAAATGAAACGTTACAGGAACTAGAAGAAACCATAGTGAATCCCCTTAAAACTGAGAGAAGAGAAAAGCATTCAAGTTATGAATTAAAACCAAGAAGCAATAAAAGCAAAATGTATATAATATTACTTCTGTGTAAGAAACAGGTAAATAAGAATATATTTTCAAAAATATGTATAAAGAAATACCGGAAAATATGCATGAAATAATAAAAATTATACGAAGAGGGCAAGGGGATGGGGTGGATGTTATAAAGATAGAAGCAAGATTTTCTCTCTATATATATTTTATATACTTTTACATTTTTTTTTTATTTTTATTTTTTGCGGTACACGGGCCTCTCACTGTTGTGGCCTCTCCCGTTGCAGAGCACAGGCTCCGGACGCGCAGGCTCAGCGGCCATGGCTCATGGGCCCAGCCGCTCTGCTGCATGTGGGATCTTCCCGGACCGGGGCATGAACCCGTGTCCCCTGCATCGGCAGGCGGACTCTCAACCACTGCGCCACCAGGGAAGCCCCTACCTTTACATTTTTAAATAAATAAAATGACCTTGATTAGTGAACAAGAAAATACTGGATTATATATACATACATATATATATATATTTTTTTTTTTTTCAGATGTACAAGGGATGTTTTCAGAATGGACTAAAAATAAATTCCATAGGACACCTTGAAGAATTCCAAAACTGATAATGAATTATAAAGTAGTATTAATTTAAAGCAGTTTAAAAATTTTAGCTTTGAAATATACAACTCAATTCTGCATAACACATGAAAAGCACAATAAAATGACAAAATACTTGAAAATAAATCACAATGAAAAACTATGGAATCAGTAAAAAGTGAAATTACAAGTAAATTTATATCCCTAAAATCTTGTTGTTTTATATAATCTATAAGTGCAAATGTCTAAGCTCAAAAAAGGACATTAGAGGAATACTAGCATAAAAGAAATAATATAACAAAGAAAGATCACTAATTAACATAATAGAAAACAAAACCCCAAATTATTAATTAAAATACACAAAAATTTAAAAGCTAGATATTAGGTTTCCAAAAACTAAAATAGCAACCTGACTTCCAAAACTACTGATACAGGGGTGGAGAGTGGGGATGGGAGGAAACTGAAACATAAAGAAGAAAGAAATGTTTTTCTAGACAAATATAAATCACCAAAAATAAATAAATAAATAAATAAATAAATATATATATATATATATATATATATATATACACACACACAAATGAAAACTTTAAAAGACTTTGGGTAAAACAAAACTTAAAAACAAAATAGAAGTGTTGGACAGAGTTAAAGAGTTTAACATAATCTGGATTGGATTCCAAGAAAAAAATTGAGCAAAAGCAACATTTGACAAGATAGCAACAATTTTTTGTTTTATATTTTCTGTAATTTCATTAAAGTCTTCAAAGAAATCACAAGACAATTTGAAACTACTTTCAAATCAGAGTATCTAAGAGCTAAGATGAACACGTTTTTGTTGTCATGATTCAATTCATTCCTTGATATATTATAAGAAGCATGATCCTTGTTAATATTTAGCAGAATCAGCTCTGTGCTGTAACACAGAGCTGGTGTCTGGTCAACAGATCTGGTGCCTAAATTTCCCCTTTTTTTTCACCACAGGATTATTTTAGTTCTAACCTCTGAATCAGAAAAATGTAACTTTAATGTTTCATAGAACAATCAGGTAATAATATAATAATGCATGTTCTCTTTGCATGGTATGCACAAGGTAATATAGCAGCTATTTTTGACTGAGCATGGATGGTTTTTGAAGAGATGAGTAAACTTTTGATTGATTTAAAAAAAAGCAAAAAACAAATCACCAGTAGGATTGTAAAAAGACAGAAAAACGTCAATTGTGGTAATTGTATATCTATTTCTTGAAAGTTAAGGAATTAACTATATAGTATAATTGATAGAATTAGTAGTAGTTGAATGTGTGTTTGTTATATTGTTTATTTTTTTCTGTTTGTTGTCAGTAATTCATAATGAAAAATTAAAAGCAGAATAAAAAATTATCCAAAAATTTCCCTAAAGACACTGCCACCTCCCAAGATTCTGATGTGAAATGGGCAGTAAGCACAATGGGAGTAATCGAAGCACACCAAACTATGCGTCTTTCTCAGGAAAATGACAAATAAGCATCACTTCTGGCTCTTATAAAAAATAAAACAAAACTATAAGGTCTAAAACTTTTTTGATTAAGTGTTCTTTGCTTAGAAAACCTACCTTTCTAAACAAATATAGCCTTGATTCAATACATATTACTATCAGTAGTTGCATTCTTAAATATTAGAGAAAATCAGTCATTTCCCATTGCTATATTTTTTTTTATTGGAGTATAATTGCTTTACAATGCTGTGCCAGCTTCTGCTGTACAATGAAGTGAATCAGCCATACACATACGTATATCCCCTCCCTCTTAGACCTCCCTCCTGCCCCCCCAGCCCATCCATCTAGATCATCACAGAGCACCGAGCTGAGCTTCCTGTGTTTTATAGCACTTTCCTGCTAGCTATCTATGTTACGCTTGGTAGTGAATATATGTCAATCCTAATCTCCCAATTCATCCCACTCTCCCCTTCCCCCTCTGTGTCCACATGTCTGTTCTCTATGTCTACGTATTCCCACCCTGCAAAGAGGTTCATCTGTACCATTTTTCTAGATTCCACATATATGCATTAATATATGATATTTGTTTTTCTCTTTCTGGCTTACTTCACTCTGTATGACAGACTCTAGGTCCATCTACACCTCTACAAATTACCCAATTTCATTCCTTTTATGGTTAATATTCCATTGTATATATGTACCACATCTTTTTTTATCATTTCATCTGTCTTTGGACATTTAGGTTACCACAACTATTTCCATTTTAATGATCAAGTTTGTTGCCTAATAAAGTTTATTTAAGTATTCTTAATTTTATAGTTAGTATTCTTCACACAATTTATGATCTTTGTAGAAAATAATACAAATGTGGATAAGCCTCATTTCTGTAGATCAGAAAATAAAAGTGACCATGTTCTCAACAGAGAGTAGTATTTACTATGATAGGAATATAATCATAATTATTAATTAACTTTTCATAAGCAACAGGAATATGGACATCACATATAATGTATGTATAACACAAATGTGGTCATTGTGCATCAATTTCCTTTTTTCCTTGAGAATATTTAGTTAGTGGATTTCCAATGCCAATAAATGCACTGTTAAACTATCCTTTTCAATAGCCAGAAAATATTCATAATTTATTTAGTAGCCCATATTAGAACACTTTGGTTGATGCAGATCTTCAATACTGTATTGCATTTTCTAGTAAACATTTTGGACTTTACATTTTAAAGCACATAGTCTATGTAATTAATTGAAAGGTACATTATAAGATTCCTTTACATATTTTAAGTAAACAAAATTTGCACCTAGTTACATTATAATGTCAAAATTCTTGTAAGTCTAATTACAAGTTCTGATATAATAGCTATTTCTGATAGTTATTTGTATTTAAAATTTTCACATCATATTTGTTGTATAAATTATAGAAAAATTACTATAAAATTATTATATTTTATTTAAAAAATGTTTTACATGACTCATGAAACTTCTCTTAAAAATGAGTTTTTATAATTATAGCTCTGTAGAATTAAATTTGATTTTATATTTATTTACTTCACTTGAAATTGCTATTAGAAACATAAATATTGCCTGAAGCCTCATGAGTCATCCCATGAAAATTCATTGTTTTGTACTGACAACATGTCTCAAAACACTGCAAAATTAATGCCCCCAAAGAATAACACTGATAATTTTGCTTTCATCTCAAAAAAACTTTAAGAATTCAAGGAAATAATAGCCATGATAACTAACCTGCTCAAATGCCCAGAACAACCTAACACCTTTAATAAATATTAAAAATATATATATTATAATTAAATTTGTGCCAATTATTACCTTGCTCTTAATTTTCTTAATTGTTTAGGTTATCTGATGTATTGGGAAAAAAAAATAATTTTCTGAAGACTGAAGTGCACCCATTAATATAATAAAGTCCCTATCCTTGCTTTATGCCCATGTTTAGCTTACTTAATCTTCTTGAGCCTCGGTTTTTCCACTTATAAAATGATGAAAACAATAGTATCTAAATTATAGATTGTTGTGATAAATAAATGGAAAATCGTGAAGAGTAATTAGCACAACATCTGATAACTATTATTACAGGTTTAAATATTCATTTGTATTTTATAACTGCTTGCTTACAAAAAGGATTTTTGAAAGCAGTTTTTCTACCCTACTCAGATAACGTATTTAAGCCAACATTGCACCTGTATTTGAATATTATAATAAATTGAGAAGCCACAAATAACTCATCTCCTAATCCCAATACCCAATGAAATAAAAAAAAAATTCAAAAAATATTAATGTGGTTATGTGTTCAAACATTACACAAAGATTAAGAAACCATTATGGCTGAAGAATGGGAAACAAGGAAGATCTCTATAGGATGAGATCAGAGAGACAGAGGGAAGTAGGTGATTTAGAACTTTATATAGCATCCAAAAGTTTTGGATTCAATGGAAGTCATTGGAAAGCTTTCAATAGGGGAATTATATGACTTAATTTATATTAATTTGGAAAATTTATGTTAATTTACACACATTTCTGTGTGTGAAATGAATTCTGGAGAGGGATGCACAGAGTGGCCCAGCCATGAAATGATGGCATGCCATGTCAAAAAAAAAAAAAATCTGGATTTAGGTAAGGAGAGACTTTGCTCAAAATAATTATACTTTGGGCTTCCCTTGTGGCACAGTGGTTGAGAGTCTGCCTGCCGATGCAGGGAACATGGGTTCGTGCCCCAGTCTGGGAAGATCCCACATGCCGTGGAGCGGCCGGGCCCATGAGCCACGGCCACTGAGCCTGCGTGTCCAGAGCTCTGCAACGGGAGAGGCCACAGTGGTGAGAGGCCCGCGTACAGCAAAAAAAAAAAAAAAAAGTATACTTTGACTATGATATCTGCAAGTGCCTCCAAAGTCAGGCAGAAAAGGGATTTTATTTTACAGGGAAGAGTAAACAAAGCCAGAGAGAACTATGAGTGGGGAAATGGGACGGGGTGTGGAGAAGCAGAATGAAAGCATAGAATGAAAGAAGTAGAATGAAAGTAGAATGAAAGAGGTGATGTGATTGGACAGTAGATCATAGAATGTTTTACCCTGATGCTAGAGTATCCTCCAGAGAGGCCAATAAGGAGAGGTTGCTTACTGAGAGGTCGTAAGGCCAATTAGTATGGCTCAGGCTGAGGGTGGGTCAAAGTTTGTCTGTGGAAAGAAGGAAGCAAGTCAGTTTGATAGGCATTTTATTCCAATTGATTAGTGGTGACAAACGGTTCACATGATCATTATGAAGCAAAGAATGGAGAGGGTCTGTGTCTGGCCTTGTCATAGGTAAACAAAAAGACATCCCTGAGTCTCCTATATAAGTCATATGGGGAAGGAGCGTCCTTTGCATTGGCTGTTTCATGGAACATAAAAAGGTGAGGGGATTTCTTTACTCTCTCTGTTTCCCAGGATCATAGAGCTTCAGTATAGTTCAACATCGTTGGTTGACAAAATGAAAGTGGCAGAATTTAATTAAATTAAAATATTTATTAAGAATGTATAATGTTTCAACAATTATTCTGGGCACTTGTTATATAGAATTTAGCAAAATAAAGATATCCTCTTCTCTCATGGAGCTTTCATTCTATTGGGAGAACACAGAGAATAAATAGACAACAGTGTAAAACATAATATAATATAATACAAAATAGTAGGTCCAATGGAGAAAAATAAAGTGGGATATAGAAAATGGGTGGGGAATTCTATTCAAGACAGATTGTGCACCTATGCATGAAGGTGATATTTGAGCAGAGTTGTGAATGCCTAGATGGAATAAAACCATAAGGATATCTGGAGAAGATTATTTCAGGCAAAGGGAACAGCAAGTACAATGGCTCTGAAGCAGGAGTAGTATACATGACTTTGAGGTGATGGAGCAGAGTGAGTGAAAGGGAGAATGATGGAAATATTTATGCAATGTCTTGTAGATCTTGGTAAAATTTTACATTTTATTCTAAATGAAATGGGAATTAAATAGAGGAAATTAAGCAGAAGAGGGACCTAGACTGACTTGTTTTTAAAGAATTACTGTGGCTGCTGTGGGAAAGACAAAGTAAAGGAGATAAGTTAGGAAGCCTTTGGATTAGTATAAGAAACATGATAGCAGGTTGTACTTCAATGGTAGCAGAAATTGTAAAGAAAAGTGTGAAGAAACTGTTAATCATAAACTATGACTCAAAGTTAATATATGGTAGTAAAATGATGGTTATGTGGAGTGTTAAGTAAAGAATAGAATCATGAATGACTCTTAGAATTATTACTTTAACAGTTGGGTATAAAACCAATAGTGGAAGGCATTAGTGATGGCGTGGGAATTCAGAAATCTCTTTAGGACATATTATGTTTCAGGTTTTGAGATTATTAGACTTCCAAGAGAAAAGGCATACAAAATATATCTGCTTTTCAAATATGAGTTTCTGTTGCTAACCATGAAGACACTTGATAGATATAACATTCTACTTTGACACTTGGTTAAAAATGCCTAAGAAAATGCTACAATTTTGGATTCATTGGCATATAGATAATATTATATCCATGAGACAGAATGATATCACTGAATGGGAAAAAATACACAAAGGAAAAAGGTCCCAGGTCCCAACATTTAACTGATTTAGAGAAAAGGATAAAATAATTATGATGATGCTACTATGACAGTCATGAAAACAATATTAGAAATAATATTCATAATGCAGCAGAATGCAGTTTTCTGTCCCTTTCTATCCTGTTTCCCTCACTCAAATTATCATGCCTACATCAAAATTATACATAGAAAGAAGAGCAAAATTATCAGGAGAAATATTTTTTTTCTTATAGTTATTTCACTGTGAAACATCTAAAGGAAGCCGAGAAGAAATCCTCAACTATTAGGCTGTTATAATAGGAGTAGATTCAGAAGAAGACTTTACATAGACAAGTAGGTGACCTCACATGAAATGTGTGTGTGTGTGTGTGTGTGTGTGTGTGTGTGTGTGTGTGTGCACATTATTTGGTACCACTTTCTATATTGTGTTTTTGGTTTTCTAGTAAGAATGCATTGTTTTCATGTCCTTCCAGAAATGTCAGTGCATAATGTGAATAATAATAGTAATAATGATAACAATAATAATAACAACTAATATTTATTGAGTCCTGAATGATGCCAAGCTCTTTGCTAAAAGCTTTAAATGAATAAGCCCATTTAATTTTCATAAAATAATTTAGTTACAATTATTTTTTTTCATTTGTCAGCTGAAGAAAGTGAGATAAAAAGTGAAAGAGATCAATTTGATTTCAAAATTTTGTTTACTGCTTTCATTATTTGTCAAATGAAGAGGAAAATAGCACTATTCATAAATGCAATAGAATTATTAGGTAAGAAATGGGAATAGCAACACCCAATATTTACTGTAGTAAAGATTATACCAGATGCTTTTGTTAATTCTAATGACTATGTGGGCTCTCCCATTTATTGAGTGCTCACAACGAGACAGGGAATATCCTAAGTGCTTTATAAGCACGGGATTATTTAATTCTCATAATTACTTCAGCATGAAAATCAGGCCTTGGAGGATAATAAATTATCCAAGATTAAGCAATTTGTGAGTGGCAGGTTGGGGGACATAAAATACAGACTTTTTCTTGAGTGCTCATGCTCTTAACCACTGTCTCACATGGCCCGTTAATTGAGTATTTTTCTTCATTTGATCTTTTTTGTTTTGTTTTGTTTTTTTAATAGATAAGAAAACTGAAATACAGAGACCCTAAGCAGCTTGGTTAAGGTCACACAGTGGTCTAACACACTAGTCTGTGATGCCTGGCAGTAACTGCAGTGGATTTAAGATTCCAGATGCAAGAAAACATTAAATATTATCAGTACTCTGACTGACTCTTCCATATCAGCAAATAGAGCACAATAAAGCGGATCTTACACTCTACTGGTTAGTCCAGAAATATCAAAATTTGTGGAAAATCAGTTTTAGCAGTTCTCGCTAAAAATTTGAGCTTCCTAGAGAAGACCTTTGGCAAGAACAAAAGTTGAAATATAAAACAACAATTACTTCAGCTCCTGTGCTATCAGTTAGGGATCATCTGTCTGTAATTAAAACCTACATTTAATCAAAATTCTTTGAATCGTTGTACTCTGGACAAAACCATTTATGATAGTTTGTATTTTTTAAACATAGATGCTGTGAAAGACGAAAAGAGATCACAAAGTGCATGTCAACAGCCATACATCATCTGCTGGTTGTCAGTTGCCTGAGGTAATGGGCAAGCTGTTAACTTGCTTCTGATTTCATTGTACTTTATGTAACTTGACCTGTTTTCTGGCATTAATAATTAAGTTATATGTTGTTATTAAATACAAATATTATTATTTTATACTCTAGAAGGAGGGCAGAGGATGATTTGAGTGATGGATTATTTGATGTACGATTTGTCACCTGTATATTGATATTTTTTAATGTAGAAAGTTAGAAATCAATTCTAAAAATAATCTATGCTTCACTGGCTGTGATCTTTAATTCCTAGGGTAACCTACTTTATTTAATGTTGTACTACTAAACAGAGCTCTTTTCTAGCACTCTGTAATGAATAACATCCACCCATAATTACTGATTAAATAATAAAACTTGAAGTCAATAAAATGTTATATTGAAAATAACTAATTGTTGCCCTTTGCTAATAAGTGACTTGAATTCAACTTTTTAATTTAAGAGTTTGTACATAAGTAAAAAATTTATTGGCATCTTTTTAATATTTTATTTCTACTAACTTCACATGACATATTAAAGGCAGCTATTACTCAAAAAGACAGTATCTACTGACTGATTAGAATGTACACTTTTTGTTTCCTAATACTTTCTTAGAGATCATGATTCCATAAATTAGCAATTTCTATATGATATGTCTTGCAGGAATTTTTTTTTCCCTTTTCTATTAGTGAAAGTCTGTTTTGTTTGTTAGGGTCTTACATGTCAGATGCTCATATAAACCAAATATCTATGTTTCTATTACTTTGTTAAAAATGCCATCACATGTATCTTGCTTTGTATGTAGTATCTCACAGCTTCTGTAATAGTCCCATTTTTATAAATGTTTAAAGAGTAACTGGAGTTAAGTGATATCATTTAGCTGGGAAAACAACTCGAAAATCTAGGCTAAATGTAATGTGCAATCCTAAAGCATTCTAAACAGGAATGTAATTAGATTTTGCTATCCTCTGTAAGAGGACTCTACTTGAGGACAATTTCAGAATTTCTTTAGGTGAATGTTTTCATTCAGAAAGGATACGGATTGTATGAAAACCACACACTCTAAGTTTAATTGCTTGTGAATGTTAATTCTTTTTTTGTTTATTGTGTTTTGTTTTGTTTTGTAAAAATCAATAGCATTTCTCAAAGGAATGTGTAAATTCATTCATTTAAACAGATCTTTAAAGGGCAGGCATAGTAAGCGTAATATGCCAAAGAAGATCAAAGATAGGCTGTCAGAATAAGTTCAAATCATTGACCTTCCTGGAAATATTTTTGAAAAGCAGTTTCTTCATTTATTTTCCCTAAGAAAGTTGTTGATCAAATTCAGGAGACGTTGCTAGGTAGTCTATGATTTTATGTCATCCAACTCAATAAGATCAATTTAAATCCCATCGTAGTTAGCGTTCTCAAATATTACTTAATTATACAGGATCTCTGAGAGCCTGAGCTTTATTTTCTTTTTGACATATAACAATTAATTTCAGGTGTACAACATAATTATTCCATATATGTATATATTGTGAAATGATCGCCACAGTAAGTCTAGCTAACATCCATCATCACGTATAGTTACAATTTTCTTTCTTGAGATGAGAATTTTTAAGATCTTAGCAACTTTCAAATATACAATTCAGTATTAATTATAGTCACAATGTTGTACATTACATCTTCATGACTTATTTATTTTATGTTCCTTTTGAACCCCTTCACTCATTTCTCCCTACCCCATTCCTCTGGCAACCACCCGCCTGTTCTCTGTATCTGACAGACTGAGCGTTATGTGTGTTTCTAAAATATTATTTTACAAGTTTCATTTTTTAAATATATTTTGAGCATGCCATCTGTAATGATATAGAGTTAACTCTGACTATCCTGCAGGTAAAAGTCCTGTCCTGATTTAAGCCTCTATTCCTACAAGAGCAATACAGCATTTCCATATTTACAGAGTGTAGGCTTATACCCTGCATTTCAATGTTGCTTTTTTGGAAATTGAAATAAGCTATCGGAATGTGTCTAATGGCTGGTAATTGTTATGTTGTTTTGAGGCAAAATTTCATGGTTTCTCAGAGAGCATCATTTTGACACACTGGGAATCCAGCTTCTATTTACTGAAGAAAACAATTTGACTGCAATCTTTAAAACATACAACTCATAGTTTCTGTGTTGACAGAAAATCATATTAAATGTAGCTAGAACATGATAAAATATCATTCCTATTTTTCTACCTGTGTTTTTTACTATTAGAGGAGAAAGCATTTTTGTCTTAGGCCTGAATAACAAAGTATTTTTTCTTTTTGTTTTACAAAAATCAACACAAATAATAAAAATGCACTTTAATAATCTAAGTGAATCTGTTTTTACATCCATGTCACATTTTGAAAAAATATATACTTCCAAATAAAGAGCAAATAGTCTAATAGCATCTATTATTAAAACATACTGTGAATTAGATATCACATCTAGATATAACATTATACATTGCTTAATGTATTATACATCACTTAATCCACCATAAATACTTTCAAGTCAATGCACATAGTGTATGCAAGTGTAGTTATGTTTTCAAAAGCCAATTAAAACTTTAAATTGATTATCAGAAATGTAAGAAATAGAAAAGTCAAAATGGATGGAGAAAAATGAAGAATGAAAATACTATGAAAACATTAATATACTGTGGAACGTTTTCAGAAAAGTTTTGAACTCTTGGAGATTCTAAAAGAGTTTCACAATGCCCCCATTTTTCTTTCCTATGAAGATGTAGACTAGGCAGTGTATGCAGTGGGTTTTATTCCTCTTATTCTCAATTATTAATAAACATGGAAACTATGACAATCTCAACATGGATACTATACCTGCTTATTTTAACACTGTTAGAAAATTTTACTAATATAATTTTCTAGGAACAGAAGGCAGAAAGAAATCTCAAAGGAATTTAAAGGATAGTTTTCTCTATTAGTTACAAACATGTGGGCACTGGAATGAGCTTTCTTGTTCTTCACTAGGAGAGAAACTCTCCCAAAAGGATTAGCAAGTTCTCAATCCATGTTAGATCCATAATCTTCCCATCCTTAGGTCTTCCCAGGTCAAGTACTTCCAGATTACACACACAGAAGACAAGGCACCTGCATATATAGTTTCAAGAGACTCGGAGACTTCAGAGGCCCTAAGTCATTGGGAACTACATGGGGGTTTAGTGATGCAGGGCACCATTGAATAAAATAAGCATATAGCTGTATTCCAAAGTTTGGAAACTTTTTGTAAAATTCAGAGAATTCAACCTCTTTCTCTAGGCAAAATATCTTATTAAATAAAAATTAATTATTGTGCAACCTGTTTGTAAAACTTGACCAAATAAAAATCCCACAAATCATTGTGAGAATTGGCAATATTTTAATATGGATTTTATATTAAATAATAGTATTTTATCAGTGTTGAAATTTCTCATGAATCTTATTAGATGCAGAGGTGCAGGACTGTGGTGTCTGCAGATTACTTCAAATCATTGAGCAAATAATAATAATGACATTATCAGATGTCTGTGTGTGTGTGTGTGTGTGTGTGCCTTTGTATTGAGGAGAAAGCAAATCTGTCAAAATATAAATATTAATAAGTGACAAATATATACTTCAACAATTTAAGAGAAAAAGTGGAAAGATAAAAATAGTTACTTCACTTTTGTGAAAACTTATTTTATTATTTTTTTTTAATTCAGGATAATCTTTTCTATTGAAGTATAGTTGATTTACAATGTTGTGTTAGTTTCTGGTGTACAGCAAAATGATTCAATTTTATGTATATATATGTATATTCCTTTTTAATAGGTTAGTCAAAGCCAATTCATGTTTCTGAATAATAGGAATTTAATTTTTTCAAATAATTTTGCGCAAAACTAAAATAATAAATAATATTATTATAGAAATTTATGGTTTTGCTTTCATGTTATATTTTAGTTGATAAATTTGAAATATTAATAATATTAATTCATTCTTAAGCTAGACAACATACTTAGAACTAAAGATTTCTTTTTTATCATCCTAATAGCAAGAAAAATCCCACTCGTCTCTTTTAAAGTTTTGCAAAAACGGACTTTTGCCAGCTTAGCCATCACCGATTGAATGAAAACATGGCAGATTATTATCTATCTTGTCATACAAAAATAATGACATCACTCTGAAAAAAGTGATTTGACTTGATAAAGAATAGTCAATCATATTCAATTAAAGTTGAAAGACAGTTATCTCGTTTGCAATGTGAAAGATAGTAAACTTACAGTAAATTAAAACCAACACTTGCTTCTTAATCTGTAGGTAAACATAATTACATTTTAAAATCTAATGTTTGTGCAATGGTAAATGAATTCAATGAACACTTGATATGTTAAGTTTCCTTTCTTAACCCACTTTATTTAAAATTCTAATTTTATTGAGAGTAAAAATATTAATAGTGTAGAAATTGTGTTCTGTTACCTATTCCTTTATCATTTTAAGTACATATTAATTGCCTACAATTTGCCAAGTCTGTGCTGGTCTCTGGGGACATGAACATGAATTAGACTCACTGACCTTAAGTAGCTCTCAGACAAAAATGAAATACAATTGTTTATGTGACTTTTGTTGATTTCTAGTGTATTTGTTTATTTTTTTCATTCACTCATTTATTTGTTTGCACTGTTCATTGTGAGGTATCTCTGATAAAAGTTTGGGCCTCAATAATAGTGGGAAGAGAAATAATATTCTTATTAAAACCATAAAATGAAGTACTAACTTTATTTAGCAAAAGTATACTTTTGGGAGGTATTTTATGTAAAATAATGGGAACCTGAAAATACATTATTTTATTTTTTTTATAATCTGCTTAGCAGTTTCCTATAACTTAAATAAATTATCCTTAATTTTTTAAGCTGTTAGAAAAATTCACTAATATTATAATTTTCTGAGAGATAGATACAAAGATACCCCAAAGGAACTTAATAAATGGTTTTATTTATTAGTCAAAGAGAGATTACAAATACACCCAGTTACCTGTGTTAAGACACTCATCTACAGCTCCATTGAATAATTGAGCTTCTGTATAGATTGTTATATCTCACTGTACTGTATGTGCTTATACAGTCAGTATTTTTCAACATAAATATACTTTCCCCAAACATTTCTTTTTCTTGAAAAAAATCTAGTTAGCATTGCAATATGGCAAAATTTCTGAAATAAAGATTGGTAAAAATTAACTCTTAAAGTTTCATTCTTTCTGGTTTGTCTTGGTTCCATATGCATTTTTTCAAAAGATAATAGCATCAGAGCTGCTTTGTTGAAATAAAACTTCTGACATTGGCTTTGTCTTCCCATTTAAAAATCAGATTATTTAAAATAACAAGTTTCAATTTTTATTATTTTGATGTTCATAATTGCTTTCTATTAAAATAATTAGCTCAGTTTAATAAAATTCTGTCAATGTATCTTTGTGTGGAATTGGCTATTAACAAATTTATTTTTTTCATTTTACTATCCATAAAATTATCAAACTCTAAATATAAGAGAATTTAGAACATTAATAAAGTTTTATAAAACAATAAATTATTGGGTTAATGGAATGGAGTTTAGACCTATATTCTACAATGAAAATATTTCCATATTTCCATCTTTTAACATTTTTATCTTTTATATCTTTGACATTCACAATTTACATTTATTTTTGTTTCTGTCAATACTTATTGGAGAGTTAAGTGGTGCACATTCACTGGGCATATTATAAAAATTAACCCTATTAAATAATCCCCCACACAAAGCACTCAGGGAATTTCAGATGATGTATGAATCAACAGTGTTATTACTAATAGACCTCCAGAGTATTTTGACATTTCTTCAGAAATACCTGTAATTTCACCAATAATGTCTTAGGTTGTCCATCCCATGCCAACATCCATAAAAATGAACAATATTTTTTTTAAATTTAAGAGAAACTCCCCCTGAAAAAAATATCAGAAAGCTGCAGAGGATTTATCAGCTACATTCCCTTTGTACATGAATCTGCTGGATGGAACTTATTTTACAGACATGATTGAACTTTTGATCAACTATTCACAAGGTTCACCAACAATGGAGAAAAGACAGCCACAAGAACCAAAAGCAAACTGTTGGCTGAAGTAGAGGTTTATGATGCGGTCAGGTGCCAGTTCTTGGATTAATAAAGATACTCTACAATAACTAAAATATATAATCCATTTTTCACACTTGGGGTGTGTCAACGTGACACACAAATATCAATAAAGCCAACAGGAAAAGCATAAACCAAGATAAATACCATAGAATCTGCAACCAGCAGAAAACCCAGCTTCAGTCTGAAGCAAAAGAAGAAATAGCAGAGGGGCAGAGAAAAGGGAATGTGAATCAGTAACAGAATAACAGAGAAGCAGAACTGTTGTTGGATATTTGAGATTTTTACTGTAGCCTGAGTAAAAGTAATCTTACTATATCCTGATTTTGCAACTGACTGAGCCAATTTCCTATGCTTTCTTGCTTTTCTGGGTATCTTTACAATAATAACCTGTCACCTGAAGAAATCTGATTGTCTCTCTATTTCTTTCAAACTTAAAGCCAAAAAACATACATTCACCTCAAAAGCTGTTTGAGGAAAGCAGTCTGTACTAAATAAAATATGTAGCTAGTCCAGGCTGACCAGTACAGTGACAGAAAAAGGCATACATACTGATGTTTTAAAAAAATACAATAATGTTGGAGTTTGGGAAAAAACAGACAAACAAAAAAACACTGGGTTAGGAAACAGTACAATATGCTAAAATGTAAATACCATAGAAGACTAAAGAAGATATTTTTAAAGTTTATTATTGCTGTATGATATTTTCTAAGGCTAGAATGTGGGACGTTTATAGTAGTTTCTGGAGGCATTTTCACTGAATTCAGTACATCTGAAAAAATCAGTGTAAACTGGTTTTCAAGCTAGTGAGATCCTTTAAGATTAGTAACATTTTCATTGAAATTACAGTGCAGAGCACAGAGTATCACTTATTTATAAAGATGGGTCTCTCTCCTATAAAACAAACCATTATAATATATTTAGTCCAGAATCCAGATTTGGGACTAAACTCATTTTTTATGGGTAGCTATTTTTAGTTATTTCAAAAAAATGCAAGTCATTTGAGAAATGTGATAATACTAGGAATGAGAGGAACAAAAAGAAAATTAAGTGCTTAGCTCTAATTAGGATTTCCACCAGTGCTTCTATCCATTAGTGACTAGTTGCTGATGTTTGATTTCCTCTTGGATTTGACCAGCCCAGAATTACATCTGAAAGGAATAGAAACATGGAGCTATAGAGAGCATAGGTTATTGGAACATTTTGTAAAGATTATGAAAATATGTACCTATTGTCCAGGAATATACTGTCTCTGTAGGTTTTTTTAAAAAAAAATTCTGCAGGATTCTTTAGGGTTAATAATGGTTAATATGCACAAATGTGAAAAATAGTTTTTTTTAAAGATGCATTTGTGTGTACTCTGTTATTTGTAATAACCAAATTTGAGTGAAGTTACCCTGTAATTTCTTCTGGGGAACACTCTCTCCCAGTTTTCAGTCCATGTGCTTTGAGTGAAGACCTAACTCTGGTTCTTGGATGCACTGAGGATATTAACTGTGTTTCCATATCATGAAGAATTAGGTCTGGGTAATAAGTATTACTATTAAAATTATAAACTGTATATTTCATTATACTTTAAGCACTTTTCAAGAGGGCTTTATACTATAAAGGAGTCATCCCTGTGAATAGTTAACATTCCCAGGTATATTTTTTCTTTCAAAATATCCAAAATACTTCTATTTACATTTTTTTATAGTGATGATTTCTTATGTGAATGCTGGGGTTATGTTTTGATGACCAGTTTATTTTACGTGGTCTGTCACATAGTTCTATGTATACCCAGGAATATTTTAACCTTTATTGTCTGAGGCTGATTTAATTGAACAAATTTTAAATTCTGCTACTTATAAAAACAAACATCAGTGCATACCTCTATTGATGTTGATGTTCTAATGCTGAGAATCATTATGAATCTTTACAAATGTGGTAACAGTTTGCTTGCTTTATAATAAGATGAGGTTGGTGCAGGAGGTAATAAAAACATTTTCCTCTACTTTCTGCCTCTATTACTCTGTAAACTTTCTGAATAAAAAAATTGTTCTTGACTTTCCTTATATTCCCAGGACACAGGAAAGTTACTGTCCATTTAATGGACATTTGTGGTATGAATGAAAGTTTTCCACATAAGGAAAGCTATATTGTATGAGAGTGAGAGGACTTACATATTAGAAAACTCTTAGGGTCTGTGGTTAGATTTATCTATTAAATTCCAAAAAAATCTGAAAGGAAATAAATACAAAGCTGTTACAACTCCATTTTTTCAAGAGGGCTTTGATGTGCTGTGTTTGATGTCTTTCAGGTGGAAAAAGAATACTTCCTTGCTTTCACAAGGAAAATACCTTAGAATTTTAAAATTCTAAAATTCTAAAAATGCCTTAGAATCTTAACGTCAGGACCCACCATTAGTACTTAATTCATAACCTCATAGTACTTAATTCATAACCTCATTGCTCTTCCTTCTGCTAGTCTCAGCACACTATTCAACAAAGTGGATACTCAGTTAAATTGTTGTCCAAGGTACAATTGGGAAGAGATTAGTCACTTTTTTTAGATATTAGCAGAGTCAATGATTTACTCAACAATGGAATTAGACTTCATAATGGTGTGGGTTAGACTTATGTAATTGTTCCATGATAGCAGTTTCCTGCGGGTTTTGTTGTTGTTGTTGTTGTTGTTGTTTTTCTGTACACGGGCCCCTCTCACCACTGTGGCCTCTCGTGCTGCGGAGCACAGGTTCTGGACGTGCAGGCCCAGTGGCCCTGGCTCACAGGCCCAGCTGCTCCGTGGCATGTGGGATCTTCCCGGACCGGGGCACGAACCCCTGGCTCCTGCATTGGCAGGTGGACTCCCAACCACTGCGCCACCAGGGAAGCCTTCCTGCTTTCTTTTCACTCTGCCTTCTTCAAGCTATGGCTTTTACCCTCATGCTTACATTTTGGCTGCTGTACCACAGACCTCACATGCATGTCTTAGGCAGGAGGGAAAAATAATGAAGGTCAAAAAGTTTTTGCCAATTAAGAACTTTAACTTTTAACTAGAGGAACAATAGTTTTTTCTCTAATCTCCATCTAGTAAAGTTTTATAAATTTCATTGTATGGGACAGAGAGTCAGGGAGCCCACCCCTAATTATAAAGGAACCTGACAAATTGAATCTTTACCAGGGCACGTTGTCTTTTTTGTGTGTGTGGTAAGACGATTTTTTCATTTAAAATATAATCTGAACAACATGAATATAGCCAAGAGGAGGAGAGGCTGGCCTCCTTGGTAGAGCAGCCTCTCTAATGGCACAGAAGCAAGAGTACTATATATATATATATATATATATATATATATATATATATATACACACACAGCCTTGGTAAAGAATATTGGGAGATAGATGATGGCAAAGATTATAATTTTATCAGTATATTCTATATGTACAGGGCATTAAATACTTACAATATAACACCCTTACCCAAAGTTTTGTTCTGGGTAGAACTACACCTACAAAATAGCCACAGGTAAAACAGCTGGGATTCAGAAGCAAGGTTTTTAAACATTGCTCCTGGAGATTGGGAATGTCCACAGTTAGCACTGAAGTGTCAAAAGCATGACATCCAAAGATGTGAACCAGGAATAAATCAGACTTGGTCAGAGAAAGAACAATGGTCAAAGCAGGCAGGGAAGAAAAGAGGGAGAGAGACAGAGATAAGATAGAAAAGGGTTATGTAAGGTGGCCAATGTATACATTGAAAAACATTATTTAAAATAAAATTGGAATTAATGGACATATAGAAATATATACATTTGCATATGTAGTAGAAATATATGACTATCAATCATAAGTTGTATGACTTTGAACAAAGTGCGTACTCTTTTTTAAGTCTGAAGATTTTTTTAACTGCCATTATCATTGTCATATGTTGAAAAAGTGTAAGTGTACTAACCTTAATTTGGTGACTATTAATTAAAATACATACTTAGGTTTCTTTGAATTTAATGAACAATCAACACTTAATTTTATTTTTCAGAACTGAGATGATGTGTTTAAGTCTTAAAGTACTTACATAATCAAAACAGAGACAAATCTTTGCATATACTAGAACTTTAACAAGTTTGCATATTTTTCATGAACTTGCACCTGATGCAAATTCTGGATGAATGGCAGGGAACATCATAAAACATTTAATCCATGTCTAATCATCTTTTAATATCCAAGCAAGTATAATTTTCAATAGCATCATGAAATAGTTCAATTTAATGACTTGAATCGTTTCTAATTTGGTAACCACCCTCACTAACTAAATGGTTTATTTATTTAAGCATATATTCTTTATTTTGCCTATTTTATCTTTTATTTCATGAAAGAATTGTCATCTCCATCCATTGGAATTTCTATTATGCATATGAAATATAATATGTATCTATTCAGACTGCTATTTTTGACACTGTTAATGAAAGTTCTAAGCAGTTAAGCAACTTTTTACTAATAGGCAGAACTGAATAGAAAGTTAAATATTTGACCATCTCTTACCTAAAACCCCAATGAACTGCTTGCATTTTAAACAAATGGTGGCAAAAGGAAAAAATAATATGTAAGAGAAAACTTCACACAAATGAATTCTATTTCAGTGATGTGTTGGGACTCCTGGCTGAAAATCCTTAATTGATCATCTAAGTGGATTGTGGTCATGTCTTTGAGATAAAGATTCAGGGAGGCAAAATTAGGTTTCTTCTGTAAGATATGTCTAACTCTGTCACCCCAAGTAACCTTATCTTGCAATGTCAGAGAGATTTCTTTCTTTCTCCCTTTTTCCCCTTCCTTGGGAATTCTAATTTGTCTAGACTATGGTAAATACTATTAGTAAATTTATAAATTTTAAAAGTGGAAAGTAACCTTCCATGTCTGATCTAGCTCATGCCCTGTTATGTGCTCAGTGAATGACTGCATATGTTTATCCATTATCAAGACTTGTCAGTAACTTAGGATGAAAATTGCTGGTAAAATAAGATGTAGGATTTTGATAATGTTGCATCCCAGAGTTTCTATACTTGGCAGCAACAGAAGAAAATACGCAATTATAAATTTTGTTAAAACAGATCACTTCAGAAAGTCAAATATCTGTGTGACAAATAGCAATCCAGAAATGCTGATAACATGTATTGTCAGTCAACAAATTATACACTTTTTGAAAATATAGGAAGTTGTATGCTCCAAGCTCATGCAATTCTCACAACCTCAGGAAGATATAGGCCCTATAACTACAAAGCCCTTCAGAATTTCAGAATGGATGAGGAAATGCCAATCATCTGTGAATAAAACTGATATACTTTAGCGTAATATGTGATTGATTGACCATGGATATCATGGCCTTTTCTAGCAGGTTGGATGGCATCACACATTCTGCTGAAGAGGCCAGCAGCTACTTGAAATCAAATTGAGATATGCTGCCATTAGATTTGATAGGCCTTGTGATGATGCAAAACAACAAACAAAAATTACAGGCTATCTGGGACTTCCCTGGTGGCTCAGTGGATAAGACTTTGCGCTCCCAATGCAGGGGTCCCGGGTTTGATCCCTGGTCAGGGAACTAGATCCTACATGTATGTTGCAACTAAGAGTTAGCATGCCACAATTATGGAGCCTGCATGCCACAACTAAGACCCGGCACAACCAAATAAAAATGTTTGTCTCTAACTGTTATGTATCTTTTGGCTAGCACATTTACCTCTCTATTTCTTGTCCTTTATTCAATAATCTTTGCCTCATCACCTACGATATAAATGAGACTATACTTGTTTTTATGAGAAACAGAAAATTCTGAGATTCTTGTAATTTGTTTCAAAGTATTTCTATATAAATTGTCTCATTTTACTAAAAAATAACCTAATGGATGCAGAGAATATTTTTAATCATGTTTTCATTGTAAATTATCCAAAATCACATCTTTAGGTAGTAATAGAGCTGGGGCAAGAAACAAAACTACAACAAAAACAACAACACCCTCCCCCCACAAAAAACAAACAAACAACAAAAAAAACTCTGGTCTTTACTTTTCTACTACATATTCACTAAAATAAGAACAAAACCAAGAACAACAACAAATGACAATATAACTTACAATACAGTTGGAGAGCTAATACCCTTACAGAAAATTAGTTTAAGTTTAATAATTTTTTTCAAACATTTCCAAAACTTTTCAAGCATTTCTTTGGGTGACACTAACCTGAGCATATACAAACTACATAATTAAACAAAAATAACTTCTTGGGATTGGCCCACAATGCCATATCCCCAATGTTCTCATATGCCACTTAGAACTCCATCATTGTGAAGTGACCTGAGTTGCTCTAAATTTTATGTGTGCTTTCCACTGTGCATGTTAAAGAAAGTATTCATTGCAGTCTCCTGCTGACTTGCTGTCTAAAGATTCCAAGTGACAAGGTGGAGCATTTCACTTTTACCATCAGTGTTATTGTTGCTGTCAGTACTGACTTTCTACAAAAGAGAAGCATTCTCTTTGGCAAAAGAATTCATGCTGCTGGCTTGTATGTGCTCCCTCATGGACCCTTGGCTAGCCATTTCTCCTCTCCCCTTCTCATACTTTATTGTAAATTGCTCACATGGAGTTAAACTACACAAGAAGCTTTGATGATTCTTCCACTGCCAAACTTTTCTCCACACACTCTTGGTTTCCCCAGCCAAAGCTCAAATGCTCTCTTCATCCTTTGCCCTCTGTTGTTGGCCTGCCTATGGAGTCTCTTCACAAGGAACAAGTGTCCTTCCCCTCCTGATCCCCACTAACCACTACCCTTAAATTAAGTCAGCATCCTTGAACAAAATGTCTTACATATCATTCTGGTTTACAGTATATGATTTAGTTTTCACACACACAAATCAAAAACATGCTACTATCGAGACAAAGACCACAACAAAGTAATACCAAGCATGACAAAAATAAGACCTTATATAAAAAATGAGGACTGTGAGGTCAAGAGAAAAAAGATAATCAATATGATCTGGACTAGAAAGCAGCAGTTCATAAGGCAGATGAAAGTTACCTTTACCACTGAAAAAAATCATATGAAGAGGTGAGGAAGGAATAAAAAGGGTAGTCTTGGAGAAAAGAGTGTAAGCATTTTGATCCCTTGATTATTTTGAACTAGGCTGTGCTTTTAAATAATTATATTCAGATACACTTTGCATGGTAAATGGACTAGTCTGAATGAATCAGAGTCTGCATGACAGATAATTGAATGTTTAGGTTGGAAATGTGGAATGGTGACAGTCTATAAAGTAATTAAATGCTAATGTGAGAATTTGCTGACTGTTACATGTCACATATTGGAGAAACAAGATGAAAAAAGCATGTCTTTGAATATTTTTAGTCTAATGAAAGAGAAGATCATATGGAAAAATAAGAGTAAACTCTTGTAGGAGAAAGAGGGTATTAGGAAGGGGCATGAGGATTAGACCATAATGATGAAATTCACTAGGTAGATGAAGCATGGAAGGACATTCAGGTAAGGAGATCTTCTGTGTGGATAGTAAGAATAGCAGCAGACAAATTAAGTGGGGAAGTATGAGCAAAACCCTGAAGAAGATTCATGTAGAAAAGCAGAATGAGAACTGGTGGAAAGGAATTTTCTCCTCCATAATTTTTATTAACACTTCATGTTATCCAATTATTCCAGAAGATTTAAAAAATTCATTTTGCAATCCTCTCCCACCTTAATTAGGGAACAATGGTCTTCACTCCTGCATGGGCTCTTATTTGAACACATCGTATACAAAGAAAATTGAAGCTGTGCAACTCAAGATCAAAAATATGGTATGACAACCTGTTTATACAACTTCCAAGCTATAGAACATTCCAAAAGTAGGAAAAGTACAAAGTAATTGTTTCACTATAGGATCTTTGTAAACACTTAAGGTGTAAATGTTTCAGCTATTTTCTGCTCTTTCTGTATTTCCACAACAGGATAAGAAGGCACAAATGGAACAGGGCTGAAGTGGTATTCTCTCAAGATAATCTTTGTTTTCTAGTCTCCTCTCTAATTGGCAGTCAAATAAAATAAATCTGATTACAAAGAGTAATTGAAAGGACAATTCAAGTCTTTATCTATCCACAACCTCCAGACTGTGCAGGGCTGTACTCTGCTTCCCCTCATTCTCTGTGGCTGTGCTCTTTCTTACAGAAAACCACTGTCATCTCTGGCTCCTCTCTGTTCGCCATTGCCTTCATACACTCTTAATTCATTAATCATGTATGTGTTTTTTTATTGGGAGACTGATAGAATATTATAATGTCATCTATTTTCCTTTTCATTTAAAAAGCAAAGAAACTTTGTGTTGGTTAGAACCTATTAAAATTCTCCAAAACAGAATGGTTCAAGGTGGTGGAGTAGAAGGATGTGCACTCACTCCCTCTTGTGAGGACACCAGAATCACAACTAACTGCTGAACAGTCATTGACAGGAAGACACTGGAACTCACCAAAAAAGACACGCCACATCCAGAGACAAAGGAGAAGCAGCAATAAGATGGACTCAGTAACAGGACTGGGGGAAGCAGGGACTCCACTCTTGGAGGGCACACACAAAGTAGCATGTGCATCAGGACCCAGGGGGAATGAGCAGGGACCCCATAGGAAAATGAACCAGACTTACCTGCTAGTGTTGGAGGGTCTACTGAAGAGGTGGGGGGTGACTGTAGCTCACCATAGGGACAAGGAAACTGGCAGCAGAAGTTATGGGAAGTATGCCTTGGCATGAGCCATCCCAGAGTCCACCATTAGCCTCACCAAAGACGTGTAGCCTCCAGTGCTGGGTCACCTCAGGCCAAAAACCAACAGGAAGGGAGCTCAGCTCCACCCATCAGCAGATAAGCAGATTAAAGTTATACTGACCTTTTCCCACCAGAGCAACATCCAGCTCTATCCACCACCAGTCGCTCCCATCATGAAGCTTTCACAAGCCTCTTAGATAGCCTCATCCACCAGAGGACAGACAGCAGAAGCAAGAAGAACAACAATCCTGCAGCCTGTGGAATGAAAACCACATTCACAGAAAGATAGACAAAATGAAAAGACAAAGGACTATGTACCAGATGAAGGAACAAGATAAAACACCAGAAAAACAACTAAATGAAGTGGAGATAGGCAAACTTCCAGAAAAAGAATTCAGAATAATGATAGTGAAGATGATCCAGGATCTCAGAAAAAGAATGGAGGCAAAGATCGAGAAGATACAAGAAATGTTTAACAAAGACCTAGAAGAATTGAAGAGCAAACACCTGGACGAATTAAAGAACAAACAGAGATGAACAATACAATAACTGAAATGAAAACTACACTAGAAGGAATCAATAGTGGAATAACTGAGGCAGAAGAACGGATAAGTAACCTGGAAGACAGAATGGTGGAATTCACTGCTGTGGAACAGAATAAAGAAGAAAGAATGAAAAGAAATGAAGACAGCTTAAGAGACCTCTGGGACAACATTAAACACACCAACATTCACCTTATAGGGGTCTCAGAAGAAGAGAGAGACAAAGGACCCAAGAAAATATTTGAAGAGATTATAGCTGAAAACTTCCCAAACATAGGAAAGGAAATAGGCACACAAGTCAAAAAGTACAGAGAGTCCCAGGCAGGACAACCCAAGGGAAAACATGCTGAGACACAAAGTATTAAATTGACAAAAAGTAAAGACAAAGAAAAATTATTAAAAGCAACCAGGGAAAAATGACAAATAACATACAAGGGAACTACCATAAGGTTAATAGCTGATTTCTCAAAAGAAACTCTACAAGCCAGAAGGAAGTAGCATGATATATTTAAAGTGATGAAAGGGAAGAACCTAAAAACAAGATTACTCTACCTGGCAAAGATCTCATTCAGATTTGATGGAGAAATCAAAAGCTTTACAGATAAGCAAAAGCTAAGAGAGTTCAGCACCACCAAACCAGCTCTACAACAAATGCTAAAGGAACTTCTCCAAATGGGAAACACAAGAGAAGAAAAGGACCTACAAAAACAAATCCAAAACAATTAAGAAAATGATAATAGGAACATACATATCGATAATTACCTTAAATGTGAATGGATTAAATACTCCAATCAAAAGAGAGATACAAAAACAAGACCCATATATATGCTGTCTACAAAAGACCCACTTCTGTCCTAGAGACACATATAGACTGAAAGGGAGGAGATGGAAAAAGGTAATCCATGCAAATGGAAATCAAAAGAAAGCTGGAGTAGCAATACTCATATCAGATAGAATAGATTTAAAATAAAGAATGTAGCACAGAGAGATCAACTTGGTGCTTTGTGACCACATAGAGGGGTGGGATAGGGAAGATGGAAGGGAGACACAAGAGGAAGGGGATATGGGGATATATGTATATGTATAGCTGATTCACTTTGTTATAAAGCAGAAACTGTCACACCATCATAAAGCAATTATACTCCAATAAAGATGTAAAACATAAATAAAGAATATTACAAGAGACAAGGAAGGACACTACATAACAATCAAGGGATCAATTCCAGAAGAAGATATAACAATCATAAATATATATGCACCCAACATAGGAGCACCTCAATACATAAGGCAAATGCTAACAGCTATAAAAGAGGAAATCAACAGTAACACAATAATTGAAGGGGATTTTAACCCTCACTTACACCAATGGACAGATCATCCAGATGGAAAATTAATAAGGAAACACAAGCTTTAAATGACACAATAGAGCAGATTGATTTAATTGATATCTATAGGACATTCCATCTGAAAACAGCAGATTACACTTTCTTCTCAAGTGCACATGGAACATTCTCCAGGACAGATAATATCTTGGGTCACAAATCAACCCTCAGTAAATTTAAGAAAATTCAAATCATATCAAGCATCTTTTCCGACCACAATGCTATGTGATTAGAAATCAATTATAGGAATAAATAATGTAAAAAACAAAAACACAAGGAGGCTAAATAATATGTTACTACATAACCAAGAGACCACTGAAGAAATCAAGGAGGGAATCAAAAGATACCTAGAGACAAATGACAAAGAAAACACGATGATCCAACACCTATGGGATGCAGCAAAAGCAGTTCTAAGAGGGAAGTTTATAGCAATACAATCCTACCTCAAGAAACAAGAAACATCACAAATACACAATTTAACCTTACACTTAAATGAACTAGAGAAAGAAGAACAAACAATACCCAAAGTTAGTAGAAGGAAAGAAATCACAAAGATCAGAGCAGAAATAAATGAAATAGAAAAAAATATAGCAAAGATCAATAAAAATAAAAGCTGGTTCTTTAAGAAGGTAAACAAAATTGGTAAACCATTAGTAAGACTCATCAAGAAAAAAAGAGGGAGAGAACTCAAATCAATGGTTACGAAGAACCTACGGCCAGGACAGGAATACAGATTCAAAGGTAGAGAATGGACTTGAGGACACAGGGAGGGGGAAGGGTAAGCTGGGATGAAGTGAGAGAGTGTCATGGACTTACATATACTACGAAATGTAAAATAGATAGCTAGTGGGAAGCAGCCGCATAACACAAGGAGATCAGCTTGGTTCTTTGTGACTACCTAGAGGGATGGGATAGGTAGGGTGGGAGGGAGACACAGAAAGGAGGAGATATGGGGATATATGTATATGTATAGCTAATTTACTTTGTTATAAAGCAGAAACTAACACACCATTGTAAAACAATTATACTCCAATAAAGATGTTAAACAAAAAATTTCTGATAAAATATCCTATAATCTCAAGCATGTATGGAAATAATTACATCAGGATTTTAGTTGAAAAAAAAAATTAGAAATGAAGCAGGAGAAGTTACAACGGATACCACAGAGATGCAAAGCATCATAAGAGACTACTACAAGCAACGCTATACCAAAAAAATCAACAACCTGAAAGAAATGGACAAATTCTTAAAAAGATATAACCTTCCAAGATTGAACCAGGAAGTAATAGAAAATATGAACAGATCAATCACAAGTAATAAAATTGAAACTGTGATTAAAAATCTTCCAAAAAGGGCTTCTCTGGTGGCGCAGTGGTTGAGAGTCCGCCTGCCGATCAGGGGACATGGGTTCGTGACCCAGTCTGGGAAGATCCCACATGCCGTGGAGTGGCTGGGCCCGTAAGCCATGGTCACTGAGCCTGCGCCTCCGGAGCCTGTGCTCCGCAACGGGAGAGGCCACAACAGTGAGAGGTCTGCATACCGCAAAAAAAAAAAAAAAAAAAAATCTTCCAAAAAAACAAAAGTCCAGGACCAGTTGGCTTCACAGGTGAATTCTATCAAACATTTAGAGAAGAGCTAACACCCATCTTTCTCAAACTCTTCCAGAAAACTACAGAGGAAGGAACACTCCCAAACTCATTCAGTGAGGCCACCATCACCCTGATACCAAAACCAGACAAAGATACTACAAACAAAGAAAATTAGAGACCAATATTACTGATGAATATAGATGCAAAAATCCTCAATAAAATACTAGCAAAGGTAATCTAACAATACATTAAAAGGAACATACACCATGATCAAATGGGATTTATCCCAGGGATGCCAGGATTCTTCAATATATGCAAATCAATCAATGTGATACACCATATTAACAAATGGAAGAATAAAAACCATATGATCATCTCAATAGATGCAGAAAAAGATTTGACAAAATTTAACACCCATTTATGATAAAAACTCTCCAGGCAGTGGGCATAGAGGGAAACTACCTCAACATTATAAAGGCCATATATGACACACCCACAGCCAACATCATTCTCAATGGTGAAAACCTGAAAGCATTTCCTCTAAGATCATGAACAAGACAAGGAGGTCTACACTTGCCACTATTATTCAACATAGTTCTGGAAGTCCTAGACATGGCAATCAGCAAAGAAAAAAGAAATAAAAGGAATACAAATTGGAAAAGAAGATATAAAAGTGTCATTGTTTGAAGATGATATAACACTATACATAGATAATCCTAAAGATGCAACCAGAAAACTACTAAAGCTAATCAATGAATTTTGTAAAGTTGCAGGATACAAAAATAATACACAGAAATATCTTGTGTTCTTATACACTAACAATGAAAGATCAGAAAGAGAAATTAAGGAAACAATCCCATTCACCACTGCAATGAAAAGAATAAAATACCTAGGAATAAACCTACCTAAGGAGGTAAAAGACCTGTACTCAGAAAACTATAAGACACTGATGAAAGAAATCAAAGATGACACAAACAGATTGAGAGATACACCAAGACTATTCTACCCAAAACAATCTACAGATTCAATGTAATCCCAAATAAATTACCAATGTCATTTTCTACAGAACTGGAACAAAAAATCTTAGATTTTGTATGGAGACACAAAAGACCCTGAATAACCAAAGCAATCTTGAGGGAGAAAAACGGAGCTGGAGGAATCAGACTCCCTGACTTCACACTATACTACAAAGCTACAGTAATCAAGACAATATGGTACTGGCACAAAAACAGAAATATAGATCAATGGAACTGGATAGAAAGCCCAGAGATAAACCCACACACCTATGGTCCACTAACCTATGACAAAGGAGGCAAGGATATACAATGGAGGAAAGACGGTCTCTTCAATAAGTGGTGTTGGGAAAACTGGACAGCTAGAGGTAAAATAATGAAATTAGAACACTTCCAAACACCATGCACAAAAATAAACTCAATACGGATTAAAGACCTAAATGTAAGAGTAGACACTATAAAACTCTTTGAGGAAAACTTTGGAAGAACACTCTTTGACATAAATCACAGCAAGATCTTTTTTGACCCACCTCCTGGAGTAATGGAAATAAAAACAAAAATAAACAAATGGGACCTAATGAAACAAAAGCTTTTGCACAACAAAATAAACTGTAAACAAGATGAAAAGACAACCCTCAGAGTGGGAGGAAATATTTGCAAACCAATCAACGGACAAAAGATTAATCTCCAAAATATATAAATAGCTCATGCAGCTCAATATTAAAAAAACAAACAACACAATCCAAAAATGGGCAGAAAACCTAAATCTACATTTCTCCAAAGAAGATATACATATTGCTAACAAACACAAGAAAGGATGCTCAACATCACTAATCATTAGAGAAATGCAAATCAAACTGCAATGAGGTATCACCTCACACCATTCAGAATGGCCATCATCAAAAATCTACAAACAATAAATGCTGGTGAGGGTGTGGAGAAAAGGGAACCCTCTTGCACTCTTGGTGGGAATGTAAATTGATACAGCCACTGTAGAGAACAGTATGGAGGGTCCTTAAAAAACTAAAAATAGAATTACCATATGACCCAGCAATCCCACTACTTGTCATACAACCAGAGTAAACCATAATTCAAAAAGACACATGCAACCCATTTTCATTGCAGCACTATTTACAATAGCCAGGTCATGGAAGCAACGTAAATGCCCATCAACAAACGAATGGATAAAGAAGATGTGGTACATATATACAATGGAATGTTATTCAGCCATAAAAAGGAATGAAAGTGGGTCATTTGTAGAGACGTGGAAGAACCTAGAGACTGTCATACAGAGTGAAGTATGTCAGAAAGAAGAAAACAAATCTCATATAATAATGCATGTATGTGGAATCTAGAAAAATGTTACAGATGAACCGGTTTTCAAGGCAGAAATAGAGACACAGATGTAGAGAACAAACTTATGGACACTAAGGGGGGAAAGTGAGGAGGTGTACTGGTGGTGGGGTGAGTTAGGAGATTGGGATTGACATACATACACTAATATATATAAAGTAGATAACTAATAAGAACCTGCTGTATTAAAAAAATAAAATAAAATTCAAAAAATATATTGCAAAACATTAATAACATGCAGTGATTGATTATGAAATATATAGTCACTTATCCTTTACCTTGCAAACACAGACAATTGTCCATACATTCTTTAGTGTAAAATATTTTCATCTGTAAAATGGAGATAGCCACATCTACATCTATATCATGTGACTTTACATCTACATCATGTGACTTTACAAAGGTTTAAATAAAAATATGTAAAAAAAATATATATATATATATATACACACATATATGTGTGTATTTGTCTCTGTATGTGTGGTAATTATATGAATACTACCTTATATTTGTAGATAGTCTACTGTATATGTTTGACTGAATTGGAAGTGGAAAACATACAGTGAAAAGAGAGAGAGCAGGAATTAGGCATGGAACGTCTAAGCACTACTCTTCAAGGCTGACAAACATAAAAGGAGAGGCAGAGGAAGGTGGTTTGGATACAAAGGGCCTCAGATTGTAGTTTAGCTCTAAGAACATCCCAGACAATAGAAAGGGGTGCTGCTGTGCAGAGATTCCTACCTTGGAAAGAAATAGACAGACCACAGTAGGGCTGAGGCTGCCCTGAAAGACCTCAGCTAAAAGGCTGCAGTGGATCCTGAGGGTACTTCAGCTAGAGCATTACAGGTAACTACACTGCTTGCAGAAAGTTCTATCTTGAAAAATGGGATGCACCTTACATGGTTGCCACTTACATATAGAAAGAAACCAGCAATTACAAGTAGAATTCATGTTATTATTATTCAATAGCCCCCCCAATATGATCACTGACAGACAAAAAACTTTCTGTTTTATAGAATACTTTGGAAGCATGGCAGATTTTTTAAGTGTTCTTAAATGTCCATCTTTTCTCAACATCTAAGGAAAGGCTGTCAGAACTCTGTGAACACACATCTGCTTAGTTTTCTCCTTCACCTGCATGATATCCTTAAACTATGGATTCTGTGATCAGGTCACTATTCAACAGAGATCCATTTTAAGTTACCTTTTAATAAAACATTACACATATTTCAGTGTGATAAAAATGGTGTATTCCAAAAGGACCTATGTCCTACATATGTTGAAATTTTATTTTGGAGGTGCCCACACACAGAATATGCAAAAAATGATGCTTCCTTATATATTCCATTGAATTCTAATTCATTAGTAGTCTATCAGATTCAGTAGGCAACAAGTTACTTGTCAGCTGCAAAAGGTATAAACCAATTGGCAAGAAAGTAGGACCATAGAGATAGTAAAACCCTTTTGACCTTGCCAAGAAGAAAGAGGGGTGGAGAGAATTGCTGATTCATGAAGGAAAACCTTCCTGAAGAGTTGAATGCTTAGGTTAAACTTTCCTCCTAGGCAGTACTAATTTGGCAGACAGATAGCAAACCATAGTTAATCTAAGCTGACATTGACCTTGCTGGCATTTCCTGCAAAATCATCTCACACAAATTTTTCTCAAATAATTATTCCAATGCATTATACACAAAAAGCTGTCTATCAACAAATCTAGGGATGTTTAATCTTCCTTCAGCTAAAATTCACCAATCTTTTGCTGCAGGGAGAAAAAAGTTCAGCTACTCTCTGAAAGTTTTATGGCTTTGATTTTGTAAGGAAGAATAAGTGGCTCGATGGAAAACAATGCATTGATTATATGGGAGCTGTTTTACAATTCTGTAATATATACATACTGATAAAGATGTAAAAATTATTCTATATAGATATGCAAACGGATTCTGTCTTGTGGAGGAATAACCATCCTTCCCTGTGGAAAAAACTGATATTTCTGGCACTTGTACATTCATTCTAATATCCATGGTCTATAAATATATCTGTTCTTTGGATTTGCTTTTGAAATGGTTCTAAAATCTGCATGATTTCCTCATTGATTAAAGAGTTAAAATTATTAAAGTGTTTATTTTTTATATCTGCATGAGAGTCATAATATTAACTTCTTAAACAAATCTTTGAACAATATGACTTTTAATATCACATATTTATGAATACCTATTATCTTTTTGGATAGTTTCCTTATAAATCCCAATTTTAAATCATAGAATTATATATATTTAATTTACTTTCATTTATTCACCTATTCATCTTTTTTTTTTTTTTTTTTTTTTTTTGCGGTACGCTGGCCTCTCACTGTTGTGGCCTCTCCCATTGCGGAGCACAGGCTCTGGACACGCAGACTCAGTGGCCATGGCTCACAGGCCCAGCCGCTCTGCAGCATGTGGGATCTTCCCGGACCGGGGCACGAACCCGTGTCCCCTGCATCGGCAGGAGGACTCTCAACCACTGCACCACCAGGGAAGCCCCCCTATTCATCTTTTAATTGAACATCTAATCCATTTGACACAGTGTTAGAATTTCAGAAATTCATGGTAATTGTATCATGTGACCCTATCCCTGATATGATGCAGCTAACATTTTCAGGCGGGAAATGCCTTATGAACAGATAAATTACAATGCAACAGGGTATGTGTCAAAGGAGAGTAAAGGACAAAATGCTTTCAAAGGAGAAGAAAATAAATCAAACAGCCAGTTCACTTTTAGGCCTTTGGGAAAGCTATAAAACATGAGGTGGGATTTTAAAATGGGTTTTAAAAATAGTACTTCATTGGAGAGATGAGAAGACATGGCAGAGAAGAAACACACATTTGAGTTTTATATTTGTGCTTTTGCCAAGAGCTTTATCAAGAACTTTAACAACTACAGTCAAATGACATAAAAATACAGCAGTAGTTGTAAGAGACAAACCCAGCATTATTTTTCTCATTTGACTAGACTTTAAAGTACCAGAGAAGTTAAGTAAATTGCAAAAGGTCACACAGCTAGATGGTAAAAGAGAGAGAACTAAACTTTTACTATTTCAATTCTTTCTTCCTCAAGACACTTCTGACAGTCAGAGGATGTAAGAAATCAGAGCAGACACCACTGGAACACTCAAAGTATAAAAACACAAGTACAATTAATTTTTTGAGGAAACTCCATATTACTTCCTATAATGACAATACCAATTTACATTCCCACTTACAGTGTACAAGAGCAGACTTTTCTCCACATCTGCACCAATATATATTACCTTTTGTTTTGTGATAATGTCCATTCTAATAGGTGTGAAGTAATATCTCACTGTGGTTTTGATTTGCATTTTCCTGAGAATTAGTGATGTTAAGCAGTTTATTATATATTTGTTAGCCATTTGTATATCTTCTTATGAGAAATGTCGATTCAGGTCCTTTGTCCATTTTTAATCAGATTATTCATTTGGGGGGTTTGTTTGTTTTTCCTATTTAGTTAAATCCCTTATATATTTTGGATATTTACCAACCCATTTTCAGATATATGGTGCAAATATTTTCTCTCATTCCATAAATTGTCTCTTCACTCTGTTGAATTTTCTTCTGCTATGCAGAAGCTTTTAGTTTGAAGAAATTCCATTTGTCTATATATGCTTTTGTTGTCTGTATTTTGAGGGTCATACTCAAAAATCTTTATGCAGACCAATGTCAAGATTTTTTCCTGTGTTCCTCTAGTAGTTTTAGAGTTTTAGGTCTTATGCTTAAGTCTTTAATCTGTTTTGAGTTGATTTTTGTACATGGTGTGAGATAAGAGTTCAAGTTAATTCTTCATATGGATATCCAATTTCCCCAATATCATTTATTGAAGAGACTATCCCATTCCCATTGTGTACTCCTGGCACCCTTGTAGAAATCACTTGATTGTAACTGTGTCAACGTATGTTAGGGCTCTCTCTTCTCTTCCATTGGTCTGTGTGGCTGTTCTTACATCACTACTATACTGTTTTGGTTACTATAGCTTTGTGGTATATTTCAAAATCAGGCAGTGTGATGCCTCCATCTCTGTGTCTTGCTCAAGAATACTTAGACTATTTGGGGTCTTTTGTACTTTCATATGAACTTTAGGATTTTTTTCCTATTTCTGTGGACAATTTCATTTGAATTTTGATAGAGATTGCATTGAATCTGTACATCACTTTGAATAGTATGGACATTTTAACAATATTAATTCTTCCAATCCATGAACACAGGATACCTTTCCCTTTATTTGTGTCTTTTTAAGTTTCTTTCATCAGTTTTTGTTTTATTTATAGTTTCCAGTGTACAGAACAGTCACTAGCTTGGTTAAATTTATTCCTAAGCATTTAACTGTTCTGACGCTATTGTAAATGAAATTGTTTTCTTAATTTCTTTTTCATATAGTTTTGTTTTTAGCATATAGAAACACCACTGAGTTTTGTATATTCATTTTAAATCCTAAAAATTTGATGAATTTGTTTACTAGTTCTAAAAGTTTTTTTGGTGGAGTATTTAGGGTTCTCCACATATGACATTATATCATCTGAAAACAAAGATAGTTTACATCTTCCTTTTTGATTTAGATGTCTTTTATTTATTTTTCTTGCCTGATTGCTCTTCTAATACTATGTTGAACAGAAGTGGTAAGAAGAGGCATTACTGTCTTGTTCTGCTCTTATAAGACAAGCTTTCAGCTTATCAAAATTAAGTATGATTTTAGCTGTAGGTTTTTCCTATATGGCCTTCATTATGTTGAGGTACATTCTGTCTATACCTAATTTGTTGAGAGTCTTTGTCATGAAGGGACACTGAATTTTGTTAAATGTTTTATCTGCATCTACTGAGATGATCACATGAACTGCATCCTTCATTCGGTAGTGTATCACATTTACTTATTTGCATTTTTTATACCATCCTTACATCCCAGGGATAAATCCTACTTGATCATACAGTATGATCCTTTTAATGTGTTGTTAAATTCTATTTGCTAATATGTTGTTAAGAAATTTTGCATCTATATTCCTCAGGGATAATGGCCTGTGATTTCTAGTAGTGTCCTTGTCTGGCCTTGATATCAGAGTAATGCTGGTCTTATAAAATAAGTTTAGAATTGTGTCCTCCTCTTCTATTTTTTAGAAGAATATGAGGATTGGTGTTCATGTTTTTTGACGTTTGGTATAATTCACCTATCATGCTATCTGGTCCTTGATTTTACCTTGTTGAATGGTTTTCATTATTGATTCAATCTTCTTTCTTATTATTGGTCCATTCAGATTTTCTTTTCTTCATGATTTAAATTGGTAGGTTGTATGTTTCCAGGAATTTGTACACTTCTACTAGGTTATTCATTTTTTTGGTGTACAATTGTTCATAGTAATCTATTATTATCCTTTGTATTAATGTCTCTTCTTTCATAATTTTTATAATTATACTTTATATAATCTTAATAATTTATTTGTCTCCTTTTAATACTTATTCTAGCTCAAGTTTTGTTAATTTTCTTTCTTTAAAAAAACAGCTCTTAGATCAACTGATCTTTTCTATTGCTTTTCCATTCTCTATTTCACTTATTTATGCAGTAATCTTTATTATTTTCTCTCTTCTGCTAACATTGGACTTTGATTTTTCATTTTTTTCTCTAGTTTCTTGATGTGTAAGTTTAAGTTGCTTATTTAAGGTCCTTCTTTTTTTCTTAATGTAGGCAGTTATCCTTATAAACTCTCCTCTTAGAATTACTTTTGTTCCACACTGTAAGATAAGGTGTGCTGCATTTCCATTTTTGTTTGTCTCAATATATGTTTAAATTTCCTTTTGACCCATTGGTTGTTCATGAGTGTGTTATTGCATCCCAAACAAATGGCAAAGCTGAGAGCTCACTACACTTTTACTTTTCTATGGGAGAAATCAGGGGCTGAGGAGGTCTCCCTTGGCACTGAGCTGTGCTGCTTTAGGGGAAGGATAATGCAAGTAAAGTAAAACTGTCCTTCTTACCCTCTTCAATATGTGCATTCTTAGGGAAAAGACATTTAGGCAGAATGTTAGATCTATACAACATAATAAAAAAATAAGGTATATCCACTGTTTCATAAAGTTTTTTCTCTATTTTCAAGTTCCCATTACTTGTCCATATTTTTATTGTAGTTAAATTCTACTTGATTAATTTTATAAATAATTATGATTTAGAAATCTCAAGACATTTTAAACATAGATATTTTTACTATAATCCATAAGGTAAATTGTTCAATTGTGTTCTTATATCTACTGAGGAAATATATAATAAAGTAGTTTCAGAGATATAATATAAAGCCAACATCTATTTTAACCTTGCAATAATATTCATTGGATGCCTCAAATATAGAAAATGTAATGGTGGTTGCCAGGTGCAGAGCAAGGAATAAAATAATATTCCATTCTCCTGGAATTTATAGTCTATATAAAGAGATAGATTATGCATAAACAAACAAACAAATAAAGGAGATCCTAAGAAGCTTGTTTGGCAAATGTTTTGAATTTGGGACTAAAGACAGAACTAATCTTGAGAGTTAATACATACCCTCTAAGACATCAAGAAGACTCTCTATTTCCTTGAAAGTAAGCTACACAGTGCTAGATGGGTCTTGTCATTAAAGTAAATCTAGCAGCATGGAAGATCTGTGATAATAGAGAGAGTGTCCTTGTAGATACATTGTTTGATCCCATTAAATGGAAGAGATAGTGAAATTGAAGAAGATAACTTATTTTCAGTATCTATAGTGCATGCTTCTGACAGAGAAAAGTGACAAAAAATAAAATAGAGTGAAGAATAGAAAGCAGCAAACAGCAGATAATACTACTAACAACCTTTTATATAATGGAATTAGAGTATGCTACTACAATGTCAAAAGTGCTAAAAAAACTGAGTGGAAAATATTCCAGGGTAATCTCACAGATTTGCAAAAAATGTTTAAAATCACAAATTTGAATCAAATCTATAGGCTGCCTGTCCTTTACCTTGGGATTTTTTTTTTTAATCACTTAGCCATAATTATGCAATGGCTCTAACAATTAGAAACAGACTTCCATAGTACCTATGCACATCAAAACTCGAGAGACTGGGATAGCTTAATGTAGATTCAAGACAAAAATCTACACACAAAGGGAAAAATCGAGCTGGTTTCACGGGGTGTCATTTAATGCCCCTAAAGTGTGGAACCATAACTAGAACATTCTGAAGAAAATAAAATGTGAATTAGGTTAAGCTCTTCTCTTTACAAAGTCAAAAGATAGACATTTCAAAGTATCAGAGGATGTAATACCATCTTGACAAATCTGCATAACAAACTCCTTAGAACCGTAGTAAGAAGGTATTTTTGATGAACAAGGCATTAATCGTTACAGTGTCAAGATAACAAAAGAAATGCAGTTTTTATGACAGATTCTTTAATTTTAGAAAATTATCATGACAGGGCAGATAGATTCAACAGAGGTATTGATACAGGACACTATGCTGACATTATACCATTTGGGTATGTGCTTCTCTAAGACCTGAAGCTTTTGGCTCTAGGAGAGAAGGTCCTTCTGTTCAGTCCTCCATTCATGATCACTCTTCTATAGACAAGTCTGAGTTTTATCCAGTGCTCATGTGTTTAGATATCTCCATATAGCTTACAGTATTTAGCCTATCATATCTACCTGAAAATATCTTGCTCAGATAATTTCTCAGGAAGGTGGACTTCAGTCTCTGTTGCCCCCTTCAAATGCAATTTTCTTGGTACAGAGCATTTGTATGAGGTTTTAATCATTCAGCACATAGCAAATGGATAAGAGCAAATTCCCAACTATAGGTACCATACCTTCCCTGGCATGTGTTATGTGTTTCCGTGTTTGTCTTAGATGTTCTACACTTAAGTCTTTTAACTACAGTGTTGTAATTTGCTGGATCTTTTCAACAAAGTGTATCAATACTTCAATAGGGTCCTAAGACAAAAGATAGAAGAAATCACCCTGTGATAAGAGGTCACACTTGGCTAGATTATGATGCCCAGTTATTTATTCAAACACCAGTCTAGTTGCTGCTATGAAGGTATTTTGTACATGTGAATCACATTTACTATTAGTAAATGAGATTACTTCCTTCTCTTCAACGAGGGTAATTCCGCTCCCAGGATTCAAGTAAGAAACTTTGTGTCTACGTGATGATGCAGGGGTTCCCATGACTAAACATATTCAGAAAACCACTGTACTAAAGGGAGAATATTGAAGGTGAGTCGTGGATCTGCCCACCTCGGAGAAGACATGTGTGGCAAGTCTGTGTGATCATGGTCCCGATAAATAGACTCATATCCTTTGCAAATCTGGTATGGTTGTGAAAATCCCATGATGAGTATTGACCATAGTAACTGGAGGTCTTCCAGACTGCCATCAGTTTCATCTCTTTTGTTTCCCTCTAATCCTATATCTTATGTGCCTGGCTCTGAAAACACACTTGCCTCTACATTCACCTCCCAAATTTACCTATGCCACCTCTATTTGTAATGAATTATTTTGAATAATTATTCCACTATGACTTCAGCATCTATGCTCTACTCCTTTTAATGAATTGTAGATATGAAATTCTTCAAGGGCTCTTTGTTCAGGTCCTTCAGGACCAACTGTCTAAACCCGTCTCCTCACACTTTAAACATCTTAGTTCTTTAAAAGTTAAATAAAAATCCATTTTAAAAATGAACATTTTTCCATTTGTTAGGAGAACCTGCAAAGCTTCGGACACAAGTTCAACTATTTCAACCACTTGAATTTATTTTTAATCATATATTTCCCTTAAGATAATTCCCTTAAGATGATGTTTAACAAATTGCTGTTTTAGCTAATTCTTATATTCTTTTAATAGTGAAACATGAAGTCATTTTTTCCTCTTTTTTCTTTATTTATTAGAAATCATGTTATTTGAAGTGACTTGGTTATTTGAAGCTGCTATCAGAAAGAAAAGCTAATTTTTTTCTATCCCTGTGATCACAAGTACTTTTCATAACCAATTATTCATTGTTTCTGATTCCTAGGGTTATATCTAATTTATTCAAATATCCTCATGGGCATTTTTGTGTCTGGCAAACATCTTTAATAACCTCATGTTCTTTTGGTTATATATATAAATATAAATATATATCTGTGTGTTTATGGATATGCTTGACATAAAGTATAAATCTATGGATAATTTATTCACAAGTGATTTTAGAAGCTAAAAGAAATTTAATTCCTATATGTACCTTAGTTTTTAAAATGGTCTTTTCTCTATGTGTATGTATATGTGTTAATGTGTATATTATCTTCATGTTCTTAGAAATCTCTGTAATCCTTGTTGATTGATTTAAATATGTCTGTGTATACTTCTCTTAGAAATATAAAGCATCTTGCATTTCCCCCTTCACTAATAACTATATTTATTTCTTTTGATTATGCCATTAAAACATTAATTTTTCCCAAAGTTGTCAAGTATCTTAAATCCATTCATTGTTCTTCAGTTTATATGTCTCTTTTTGCATTTCTCATTTCTTAAGTTATACTCTTCTATGCAGGCATAGAAAAGCCTACACGTGAATTTATTATTATTTTATTTTTACAAATTCTAGCATAATATTTGACTTGCCAACAAATACCAGAGTTAGTTGAAAATAAAAGGAACAACCACATCTCTAAACTCTAACTTTCCAATGGAATATAGAGCATGCTGTTCCCAGTTGGACATTGTAATGTCCCAACCATATTAATTGGGAAGCTTCCAATGACAGAATTACTCTAGCTCTTTCTTTGGTTTTTGACTGCCAGAATTCTGTCTACCCCACACTCTACTTTGATTATGTGCACCGATCATTATTGCCATTTTACCATCTGATTGTGTAAAGCATTTCGTTCTCTCTGCTATTATAACTAATCCACCCATGTTTTGTAGCAGCATGTGATAGGTATCCACAGACAGTCCTAGTTTATCTTCAAGCATTCTCCATTCATACTCTATTTTTATTAGCCTTTGGAAGATTTAGATCAAGAAATCAACATTGCAGAACTCCACATGTAGCAATCTTCAGTGTAAAAATCAAGAGTGCTGATCAAGAATTTGCATTATCAGAATTCTATTTTGATTTGCTATTCTAAATGTCAGACATTTTGAATCTAATCCACAGGATTCCAGTGGATACATTCTGGGCATCTTCATAAAATGTTATATATAAATAAATAAAATATGTGGTGTTGGGAAGAATTCTTGTCTTCAGATCAAATGTGTCACTATGGGCTCTCTGAAACACCAGAAAGTGTCTTGCTTATTCACCATCAGTGCTTGCTATAGATGCCACTTGCTTCCCTATTTGCCTCTTTTGCTATTCCAGCTTTCTGTTAACCATATCCTGATGGTGATGATATTGAAAATCAGACAATCCTGTTGAAGTTTTCCAAAGGTTCTGTTAAGTATTTTTGCTGTTGATACAAAATACATATTGATTACAATAACTTAGTAGATTTATTGCAGTATAAATCCATGATCTCTGTAGTAGTCCATTAACAAAACTATCTTTAGAATATTGTGTCCCTCAAAAGATTCAGTAAGACACAAACTACATGTGTACCAAACAATTTAAGCATTTAACAGTGATGCAGCAAGAAATTCTTTTCTGTGGTGATAGATGACTATTTTTGTTCCTTCTCCTAGTGAAGTGAGAATATCTAAGCACAAAACCTTGGCAGGAGAGAGCTGTAGGAATATATGAGAAAACTAAGAATGAGACCACTGAGGTAGGAAGCAAACTAGGAGCACACTATGTCCTTGAAGTGAAGAATCTTTTTTAAAAATGGGAAATAGAGGAGACCTTCAAGATGGCGGAGTAGTAAGACGTGATCACCTTCCTCCCCACAAATACATCAGAAATACATCTACATGTGGAACAACTCCTACAGAACACCTACTGAACACTGGCAGAAGACCTCAGACTTCCCAAAATGTAAGAAACTCCCCACGTACCTGGGTAGGGCAAAATAAAAGAGAAAAAAGAGACAAAAGAAGAGGTATGGAACCTGTACCTCGGTGAGGGAGCTGTGAAGGAGGAAAAGTTTCCACACACTAGGAAGCCCCTTCACCGCCGGAGACAGGGGGTGGCGGTGGGTGGGGAAGCTTCAGAGCCACGGAGGAGAATGCAGCAACAGGGTTGCAGAGGGCAAAGCAGAGAGATTCCCACTAAGAGGATTGGTGCTGACCAGCACTCACCACCCTGAGAGGTTTGTCTGCTCACCTTCTGGGACAGGTGGGGGTTGGGGCCGGAGGCTCTGGCTTCAGAGGTCAGATCTCAGAGAGAGGACTGGGGTTGGCTGCATGAACACAGCCTGAAGGGGGCTAGTATGCCACCGCTAGCCGGGAGGGAGTCCGGGGAAAAGTCTGGAACTGCCTAAGAGGCAAGAGACCACTGTTTCAGGGTGTGCAAGGAGAGGGGATTCAGAGCACTGCCTAAATGAGATCCAGAGATGGGCGTGAGCCATGGCTATCATCCTGACAACAGACAAGGGCATGAAACGTTAAGACTGTTGCTACAGCCACCAAGAAGCCTGTTGTGCAGGCATGGGTCACAATCCACAACTCCCCTCCAGGGAGCCTGTGCAGCCTGCCACTGCCAGGGTCCCGTGAGGTAGGGACAACTTCCCTAGGAGAACACACAGCACTCCTCAAACTGTTGCAACGTTACACTGGCCTCTGCTGCTGCAGGCTCGCCCCATATCCATACCCCTCCCTCTTCCTGGCCTGAGGGAGGCAGAGGCCCTTGTCAGCTGCTCCTTTAACCTCATCCTGTCTGGGTGGGAGCAGACGCCCTCAGGCCACCTACAAGCAGAGGCAGGGCCAGATCCAAAGCTGAAACCCAGGAGCTGTGTGAAACAAAGAAGAAAAAGGGAAATATCTCCCAGCAGCCTCAGGAGCAGCCGATTAAATCTCCACAATCAACTTGATGTACCCTGCATATGTGGAATACCTGAATAGACAACGAATCATCCCAAAATTGAGGCGGTGGTCTTGGCGAGCAAATGTAA